>NC_135374.1:49669433-50026933 GCF_049243985.1 Paroedura picta
CCTTGGTGACTGGGGTATTGGTTTCCTCTGGGTGTTTCACCTTATGTAAAGCTTTAGTCACCAATAAAGCTGGGTGGTCTCTTAAATAAAGGTTTTCAGATATTTCACTAGTAGAGCCCTCAAAATCATGTAGGCTTGTAGAATTTGTCTTAATTCTCATAAATAAGCCAAATGGTATAATGGTTTTCAAACAATAGGGATGAAACAATATGAACTGCAAATATACATTTCTATCAGTTCTCCAAAATAAATTTGTTCCAAGTTTTGATTCATTGGTAACATAAATGTTAATATAAAAATAAATAATTGTTTTGCTCATCTGGTAGATAAAACTGATGCTAACATCCTGTTCATTTAGCCAGCAAAGTTCTCCATAGTATTTAAACACAAAAATCAAATAATCTATAAACCGCTTAATGATGCTATCTGATGCTATAATGCATTTTGCATTAAGAATGAAACTCTTTAGAAAATAAATCAGAAATAAATTAGCTATGCTGGGGGCCAAGGGGCTCCCCATCATAACTCCCTTAATCTGAATATAGAATTGTTCTTGAAATCTAAAATAATTCATGTCTAAACATATCTCTAAAAGTTCCATTAAAATGAGTTGGAGGGGATAAATCAGTACATCCATTAAGTCTCCTTTCTACTCTGTTTCTAGCATCTTTCTAACACTCTATGGATGTGAAAAATTGGCACCCCTCAATCATTCTGAATGAGGGACTGGCTATGAATCACATTTTGGATAGAATCATTTGGTTCTTATGGAATCATTTTCCAAAGGTTCCAACATATCATGTTTTGCCAAAAATCCATAAAATTGACTCCATGAACCAATTTCCTCCTGCCCATCCAATTGTGTTGTTGTTAGTTGTGAAGTCGTGTCCGACCCATCACGACCCCATGGACAATGATCCTCCAGGCTTTCCTATTCTCTACCATTCCCCAGAGTCCATTTAAGCTTGCACCGACTGCTTCATTGACTCCATCCACCCAATTGTATCCAGTGTTAATTCCATGCTGGAACCATTACCCAAATATATAGACCATTTAATAAAACCCTTTGTTTGTGACATATGGGATTATCTTACATATGGGATTCAGCAGATCTCATTACTCAGATAAAAGGGTTGACAATAAGGGCCATAGTTCCTTACCATGGATGTTAATTCATTTTCTAGAAATATACAATTGGAAGATTCAACAAACATAGTGGAAAGTAGGCTTGATGATTCTTAAGGAATTAAAATCTTCTGACAAAAATATGCAACTTATTAAAGTATCCGGCCATTCATATAGGATATTCGCAACCAATGACAGTTTTAAGAATTGGATATGCTTTTTAAACATTGACTGATGTGTTGATTTTTTTCCTAAGCAGTTCTTTTTCTCATGCCTATACAAACTTTAAATTCCAAATAATCAGCCCCAGTTTGAAAATCACTTTTCCCAGAAATTCCTTTTGAAAACTACCTACAACAAAGTGCAATAAATTGGGTAAATGTACATTTCTTATTAGTTCCTATTATGATGATGATAATAATGTGCCTGAAGATACAGCTTCTTTGAAATTCATTAAGAGTAAAATACATTGAGTGAAAATGTGAGGCTGAGGCAGAATTGCTTTTCTGTTGGAGAGTAAAAATGAAACACCATATGTCAGGACCAAAATAATGAAACTAGCATTTTAGTATGTATATAAATTTGCCTAGGTTCCTATGGAAGTGTAAAAAATAGAAACAGAACAAAAGAACAATGCAATATTAAAGGAATAAAATCGGTGAAGGCAATTATACATTTTTGTGACCAAAAATAGAAAATCTATGTGCTTTAGAACCTTGTTAGAAACCCAGTCATTCACCCTAATTAAAATGAAGTTGATAGTCTCATCTTAGATCTTCACTCTGGTAGCTCATGCTACTAAAAGCTCACATGTATTACTGTATCATTCATAAATATCGACTTTTGCTCCTCAAGGCAAATAATAGGATGTGAAAAAGAGTGAACATTATATAGATCTTTTAGAAGCTACACAAAAATGGGAGAAAGGTATTATCAAATAAAGTTAACCAGTTAAGAAACTGAAATAAGAAATTACAAATATTTCACTATACAGTGTTGCAATACCCATCTATAGCAGGAACAGCCTCCATATGTTCAGGTAATTGAAATCAGCCAACTATGGATGTAGAATCATATCAGATCTCTTCAATCCCATATAGTTCAGGCAGGAAACATCACATTAAGCATCACATTCAAACTGACACATGAATGTTTTTTGGGGGGGAGAGTTCTCCCTCTATGTATTATTTCTACCCACACGCAGCTCTGAAGTGACTGTAAGATATCCAGGTATGGATTCTCCATAACTCTTTGAACTTGCTGGCTCTGAACATTGTGCAGGTGCTAGGAGCACTACAAAACATCACCTTGGCTCTCATGGGAAAATCCAATGGCTTGCTACTCTCTAAAGACTACTATCAAAATCATGGGAAGAGAAGGATTATGCACACAGCAAATAGGTCTGTAGTGTTTTTAGAAATCATTGCAAATTTTGATCCAGATGTAATAGCAATGATCAGGAGTTTTATGGATAGCCTCGTTCCTTCTGTAGAGCTATAACTTGTCTCTTTAACGCTCTAGCTTTGTCAAAACCAGTTAAGTAGCCATGTTGGGATTGTTTTAAAGTCTTTTAATGGGTATTTTAATGGGGATAGGACTGCTATGACCCGCCACGAGCCTACGGGGAGTGGCGGGATATAAATCCAATTAATAATAATAATAATAATAATAATAATAAAAAGCTCAAATTACACTCAGAGCTCCATGTGTATACTTTGTTGGAGACTGCTTTTTTCAAATATATTTGATTTCCTCTGCTATTCCATTATCCTAAAAAGACTTTGACAATGTCCAGTATGATCCAGCAAGCAGCATTCATGACCAGACAGTCATGCTCTTCCTTACCACATGTTGACTATCGACCTTGCCACTCTTTTGGTCCCAAGTTATTGAAAAGTGGACCTCCTACATATAGGATTTTGTTTTATTCTATGCTCTAACACTGATATTGTCAAGATATAACCGAGCAAGGGCATGAAGTCTAGTGAATCTGAATATAAACTAGAAGCCAAATTCTGCTGTCTTTTTCTATTTCAGAAGTCAAGAAGGTTGAACTGCCTGCCGTGCCTGACCACCTCTTTCTTCCTTCTCCCTGGATTTGTTCTTGCGCTACCTTTTTTCAAAGTAGCATTTAATGAGTGCCTTCATTTGATAAATCTAGTATTCTAGGCTTGAAAACAAACTTTCTTGGCACTAGTCCCAGTGCTAATCTAACATGTCTGCAAGGATAAATAAGCAAAGGACTTTTTTCTCTTTCAGGGAAAGCAGGACTCCTTGTAGCATATGTCTTACATCTGGCAAAAATGTCTTGATAAACACATGGAGCAGCAGGAATCTAATTATTCCTGTTGCCCTTTAAGAGCTACCATTACTTGTGCTATTCTAGACAAGAGAAATAACACAGTGAGACAAACAGCTCAGTTCTAAAATGTTGCCAAGTCTCTGGCATGAGGTCAGATGTAGCTAATTCAAAGAATGCGTAAGTGGCATATAATTAGTTCGCCTAAAACATTACCTTGCCTTAGAATACAGTTATACATTGCTATAGAATAAAGGTGAATGTTCCTCGCATCTCCAATCCACACACAATATATGTATATACCAGCAGATAGAGTCTATGAAATTTAAATGTTAGCATACACTAGTCAAGGCTAGGAAGAAAGCGAATAGAGAAGAAAAGAGAAAGATTATCTGGTATCAGGGGAATACAATGTTTGAGCTACTCAGTTACATGCAAGTATCACAGATACACATGAGTCACCAAAGTGTTTTACAATGAAGAAAAGGTTATCAGAAAAGAATGGCCAAAGTAAGTTGGCTTTTGTTGAGATGGGTAGAAGGGCAACAGTAAAGAAGAAGAAGAAGAAGAAGAAGAAGAGGAAGAGGAAGAAGAGGAAGAAGAGTTGGTTCTTATATGCCGCTTTTTCCTACCCGAAGGAGGCTCAAAGTGGTTTACAGTCACCTTCCCATTCCTCTCCCCACAACAGATACCCTGTGGGGTGGGTGAAGCTGAGAGAGTGCTGATATCACTGCCCGGTCAGAACAGTTTTATCAGTGCTGTGGTGAGCCCAAGGTCACCCAGCTGGTTGCATGTGGGGGAGCGCAGAATCGAACCTGGCATGCCAGATTAGAAGTCTGCACTCCTAACCACTACACCAAACTGGCTCTCAAAGAAGCTAAGTAATCTCTGCTGGGTATTTTTTATTGTATCTTTCAAAAAAAAAACTTAAAATGGGCTGCCTTGGGAGTTCCTCTCAGACCAGCTGCTCTTCCCACCCAAGAGAAGTGTTTCTAGCAAAGGACCCAGATGCTAAATATGCTTGTGTTTGAAAAGAAAGTATCTTTAATGAATTGCCTACTGTGACCCTGAGGATATGTGCCTTCACCAATTGAGGAGGGTCATTTCACCAACTGTGCAAGTTACAACTGAGCAAAAGTCACAAGGAGAAGAGGAGGCTGAGAGGGGACATGATTGCTCTCAAGTATGTGAAAGGTTATCACTTGGAGGTGGTCAGGGAACAGTTCCTACTAGCAGCAGTGAATAAGGCCTCCAGTAATGGGTTTAAGGGCCTCTTGTGGCGCAGAGTGGTAAGGCAGCCGTCTGAAAGCTTTGCCCATAAGGCTGGGAGTTCAATCCCAGCAGCCGGCTCAAGGTTGACTCAGCCTTCCATCCTTCCGAGGTCGGTAAAATGAGTACCCAGCTTGCTGGGGGGTAAACGGTCATGACTGGGGAAGGCACTGGCAAACCATCCCGTATTGAGTCTGCCATGAAAACGCTAGAGGGCGTCACCCCAAGGGTCAGACATGACTTGGTGCTTGCACAGGGGATACCTTTACCTTTTTAATGGGTTTAAGCTATGTGTAGAATGGTACTGACAAAACATCAAGGGGGGAATCGCAGTCACAGAGTAGCTCAGCAGTGGAATTGGCTGCCTAAGGAGGTACTGAGCTCCCCCTCACTGGTGGTTTCTAAGCAGTGGTTGGGCATGGCTGCTACGACAGGTGAGACATGGCTTAAGTCCAGGATCCCACCAGTCTACCTACCATTTCCAACTATGGGAGCAAGTTCTGCTACTTGTGATGCCAGCAGTGGGGAGAAGCTTTCAAATGGGGAGGCTGCTGGCATGGTAAATCCAAAGCCCATTCAGTCATTTCTCTTTTAAAATTGTAATGCTCATGGGTGGAGGCCAGATCTACCCAGCTCTAAATTTTAAATACATTAAATTGGTAAAACTTTCTCTTTATCTACCCTGGTCTTGCGCCTCCCCAAAATTCCAAGCATACCTGAGACATCTCAGCTACATTCAGGCATAATTTAGGCTAAGAGTATATCAAGATACACACCCCCTGTGGCGGTAATGTGCTAAAGGTAAAAGTCATAATATTCAACTGACACAGTCAAAGTACCTTTATGTTGATGATCAGTTTATTCCACACTTTTTTTTGGAAAACAGAATACAAATACAAAAATAATATGTTGTAGGCTGGTGAAGTGTGATAGTTGTGCCAAAATTTTTCTATATTGTCTCTGAAGAGAGAAAAGAAGTCTTTTACTTGACTGAAGCAGAAATGCTGGAACCCCCTCAAAATGCTGGAACTATAGATTCTCTCACAACAAATTTTTCAATGCAATTGAAGACTTTTAAAAACTTTTCACAAAGTCTGGCTTGATTGTTGTGTTTTCAATTCTTACTGTTGTACAATACCATCCAAAGCAGGTCTATTCCGATGCATTCAATGCGATGTATCCCAAGGAAATATTCTTAGGACTGCACCACTGTTTTTGTTTTGTTTTAAGTAATAAGTTTATTTTTGTGTTCGTATTTTTGATGTGGGAACATCTCTAGCTGCAGCCAGGGAGAGAAGTGCCACAGAAGTTACACTGTGCTCCCCCTACACCTCACTCTGCTCAGGGGCCACCTCCTCCTTTTCCTGGCCCTCTTTTGACTGATGAACAAGGCCAAGGCCAGAAAGCTTAGCAACAGAAGGGAGGTACAAGGCTTGTGGGGAGGAAGCATTCCATGGTCAGCCAAGAAGAGTGGCAGTTAGTAGAAAGGGGCAGTCCTAAAGCCAAGCCAATACCAGAATGGGCCTGCAACTGGTTTTGGCAATTGGATAGGTACACCATAAATTGCAAAATGCCCCCTGCTGAGGATACTGGCTCCTATAGGAAACTATCCTGTCTCCAGCTTGTTTCCTTGCTTTTCTTTTCTCCCCTTCTTCCTTCCTTTTTTCTTCTCTCTCTTCCTCCCTCTTTTATTTCTTTTCTTCTCTCGTCTTCCCTCCTGCTTGCTTGCTTTTCTTCTCTTTCCTTTATTCCTGCTTGCTTGCCTTTTCATTTTTTCTTCCTTCTCTGTTTCCTTCCTTCTTCCTTCTGGCTGTTTTCTCCAGAGGAACTGGTGCCTGGAGATCAGATATTATGCCTAAAGATCCCGAGGCTCTTACCTGGAGGTTGGCAACCCAGGTACCTGAAGCCCCCCACCCCAGCCAAGATGTTCTCACTTAACTATTCTGTGAGAATAAGATCCTCACATAATTGTTTTAAAAAAATTGTGAGTTGCCTTGGATATTTTAATAGAAATGTGGCATTTAAATGCACCAAACAAAAATCAAGGTAATAAAATACTACACTTCCCATGAAATAAGAACTTGCTTAAGAATGCACAGTCAACTTTTAGAGAAAGATGGCCACTACTATTCTTCAAATTCATCAATTGGTAAATCTGGGACAAAGAATTTCCCCCACAACTCTCAATTGAAAATAATAGTAAAAGCAATACATGATTACTTATTTTTAGCCTTTGAATACTTCCATATTCAAAGTCAGGATTATTGCCAAATCAAGCTAGATGGTATAAAACATGATTTATTCATAGAATCATTGAATCATAGAGTTGGAAGGGGCCATACAGGCCATCTAGTCCAACCCCCTGCTCAACGCAGGAGCGGCCCAAAGCATCCTAAAGATTAGCGGTCCCCAACCATTCTGTGGTCAGGGACCGCTTCTGGGGTAAGGGGAGAGCTGAGGGCCCGGGCGCCGCGCAGCAGCTGCGCACAAACGCGCACGCGCAGTTGGCACAAATGTGCATTTTCACCACCAGTGGGTGCCAACGTGCATGTGCGACAACTGAGCGTGCGCATTTTCCCCACCAGGGAGGGCGCAAATGCGCATGCGTGGCAACTGCTCGTGTGCGTTTGCGTCGCTGGCGTGCCGAGCTTCTCGCTGTGAGGGGGGAGGCAGGTGCAGCTGCCGGCGGCCCGGTACCTTGGCATTTGCTGACAGGTACCAGGCCACAGACCGGGGGTTGATGACCCCCGCTAAAGATGATTAAGATCATCACAATGACTATTTTGTCAGAACTTTGCTTAGGCTTCTAGAATGGTGATTAAATCATCTATAGGTTGTGAGCTGCACAGAAGCATTTCACCAACAAGAATGAGGTCCTGGGGAAAATATGCCTGCCTTGCAAGGGTCTCAAATGCAGTCTATACTGCAGTCTAAACATATGAATTTGTCCCATTGAACCTATTGCAATTTTTATCTAAGAAAACATGCAAAGTATCAGGTAGTTGATCTGCACTAAATTGGAGGTTATATTGGTAGTTCAGTAAAGAATATGACATCCCATCCTTTAGTGCAAAAAGAATTTTTGGTATCTTTTCTTTGTTTAATGCTAAAATCCTGAAGGCTAAAAGAAAAACTGGGAGCAATTTTAAACTGGCAATTAAAAGACTGATTTAAAATGTCACTGAAACCAGAAAGAACAAGTGTTTAAATATGACACATTCATGAACATACACATTCAACAACTAGCTAATAAATCACTGTCCCAGCTATTCTGGTACTAATTAAAAGTGGAGCCAGGTTCCCCCCTCCCACCATCAAGAGACAAAGGCACTTTCTATAGTTACTCAGAGAGGTCCAGATGGTGATTTATAAACTGTGAAGAATATGATGTCATTTTAAAATCACAGCCATGTCCTAGGTGATCAGACTGTGTTGCCATGCAGCTATAATCAGAAGCCTGTTTGATAACTCTAATGACTTGTAATTTCAAATGTTCCTATTAATATGCAACAAACATGATATAAGAAGTAATTATCTAAATCTCTTTGGTGCACATTTTCAGTCCACTAGAAGCAATGGTCCTGCAGTTGCTTTATATTCATCGTGTTGGCTAAACGCAATAGATTTTGTCCCTGGTGAAGTTATCTGGGAACGTTGAATTTCAAAACAACCTGTGGGTGGGAAAGGGAAATGGGCACAGCACAGTGATGGAACAAAACCTGAGCGAAATGTTGATGCTCTTCCTCAGCTTTGTCCCTTACCTCTTTTTATAGTCTATATATTTTTGTTCAACTCTGTTATTATGCTAGAAAGCTTCTATGGGGGAAAAAAATTGTGAAAGCCATTTTGAGCACCACCCCTAGCATTCCTTAAAACATCTCAGTTGAACGAGGAGGGACTATCTATGACCGTTTACGCACTGGAGGTTTCATGCCGGGCTGCAGACTGGAATTTTAGTCATGGCAGGTTGTCCCACCTCTTCCTGCACCCACATGGGGGAGCATTTGGCCCGGTACATCTCATCCACCCCTAATTTGTGTTCCTGCACGTGAAGTTGTGTTCCTGGTAAAGTTCCCAGTGCATAAATGGTCTATGCGGTATGAGGAAAGGAACATCACTCCTAACTGATGTTGAAACTTGTTCTACTTGTACAAGATTAAGAATATGCAATATTGATGAACTGAACCTTCTTGTTGCAGCTGGGAGACATACACCCAAAATATTTTGGGCTTTTTTAGGACAACACAGGGGGCTGCTTGCGCAAGGAAGAAGCACTACAAATCTTTCTCCAATGTCTTCAGTTTCCATATGTCTTGGAACCTACTAATGAGGCTCCCAGGATATAACTTTCTCTAATAAAAATGTGATAAATACAATCACATTACCTTCTGGGCATACCTAATATTTATTAGTGTTATTATTTATTGTATTTATATACAATAAAATACCCTCCTGTATTTTGATGGCTCAGGGTGGTGAAAAACATAATCAGAGCAAAACATGTACAAAAATCAATCAATAACATGTCAATAATGAAAATTCTCCTTAAAATCTGTTTCCCATATAGAATATTAAAACACTTAAACTATAGTAAGCAGCTGTCTGGTCAATTGCTTAATTTCAGCACACCCTAAATGTTCTCCACTGAGCAACTCTGATGGAGAGTTCTGATCAAGGCCCAATAGATGTTAATATTTCACTAGCTGCAAACAGAGGCTTGGCATTTAACAGGCCCTCTGGAACTATGCCAGCTCCGACAGGGTCTAGATCTCCTCTGGGAGCTCATTCCACGAAGTAGGGGCTAGGACATAAAACATCCTGGCCCTGGTTGAGGCATTGATTCATCCAACGGACTAAGAATACTATTAATACTATTAATACTCAGTGCATCCATAAGTTAGCAAAATGAAAATATGCATTTTGCTATGGATTTAAAACTAATGCATCCATTCAGCAGCGCAGAAGAAACACAATAACGTATCCAGTATAATAAACACAGTGGTATGAAGAGAATGGCTAGTATTTTGCAGCAAATCAAAGAGCAGCATGTAAAATTCATGTATTAAATATGTGGCAGAAAATGGTTGTCAACAGTCTATGTTGGGCAAACAGGGCTGTGTTTGCTCCCGTTAAGCAGAATTTGTTGAAGAAAACCTTTTAATTAAAAAAAATGATGTGAGCATCTCTAGGTTTTTGCTAAGACTGACCTCTCTGGGTTATATGCTGTAATGCAATAGATATTGAAATTAAATTAATCATATTATTCAACTGGAATTCTAATGGAAATGAATGTAGATGAAAGAAGACTCACCCTATTGAATAAAGAGTTCACAAGGTCATGTTATGTGCTGAGTGCTTTCAAACAAATGTGATGGTGGTGCGGCCACCTGGGGTTTCTTCAGTCCTCCATTGAGACACATTGTTGACTGAATCTCAGGATCATTTGGCCTTCAGTTGCCTTATGTTCTGGGAAGATGTACTCAGTTTGATATCAAAACAAGGTCTCATTATTAAAGCAGGTACTTTCCTACACAAAAAGGAGACCACCTGATTATTCCAGGCTGAATAATCAAGGCTGCTATGTTTGACCTTCCAGAGCTCTTCATATTCCTGGACATTAAGCAGCAATCTGTATTTGCAGTACAATAAACCCAGTCAGAGCATAAAGTATTGATCATTAAGCATCTTAAAATTAATAACTTAAAATAAAAACAAGATATGAAAAATATGAACTCCTTTATTTAAAAGACTGAGCTTAATTTGAGCCTTATCCTTCCTAAATATCCTCCTTGTTTTATTTTTAAGTTTCCAAAATATAGATATATATATCTATGGTTATGTTGATTCCAAGGGAACTTCAGCATAAGTCTCATTACCAGTTGACTAAACCTACCTACCTATCAGCTTTTGATTCATTTATCTTGAGCTTATGGGGAATATAAAAACCCAGCTATGTTATCTTAACCATTAGTGGCGCTTATATTTCTAAAATAGCCATGTGGGCAGTCCTCTCTGGGCCTGGACAACCTGTCTTGGTGGTGTCCAGCCCTGCAGGCCAATCTGGATGTGCCCACCAAAGGTGGGCGCATCCGGATTGGGCTGGCCCTTAGAGCCGCCAGCAGCCACGGCACCACCTGTCCACCATGACAATGACGTGCCCTCTGGTGAGGAGGGCAGGGGGGCGGGGATGACTTCCCTGCGTGCTGCCAAGTACACCCTCTTTGAGGTGGCGGGTGTGCTTGGCGACTGGCGGGGAAGCCACCGAGTTGCCAGGGGGGAGGGGGCTGGGGAGGGCTTCCCCATGGTCTGCCAAGCACACCCGCCACCTCTTTGAGGAGGCGGGTGTGCTTGGCGGCTGGTGGGGAAGCGCAGATCGCTTCGGGTGCACTTAGAGCACCATGGGAAAGTAGCCACAGTGGCGGGGGGGGGAAGCTCTTTCAAAACCTGTTCTTATGAATGGGCTTTGTAGCTAGTATCTTATAAAGCCCAAAAAACCTGTATCTCAAATAAATGTTGCCAGCATGGTACCTTCATCTCAACTGGCACCCTATTCTGCTATGTTCTGTAGGATAATAGGGCTGGACAATATGGATTTTCTTCCTAAGCACATGGCTATTAAAAATGTATTTTAAACAATGTCCCTTTCCTCTGGAGAACAGTCCTATATTAATTGTCTTTGTCCTTAGGTGTCTGTAATTATCATCATGAAGGTTTGTTTAATCAAAATGTATTCTCACAGGATTTAGGTCAAAGACTATTAGCTGTGATGGTTAATTACAGCACAAAGAGTTTTTTTGTTTTTGTTTACTGCTTGATCCTTCAGGTAAATTTAAAAACACTCTAATACAGTCATTGACAATTGTTTTCTCCAATACCACATAGTGTTAACTTACCCATGTGTTAACTTACCCATTACTTTGTTCAGCTAAAAAAATGGGATAGATTTTAGAAACATTATTCTAGAGACCATCAAAACTGTTTATTTATGCAAGCCTCTAGTAATTAATGTCATTCAAATGCCTATAAATTCCATTTTGTGTAGTAAGCATTGTGTATCCTACAGACGTTTTTGTTGACCTGGATTGTAAGAAAAGCAAATGGTTTCTGTATTCCTTTGGGTAGGGCTTTCCAAATATACTCAGTAGTACAATTGTATTTAATTATGTTGGTACTAGATTGAATTTTTGAATTGATTAATTATAATTCACATGCAGATTAACAGCTTTTAAAGGTCAACACCTTTATAATTGCACTGAGTACTTGTTTATGTCTCTGTGTGCTGTAGAAACCTGATATTGAGTTGAGGTCTGAGTGGAATTCCATAATTACAGTTCTAGAGCATAAAAAAATCAATTAGAACCAGAATTTTGTTATAAACAAGCTCAAAATGGTAGAGCTGCTCTTATGCCCTCTTTTCTAATTGGTTTCAGACATAGGACAACCGCAGTCACAAAATGATCTCATATAGGTTATATCTTAAATTAAATATATATCTATTTTCACTTCTATCTCAGTGGGATATTCTTTGTTCTGGTAAATTCTAAATATTGGGGTTCTTAAGATAATTTAAAAACAAATTTCTATTGACTAATCACTGCTATATTTCTGAAGATGCTTAACTTTCCCTGAAATACAAAGACATTTCTTCTGTGCAATGTTCTAGTTTGTGTCCATCACAAACAAGTTCCCATACAGGAAGATAAATATACAAATAAGATGAATAACACTGGTATTTCTCATCTTCCTACATGTAATTGCTGTGGAATATCATTTATTTCCTGAGAACAGCCATTTTTTCTCAAGGATGTGCAATCAGAATTTTATTAATAAACATATACACTCTCAATTATCCAATGGTAAATGAAGATAATCTATATTTAATTTATTGCACACATTTTATGCCACCTTTCCATCCAATCAGGGCCGCACCAGACAAATACTAGACTAGTGAGGAACATCCAAACTCACTGGCTTCAATGAAATTAATTGAACACAACTTAAACACAATGGTACAAAAAAAAGGATTAAAAACTGAGGGACAGACAAGACACCGACGCATTGTGGATACCACAAACAATGCTGCTGGGAGCTTGATACCAGTGAGAACAGATGAATCAATGACATCCTATGGTCTTATTTATGTTGTTTCAAGAATATTTTGTGCCAAGATGAGCTGGGAGAAAACATCCTTAGTGCTGAAAAATATCAACCAAATCCTTAGTTTTTTGGATGAGGGATGAGCATGGGACCTGATGCCTCTCAGAACAGCTCACATGCAGGTAAGGATAGCCAGCAATAATTTCCAGCCAAGCTATAAATGGTAGAGTTGCCCAAGTAACAGCATGGGCTGCATACAACATTCCACCCTTAATTATGTTAATGCATTATGACATAAATCACCCACTTGAATAAACTAGTCAAATCCACGCATGGTTGTCCAGTGCCTTCATTTGGGAATGGTGCAAGGACAATGTAATATAATGCTATGAGTAGTGGTGTTCACAGTGAACTTGCCCTGTTGGGCTGAAGTGGTTAAAAAACAAGAGAACGTTTCTCACCAAGTGGAATCTAAAGACTCATTGGAAAAACCTTTTTGCTTTGATCTAATGAAATGGATTCAACCACTTAGCCTCTAGGCAGTTTTTAGGTACAGAAAGAAACTATTACAGCTCAATTTGCTTGGTGGAGCCTAAAAGAAAGGCTACATTGAAAAACTATAGTTCATTTTCGAGTGATAGCAAAGGGGAAACATTATTAACATCAAAAATGATATTAGATTCTGTGGTAGAGGCACAAATCCATGACAAGAAAAAACAAGCTGCTTTCCTATTGATGCTGAGCAATCAGCACATTTAATTCTCCAATATTTCACTTGGTAGTACTTACTACCACAAAGATTTACCATGGTAACCTAACTAGAATCTTGTATGACAGCTACTATATGCTTCAAACCAAAATAATCCAACTCACATACCCTCTTCCTCTTTTTGAAGAAAATCCAATCTTTGAACAATCTTCCAGAGAATACTATTTTTAGCCACCACGAATGTGGACTCTCTATATTCAGCATCCCACACAAAGATGGATTACAAAACATAAGGTATATAATTTCTCACAGCACCACAGCTGACTCTGCTGTTTTGTTCTCACCCGTAACTACTTTGTATCTGGTGGCAACTAGTTCCTTCAGATCAGTACTAAGCTTGTTATTCCTGCTTGGTCTTTGAATCTGTTAAATATCTCCATTATGCTAATTCACTGCTACTTCACCCTCTATCTATAAGTATGGACTAGTAATTCCAATTTCATTATGTCGGAGAAAGTGTGTGTGCATACAAAAACTTACACCTTGAATAAAACTTTGTTGGTTGTATAGGTGGACTCAATCTTTGTTCTATAATTAACCAAGTATACTATGACACATTGTGATATATAACTTTTTGACTTTTGTAACTATGCTCAGTTTTATTGGCTATGACATAAGGAGTTGGGACATGATAATATCAAATGATACTTCTTTTATTGGTGGAATGAGAATACATTTGCTACTTTTTGCAACCCTGCCTTTCCCACGGTGTTTAACACTGACCACTGCTGCCCATATGACTTCTGTCAGTTTCAGAAGTAAACAAAGGAACTTAATAGACAAGTTGAAGGACTTTGTAAAAGAAGAACCAGACAAATGCTATATGAACATGGTTAGCCTTCGTATTTGATCAGTGCATCTATATAGTCTATCAATAAGAGCAGCATAATGAAGACACAGTTTTCATTCAATAATAGTAAAACTAAAAACAAGAAGATGCTGTCCGAGTCACAACTGACTCATAACAACCCCAATCCTGGGGTGTTCCTGGAAGAGAGGAGCAGAAGTGGCTTTGCCATTGCCTGCCTTTGTATAGCAATCCCAGTGTTCCTCAGTTGTTTCCTTCCCAATTACTAACCATGGCTGATCTTTCTTAGCTCCCAAGCTCAGGTTAAGATGGGCTATCCAGGCTGCTAGTAAAGCTAACACCAACCTCCAATTTGCCCAGCAGATGAATCTGGCTGCTTGTTTCATGGGGCCTGCCTGTAGAAGACTCTTCAAACTATTATCTGTTCCACTTAATAATTTTGGTAAGGGACTGGAGGAGGACCTGGTCTCATGGATTAAGTGACACTCAGTACTTAACACCCATTCAGGATGGTTATTCCACCCCTGTCCATCCTCCAACTGGTTGCCTGTCTGTCCAGTAGCCAGCCAATCACCTTCTGTCCCCCACATTTGACCACCCCTTCCTCCTTCACTTCCCTCTGAGGCTCGGAGGCTGCAGATCCCTGCCACGTGAGAGCTGCCCCTGCCAGTGAGTCCTCTTCCTGGAAGCCTGCAGCCTTTCCAGGTTCTGGGGGGGAGGAAGGCCATCCACATTCCACCCACCCTCCAAACTACTGCCGTTGTATTCCTGAATGCTATGGGCTTTGCAGCTAGTCATGTCATATAGTCAAACAAGCACAAGCCTATGTATTAATCTTTTCTTTATCTCAGTTTCCCCAGCCCCAATAGAGCTCATATACTTATATTTCAGATAAGTTGTATGTTGACACCAATTATTCTAACAACCAACAATAGACTGCTAAAATTCCAAATGGAATGCATTATGATATAAACTTGTTCTTCTGCTAGAATAAAATAAAAATGTCAAATCACAGCAATCAGATGTATCTAATATGAATATTCATTGGCAACTGTTCACGGCAGATTTATGAATGCATTCACCTGCTGCTAGACTGAAAATGAAAAACATTAAGTTGCAAAATAGTGCTATTAATGTAAACTGGAAAGAAATATACACGCACACACACACACGGGATAATGATCTTGGAATTAGGCAATCATGTGAGAAAAGGTTAGTTTTATTGTTCCCCTTATGAAAACATTTATTCTATAGATGCAAACTGTGAAGGTCTCAGGACTAGCTATCTCCATGCAACACTTGCAAGATAATATTTCTAGTTTATGAGAAGAAACACACACAGCTACCTAATCACCACCTCATAGGGAACCATCTGGAAGACTATATGTTTTAAGATTGTGAATGCTATGCAGATATTTTTGCCATTAACACAATCTTTTTGTAATCAGAGGAAAAATACTCTGGATTTAAGTGTAAAATAAAATTGGATTTGATCATCCCGGTTTTGGAAACTACCAAGGTCCATTAATTTTAATATGAGAATAGTCTGAGATCAATGTTTTGTTGGATTATACCCATTATTCTTTGTTTTATATAAGCATACACACTGCTTTCTGAACAAGAAATCTTGCAATAGCTTGAAAATAACAGAAACTGAATTAATCAGGTGTGTTGTTTGATGACAGTCCTCTGCAGAGTTACAAACTGTTTCACCAGGAACTGCTCATTGAACCTAATTTGTGATGTTCAGTTTGATAACATTATAAAGTATTAGCATAAAAATATTTTTACTGTTGAGTAGAATGACTATTGTACACAACAGAAGCATGTAGCTTTCTGCTTTTTAGAATAGTAATTGGTTGACCCAATAGCTTCCTCCTACACCTTGGAGCTTATTTTATTCCTGAGATCTTTGCCGCTACCTCAGTGATGGGGAAACAGAGGGGAATTGCAGCATGTGAAAAAGTCCATTCACATTTGTTGGTGGCCTTCATAGCCTTCAAGCAGCAGAGAAAGGGTGAACTAATGTTGCTGTACCAGTTTATCAGATAGATTTAAGTGCGTGGCTGTGCTGGTCTGGAGCAACAGAACAAATTTAGATGCCATTGTATCTGAGGAAGTGTGCGTGCACACGAAAGCTCATACCTTGAATAAAACTTTGTTGGTCTTAAAGGTGCCACTGGAATTTATCAGATAAGCATTCTTGTTGCACGGACCAGCCAAAAAATGCTACTAGAGAACAAAACAAGTGGATATAATTGTTGTTACACTGGCCATAATCCAAAAGGTGGCCTGTGATGCCTAGTCTGGGAAAAGGGGGTGAAATGGTTAAAATAGGACAGGTAGTGCCCTGGAAAGAGCCTCTTGTGGCACAGAATGGTAAGGGAGCAGACATGCAGTCTGAAAGCTCTGTCCGTGAGGCTGGGAGTTTGATCCCAGCAGCCAGCTCAAGGTTGACTCAGCCTTCCATCCTTCCGAGGTCGGTAAAATGAGTACCCAGTTTGCTGGGGGGTAAACAGTAATGACAGGGGAAGTCACTGGCAAACCACCCCATAATGAGTCTGCCATGAAAACGCTAGAGGGTGTCACCCCAAGGGTCAGACATGAGACCGTTCTTGCACAGTGGATACCTTTACCTTTTTACCTTTAGTGCCCTAGAAACGTGTCAAAAGAAGACACAGAAAGGTGTGAGCTTTTGCTAGCAACTTCATTTCCCTGTCTCATTAGAAGTGTGAGTTTTTGCTAGCAACTTCATTTCCCTGTCTCATTAGAAGCCATCAGATTTCCTAAACCAGCACCTCTAGCAGTTAATTCCTGTTTGATTGAAAACAACAATTTAATGGATTTTTTCCTGTCAATTCTTCTCTATATATCTAGTTCCTTCAAAATTTTATTCGCTCTGATTGGCTTTTAAATGCTCTTTATACACTCCAGTCAGTCATAAAAGGAATTGTTTATGTACAGAAAGGAGATCCTTTGCCCATCTGTCTGAACAGTCTCACTTGGATCCCACAGAAAATGGAATTGAGATGGACCAAGTAATTTGTGACAAAAGTATGAGTTTGGGAACCTAGAAAAAAACTGTGACTTCTGTAAAGTGTGATTCAGATCACTGATCAAGTGGCACCCAAAACTCAGTTCCTAGAATTGGTACATTCCCTCTCTACATTGTTTAAATAGTTCAAGATTTAGAATCGCACTAATTTTAAATGGGCCATAGAATGTGAATTAATAAATCAGCAAAATGGAGACAGAAGCAGGGGATGACTCTATAAACCTGAAAAAAACCAAGTTCAGAATAATCTGGCATGTGAAAATATTTTCAGATTAAAACTCTATTCAATAACAGAAACAATACCTATAGCTTTAAGAAAATAATGTCCATTGATGTTTCAGTGATCATTTTGGACATCACTAGGCAGTTACAACAATATTGCTGAGTCTTCCAAGCCTCGGTTTCTGTAAAGCAAATCCATAGGCATGAAGACTTGAACAGAATAGTCTTGATGAGGTCAGAACCAATGTATGCTGCCCTAGTTGGCCACTCCCAGTGCCAGCTGTGCAGGAGGTGCCTGGGCTGCAGAGCCTAGCTGGAGCAAAGTCAAAGTTCAGTCTGAGTCATCAGGAATCAAAGCAAGCAGAGTGAAGGGCGAACAAAGAGTAGTCAAAGGAAAGCCAAGGTCAGAGTCCGGATAAGCATATAATCAACAAAGCCAGTCCAATTACCAGATGCATAGTCAGAAGCTGTTCACCAGGAGTCAGGTGAGCCAATGGAAGTCAGAAGTTTTCAGATCAAGGAATCCAAACAGGACCAGAGGGTTGCTGCACCCACACCGACACACTTCTGCAGCCCTGCCTAAAAGCAGCTCAGCTAATGAGCTGAGTGATTCTAGCTGGTCCTTCACTCACTCTCCTCTGAAGCTGCATCAGCTGTGTCGGGTGTATCATGTGTGTGTGTGTGTGCTGGCATTGAGCCAGCAGCCTTGCACTCCTACGCCATTCCATGACAAGTGATCTTTCCTTCTTCCTTAAACGCCCCACCAACATCTCCTCTGGACTGTTGTCTGACTCTGGCTGTGCTGTGCTGGGCACACATCTAGTTCCTTCCTCTCACTCCTTGCTTACTCTGCAGTGTGTGTGAAGGAATCTGCATCTGATGCTGGCTGCACAGATGATGGATGTGGAACAGGCTCAAATTGCTGTGACAACTCCTTGGAGACGGGAGGTGGCAGCAGGGCCATGACACAATGGCAACCACCAGAAACTCACTTCTCACAACACTTGCCCTAGCCCAGTGGCTATTGCGCACCTGCAGCAGCTACCACACTACTTGGCCTTGCCCAATGCCCACCATGCAACTGGGCTGAATCAGTGGCTGTTACTGTGTATCTGGTCCTGGATGAAGCATCTGCCATAGAACGGGTCCCAGTGGCCACTGCACAACTCATACAAGTTTTTTCTAGGATGAGGCTGCCAAAGAGAGGAAAGGTTGGAGAAGCTGATGGCAGGGAAACAGACAAAGGTTGGTTGGCTGATTAGTAGGAAACAGGAAAATGAGAGAGGCTATGGGTGCTACCAGGAAAAGGAAAAATGGACCAGAAGGTGAGAGAGTACAGGGGAAAAGGGGATGCCCCCTCAAATCCTTGGGGGTTTCCCTTGTAATTGTATAGTTGCTATCAACCACATCATCCTGCTTTTGCATTTGTAAATAGTAATAAAACACTACACTCAAAATAGTTTGTTATTTATAATCTGGGTGTTAATATAATAGCACATACAGGATTAATATAATTATAGTGCAAATTGATTCAGGATGTGCATTAAAAGTATACTTAAACGCTTCAAAAATATAACTGTTTAGTACACTTTTTTACATAATACAATGACATTTTACATTAAATACTGGCTTATGAATGAAGCCTTTGACATTGTCTGACACAGGTACCCTTACTAGTTAGCCCTCTGTGAATTCTGTTTTCTGTTTTATCAAATCCCATTTTACTGTAGGCTCAGACCTGCTGGGCAATTTAAACAATTTGTTTCCAGATGCTGGCAGGTTATAAACAACAAAAGGCAGCTGCAACAGAAACTGTTTACCAGAAAATACCTTTCTCTCCTCTGCTTTTATTAGATTAGGAAAAGCAATGGGATAAACATGAATAGGGTTATAGCTTTTGTCCTCATAACTGCTGTACTGAATTGAGAGAGTAACCAGATTAAAAAAAAAATTTGGAATGCAGAAGTGATCCAAGTAGGTTACATTAAGTGAAAATGATTAACAAAGCTTAAAAAAAGCAGAAAAAGAATTATTGACTAATTTACAGCTAATCCTTCTCATCAATTAAACTGGTTTCTATATACCTATTGGTCTAATCTGTTCTAAAATATATTGTTTGATTGTGATACTGCATTGCCATCTCCTGTAGATAACTATGGAAAGATGTGGTGTGCTCAATGCTAGTTATCTTTCAGTAACTAACACTGATTGGAATCCTGACTACTGCATTTGGGGAAAATTCTTACAAATTTAAATTGAAATGAAGCATAATATGTCACCAAGCTTTGCAACGTTGGCTATCAACAGGGCCTTATCAATAACTGCATGTCTGCAGTATCACAAACACTGGCATTACAGTGGCAGCACAGTAATATATCAGCATCACAAAGATCAAATCCAATTTAAATATTTAGGATGAAAATCAAGAAGGGAAGGCTCAGGAAAGAAACAATTGACTAATATGAGCTTTATGGAAATGATGGAAATGTGAACTAAGGGGGGAGCAATAGGTATTCTGGAAAAATATATAAGACACTGACATGTCAGCTTAATACTCATAATTCTATAAATGGAACGTGTAGTGGCTTTCTTTTCTATATTCTTTATTATGTAATCTCTGTAATCTCTTTACTATGTAATTCCTGCAATAAGACAGGAATGGTATCTGTTATACACACCCCAATAAATAAACAAAATGCCTAACAACTGTTCACATACTCTACTCTTTTATATGGAGAGATTCCCATCTTGCTGTATTGTACATCTGAAGGCAGCAGATACAGTTACTACCAAGATGTCAGGGAATAAAACTACCAGACCATGGCCACACAGCTGAGAAAACTAACAACTAGTTAGTGGATAATCAAAGTGTAATGGAATGTTTGGAAAATACTGGAACAAAAGCCTGTCCTCATAAAGATTTTAAGGCACTGTGAATACCTTGAGAAACTCTCAAAAACCTGGAATACAATGAACTGTAGTCTGTGCATCTAGAGTTATTTATTTGAGTTACCTCAGAATTTTTACCCTTGATTTCATCTGATCATTCCAATTCTCTTAATGGGATACAAATCCATCTTAACCCACAGAGCTATTGGTGAGTTGATAGGAATGCCTTTGTGAATGTGCAATTGTGTCTTCCCACAAGACCCAAGCCCTTGTATTTTGCAATTGCTTCCACTGATTGAGCTACAAAAGCATATGAATTATTTGGCTGGAATTGCTGTTTTCTTCCCTGGCAAAAAATGCCTTGGTTGTAGGACTGTGCAAGAAAAGATCTGAATCTACATCTACACTCACTTTGCTGCTACTCTTGGTCATAAAATGATGCTCTTTTCAGTGAAAGGTAATGGGCTGACTGTGTTCACTGGAGGCTCCATGCCAGGTTTCAAGCTGGAGTTTGAGCTAGGGCAAGTTGCCCCGCCTCTTCCTGCTCTTGCACAGGGGAGCATTTGGCCCGGTGCATCTCATTCACCTCAGATTTATGCTCCTGCACTGGAGCTGGGGCAGTGAAGTTCCCAATAACGAAATGGTCATTGCTTGTGTTCTTGTTTTTTTTCTCTGCATGTGGGCAGTGACAGACTTATGTTAGGGTTTGTGGCTGTGCTGGCATGTATTGGTTGGTTGTTTTCATCTAAAGTAAAACCAAAACCAAAAAAGGAACACTATCCAACCTTTACAAGTGGGAAATCAGAAGTTGAGCTGTACAATAAAATAATATAAAAAGGTAATTATTTATTGTAGTGCACAATTTAAAAACAGAATAAAAACTACATCAAAACTATACAGAACTAACTGCACATAAGACCAAACGCGTTTCGACCCTACTGGGTCTTCCTCAGTGGTCAGAATTATAACAATACACTCTATATTAAAAAGAAACTAAACTCATTATAAAGTGTAGCTGAGTGGGATCTGTAGATTATGGCTCCAACCAAGAGAGCCAGTTTGGTGTAGTGGTTAGGAGTGTGGACTTCTAATCTGGCATGACAGGTTCGATTCTGCGCTCCCCCACATGCAACCAGCTGGGTGACCTTGGGCTCGCCACGGCACTGATAAAACTGTTCTGACCGAGCAGTAATATCAGGGCTCTCTCAGCCTCACCCACCTCACAGGGTGTCTGTTGTGGGGAGAGGAAAGGGAAGGCGACTGTAAGCCGCTTTGAGCCTCCTTCGGGTAGGGAAAAGCGACATATAAGAACCAACTCTTCTTCTTCTTCTTCTATGTAAATTTTTGACTTTTTGGAGACCACCTCCTATTCCATATGCCTAGGCTCACTACTCTTCGCTCTCATATAATTTTGTGCTGAAAGTGTATCTCATGTGCGTTAGAAAAAAAGCTATATACCCTGGTTGTTTTCATTTGCCTTTTACAGTGATGTCATTACTATACTTCTCTGTGATTGGTGGATCATCACATGGCTGTTGTGAGGATAAAATAGAGCAGATACTGTAACCTGCTTTGGGTCTCCAGTATGGATTCTTCTACAATTGCTATGCTTTCTGTACCTTGGCAAGAGATTATTCTTTCATGAGCACTTTTAGCTGAGTGAGCACAGAATACCAACTAACAGTGCTGGCATTGTACTGGCATTTGGATCATAGAATGGGGCTACCCAGGAGCAACCCCAAACAACCACTCCTTTAGGAAGTAGAAACACTTAGAATTATAGAATCAAAGACTTGGAAGGTACCTCCAGGATCATCTAGTCCACCCCCCAGCACAATACAGGAACTCACAACTACCTGCCTACACCAATTTCATGCCCCAGTGATTCCCCCACCAAAAATCTTCAGAAACCAGCCTGGTCTGGAGGAAATTCACCTACCATCCCACAGTGGTGATCAGCAATGTCCTGGGTATGGAAGGAGGGCCCACAAGAGACAAACACTGACACATCCCTATCTGACCATCCACTCACAATCTGCTTAAGTTCATAAAATCATAATATTTTTGTCAGATGTCTATCTTGCCTCTGCTCAAAAACTTCCAAAGAAGGAGAACCCAACCCCTCCTGAGGAAGCCTGTTCCACTGATGAACCACTCTGTCAAGAACTTCTTCCGGATGTTTAGCCAAAAATTCTTTTGAATTAAGTTCAACCCATTGGTTGTGATCCAAACCTCTTGGGCAACATAAAACAACTCTGCTCCATTTTCTATATCAGTGGTTCTCAACCTGGGGGTCGGGAGCCCTTTGGGGGTTGAACGACCCTTTCACAGGGGTCGTGGCAGGGCCAGGGGGGTGTCAACTGTTGCCACTCCTCCTGAAGGCACCCGCCAATTTATATACAATTTATATACAACTAGGGGCAAAGCCCGTTGTCTCCAAGAAGACAACGGGCACTAGAGCTTGGCAATGGGAAGAGGAAGGGGAGGAGTTGTCCAGTCTGTAAGGGCATGGGGTTGAATGTTGAGGCCTACTGCACAGCGTTGTTGTGCAGATGAAACAGGAGACAAAAGAGCCAGTTTCTTCTGCAGAGTAACGCTGTGCAGTGGGCTCAAACCTGCAGAGAGTTGCAAAGAAGAAAGTCACATGACTTGGCTGTGTCTAACCCCTGGCCAGAGCAGTATTTTAAGTGAAAAGGGGCTTTTCTGTGGCCTCCCTGTCAGCCAATCGTTTGGCAGAAGGGGAAAGCCTCCCCCTCAAAAGGAAGGCCCTCAGGCTCCCCTGCGTTGCTCTTGGAAAGGCCTCCCTCCCCTCAGTCAGGGCCTGTCAGAGGCTCCTTCACAGCAGGCCTGAAGGGGGGGAGGGGGAGCACTCTGCAGCCTCCTGCCAGCTCAGGTTTCTGAGACAATTTCCAGTTGGACATGACAGTTAGGACAGCCTTGGGGCAAAAAGGGTTGGCACAGCCTGTGATCTAATCCCCCTTGGCAGGCCTGCTGACCTCCTCTCCCTGCGGTGGTCAGGAGCAGACTGGCAGCCAGACTGGGCTGGGTGAATGGAATTTTGGTCTGTCCTGGTGAGGGGCCAATAGGAAGGCGCTTCGAGTGCCTCCCCATTGGCTGCTTGGCTCTGGATGGACACTTGGAGGGCCCAATCAGGAGCCACTTCGTGACTCCTGATTGGGCCCTCTGAGATTTTATCCTGGACAGGGCCTGCCCTAACTCCTCCCCAGGTGGCCTTACCCTTTTATTTAACCGCAGGAGCGGTTAAAGATAATGAAAAATGGATCTTCATGCCATTGATCAGTTTCGGTTTAAATTATGTGAAAGAACACTTGCATAATTTTATGATTGGGGAGTCACCACAACATGAGGAACTGTATTAAAGGGTTGCAGCATTAGGAAGGTTGAGAACTACTGTTCTATATGATAGCCCTTTAAATATTTGAAGATAGTTATCATATCATTTTTTCTCCGGGCTAAACAGACCAAGCTCCCTCAACCTTTCCTCATACATCTTGGTCTCCAAACCCCTCTCCATCTTCATAGCCCTCCTCTGGACACTCTTGTTTGTCTACAATGCATTTTTCTTCAGTTGTGGTGCCCAAAACTGAACACAGTGCTCACATTTGGCTGTTCAGTTTTGTGAAGCAATGTACTACAAACAACCTGTTTGGTATGGCATGATTGTGATTATAAATGAAGAACAGCTTTTTAACAAGTTGATGTACAAGCTATTTTTTGCCACAAAAATATATACACAGATTCTTGACTTACGTAACAGTTGTCAGGGGGCAGCCAAGCAACATCATTTTTGTCTGTTTGGGATTTAATTACTAGCTGTAGAGAATATACAGTAATTAGTTGCACATGCTTCCATCTGGGTTTTGATGTTATGCCATCTCTTTCATGAGCCTTTGCTTCCATTTGTATTATACGTCAATAAGGACTGCATCTTTGAACCGTGGTGGAGACAAAAAATGCTTGTCAACAGTTTTTTCCCTTTTGTGGCATCTGTAAGGAGCACTTCCTGCCAATATAGTTTTTATTTATTGTCAAACATATGCTTCACAAATATGCTGTTGTCTTTGATATACATTCTGCACACATAGTCATTGATTGTTAAAGCTATGGTTATAATATTAAGAACTTATTGCCTATTATATTGTTGAGCTGATTTATTCTTCTAAACAAATTTATCATAAAGAGCAAAGATTTCCCTTTTTAAAAATGATGTGGCCAGAATCTAGAGACTGAGGACAATACAGTTATCAACTTTCCTGTATAGTAAAATTGTGCTTGATTTTATATGAGATGCCAGAGTATTATTATGGCTGTAAATATTCTGTATGCTTCCCATTCTCTATGGGAAATGCACAATCTTTTATCTGGATGGAGGTTATTATTGTGTAAGACCAGTTATTTATACAATTTATGTTTTTTAGTAACTCCCTTACTTATCCTTCCCTCCTAGTATGTTGCACTGAAAAGGCTCCAGGTCCTCAGGAGACTTTCTGGCCATTCTGAGAAGACAGACTTTTCTAATTACACATTATATTTTCCCTGGAAAATGCCTATGTCAAGCAAAGATATATGAGCCATGTAGTCCAATCTACAATGACAGTGGTAGTTGACCCATTGGTGATTCCACAAGTACTGTTGAGCTACACATTACATCTCCCCAGTAAAGCAAACAACCATGGTCAAGGGCTTTTTTCATTCAGAAAAAAAGCACAATGGGAAGATCTGAGTTCTTATTTTCTGTTCACCTTGGTCCTGATCCAAATGTAGCCCACATATGCCAGGAAAATGAAGATCCCTTCAAAAGATCATTGATCAACCTTGGGATGTTCATGGTGAAAGCATCACTTCCTCAATAAGGAATTCTCACTGCCCTTATGCCATCTCAGACTCAAGGGCTTGGGGGAGGAAGGATAGCCTCCTGAAATGTAATATGACAGGTTATTTTTATGTGTATATGCATAACATGTGTTTAGAAGTGCTATAGCTTACTTCACATAGCTGGAGACTGAGGTCTCTTTATATAAGGAACATTTAAATATAAACTGGTGCAGAGTTAAACCCTTACTTAAATATAAAACTCTCAAGAAAAGACAGATCTCCATCTTAAGACATGTGAGAATCTTATTCATTGCCATTATTCTTAATATAGGACTGAGTAATATTTCAACCATTAATATCATTTTTTTAAATGTACTGAAAATGTATGCCAATACCTTCCAGAACACCTCTCCAAACAACAAAGAACCATGTTCTAAAAAACTGGCAGGAAGAGATAGAGGTATAAAAGACGACAGAGTATCGGGCTTAATTAGTGAGAAGAGAATAACGTTCCCAGGGACATTAGAAATATTAATTTAGATTAAATGCCAATTTTAATCATATACAATTAAAACATTATCTTCCTAACCCTGAGGTAAATTGTGGGATCCAGAAATTACCTTCCCACTTAAAAAGGTGATAATTAACTTGGAAGCTCTTAAGGCATAATTTGCAAACTAGAAACTGGACTTCCTTAAGTTTGATGCAGAAGACAAATGTAATTACACAGCTTAAACATGAAATGCTTTTGATATGGAAAAGTCCCCTGAAGCTTCAATGTCCTTTCATGTCACCTCTTTTTTCCAGGACAAACCTGTCAAAATACATCAATGGATCTTGCAAAGGTGTATTCAGAGAATTATGATGATGTGAAAAAAATGCTTTCACAGTTGTCTGAATAAAATAAATGCTAGTACTAAAGTTGTGTGTATATAAATTTGGTATTAAAGATAGCTACCTAAAAGCATATTATAAAAAATATCACAGATTATTTGCCTTTCTGACATGTAGTGAATGCAAGCCATTGTCAACACATGGTCATTTTTTTCAGCTCTCTCTGGCCTCCAGCTGCTGGAAATCAGACAAAGGAAAAACTGAGACCATGATAGCTGGCCAACAACAAAACACACCTCTCTGAAACAACAACAAAATGCAGGCAATCTTTCCTGCACCAGCCATTCTAGCTGTTTGTTGAAAACCATTCCCGGAAATGAGGGGAGGGGGAGAGACCCTGTAAAATATCACACATTCTGAAGTATATCAATATATCAATATCTCAAGCAGGTCAAACACTGGATCTGATGTTTGGACTGAGGATACATATTGGTCCAATATAATCTACAAGAGTAGATCTACAAGATCAGACCATTTTGGCCTAAACACCCGGATTGGTACCTGACTCCATCCCTGTATAGGCAGAGGGAGTGCTGGTGGAATATTGGCATAGTTATCTGAAGCGATCAATGAGACTACTCCCCAGTGCCCTCTGTATTCCTGTCCTAAACCAGCTGTTTGAGCTACACAAATGGAAAGAGAAACTGAGACATCTAGAGAAGATTTGGTGGAAAACTTGTGAAGAAGCTTCAAAAACATCTTATAAGATACTTATGTGACCTTAGGAGATGAGAATCCTTTGCAGCCTCTCTTGCTTCCATTAGCTTATACCCAGCATAAAACAATACAACCTTTGAGGTTCTTAGCTACCATCTGAAATTAAATGATGATACATTAGCTTTGAGACTTTGCCATGACTCATTCAATGCTGGGCTGCCCTTGAGACTGATCCAGAAACTTCAACTGGTCCAGAATGCAGCAGCACAAGTCCTTACACGTTCTCTCAGCTGCACTGGCTCTAGATTGAAGACCAGATCATGTTTCAAGGTGTTGGTTTTTACTCTTAAAAACCCTAACCCTAAATGATCTGGGACCATATCTGCAAGACCACTTCTGCCGTTACATCCCCCAAAGATCTCTTAGATTGAGAGATCAACATCTGCTATTCTGCTCAGGATCCATGTCCTCAAAGAGATCAGGCATGCCTCAACCAGGACCAGGGCTTTTCCGGTCCTGCCCCTGGCCTGGTGGAATGGTCAGCCTAGTGAAATCAGGGCTGTATGGAGCATTGAACAGTTCTGCAGGACCTGTAAGACAGAGCTGTTCTGCCAGGCCTTTTGGTTGAGGCCTTAGAACAGAATACCATCTTAATTCTAGCTGGCCTCCCTGCTTAAATCATAGAGTTGGAAGGGACAATGCAGGAACGCACAACTATCTGCCCACTCACTCAAAATCTGCCTAAGTTCATAAAATCATCATTTCTGTCAGATGACTATCTAGCCTCTGCTTAAAAACTAGCAGAGGAACTGCTCTGTCAGGAATTTCTTCCAGATATTTAGCTGAAAATTCTTTTGAATTAATTTTAACCCACTGGTAACCCAGTTAAATCTCTATCTGAAAAAATAACTGTCTTATATGGTCTTCCTCCTCTGAATACGGCAAGAAAATGTAGTCAGGAACAGCAGTTTTTCATAATTTTTAGAAATATTGTTTTTAATTAAATTGAAATCTAGGATATTTGTATTTTTGTAGGATTTTAAATTGTGTGTTCTTGTAAAATTTTAAATTCTATTTTAGTTATGTATTATTTGGTATGTTATAACTCAAATACTTTGGCCATCGCATGAGAAGGAAGGACTCCCTGGAGAAGAGCCTAAAGCTGGGAGCAATTGAGGGCAAAAGAGGAAGGGGATGACAGAGAATGAGGTGGCTGGATAGAGTCACTGAAGCAGTTGGTGCAAACTTAAATTGACTTTGAGGAATGGTAGAGGACAGGAAGGTCTGGAGGATCATTGTTCATGGGGTCACGATAGGTTGGACACGACTTCGCACCTAACAACAACAAACCTGTGTTGAGGTTCAGGGGAAGGGTGGGACTGAAACACATGAAGAACAACAAATAAATAGACAAATTAGCTTTGCTTTAATATGGAGGTCTCTTTGAATAGAAATGAAGGGAAAAATAGTGTTACAATTACATGGCTGACATGGAACAGAGTAGTAATGATGAGACACGGCAGGCCTGCTTCTTTTGCCACGCCGAAGCCGGGACCTCGGGGGGGGGGGAAGGCTTCCACGCGATGAAAGGAGCAGGCCTGCCGCATCTCCTGCTCCTTTTGCTGCCCGGAAGCAGGGGCCTTGGGGGGGGGGGAAGGCTTCCGCATGGCTACAGGAGCAGGCCCGCCATGTCGGAGATGCGCCGGGCCTGTTCCTTTCACCATACCGAACCTGGGACCTGTGGAGAGGGAGGGGGGAATAGCTTTGGCACGGCGGCCCCAACAGGAGCCCTGCAAGGCCACCGGGCCAGCAGCGCCCAGCCTAGCGCCCATTGTATTAGAAAACCTCTAGTTAAACAATAATACAACAATAATACATCTAACAAACAGTCCACCAATTCATAAACATGGAGGGAGGGAGGGTTTCGTGTCTTCGGGTGCCCTGAGGGGGAAAAGAGGCCAACCAATGTCAGGCCATCCTTTTAACAGATGGCTCGGCCACGCACCCCACTGCTGTGCCAACGTACATGCTGCCCAGAGCTGGGAGTTCTCTCCTATAAGCCAGGTCCCTGTCTGTGTTCCTCTCCCACAGCAGCAATGGCCCCATTATATAAGTCTCGGGGGCTTTTTGTGTAAGGTAAAAACAAAAAATTAATCAACGCCTGAACTGGGAAAGTGAAAGAAGAGAGCATCTGTACTTTGAAAAGGAAATTTGTGAGCAAGTAAAGAGTCAACAGCTGATTTAGGTAAAACTGCTTTATATTGTAAAAATCAATTATCTTTGTAACTTTCTGAACTCAAACTCTTGGGAGATAATATCACATTGGATTGGAAACAAGATTAATATTGCAACTGTATTCTTTCTGTAAAACACCCAAAAAGTTGAAAATTCTCACACATTGACAGGATAAATGTGGTAGAATCCCGCGTAACGGGGGGGGGGGCGGGAATGAAGAAGTGCAAAATAGCAGAACATTTTAGGTAAGGAATGAAGTAGAAACTGCAGCAAAGCCATAGTTTTGATTGAAAACATCAGGAGGTAAATGAAAAACTGGCCACAATTCTAATGGGTCCTGTGATTGTAAACACTTCAAAAGCAACTACTCACTTTATTGTCAATGGTGTTCTGTTGCCAAGTGGAATGTTACTTGCAGCATGAATGCTTGCAAGCAAACAGAAAGTAATTAAAGCAGCATGCACTAAAGGTCACAGTGATCTATTATATACAAACTCTCATAACTGGTTAGCTGCTGGAGATTTAAAAAGCAATTGAAATTAACGGATTCTGTACATTTATATTTACAAACGTTGCTTTACATGAACTAATTCACCTAACAGCCACCTCATTAGCTTGCCAAAGTTTGAAAAGGTATGTGAAACATACTAAAGAGAACACACAGCAAACCAGCCTCCTTCCTAGAGTGATAAAAATGGCTACCGCCCAAGAGGAAGGGGGTGTGGAAGAGCAGGATATCTCGGTTCATTTTATAACTCCAAGTAGTACTGTTGAGTTGAGAAGGGTGGGGTGAATTGTCACTCTTCCTAAGAGAATATGAAACTGCTTGAAAGAGGATCAGTATTTTGAGGAGATGAACTATCCATAATGCAAGGAGGAGATGGATAGTGCCAAGACAAGTCTTTACATTTCCCTGAGATAGTCAAGCTGTGTTGTCTAGTTGGGACAGAATATGTAGATGTGTATTCATCCACATTCTTCCAAAACAAACCATATGCAAATATGTGCAACTGCAGCTAGTTAGTGAGAAATATTCTGGGCCCAGAAAGCATGAAAACTGTTTTTACTTATCTTGCACTAAGCACAAACATTAATTGGCAGATTGGCATATTTGTATTGGATCGTATAAGACAGCATGTGAACATTTGATAATTTTGAAGTTATTCCATTTCTAACCTCCTGAGGATATTCAGAAGCATCATTTCAGTTTAAAAATACAAGATTCTTTCTTGCACAGTTTTCACATGTAAGTAAAATCTGATGTGTGTGCCCAGCTGCCAAATGCCAGGATGGATCCATAGGCAAAAATTCTCCTAGGACCAAGTTCATACCAGCCAGATCCAACACAAATTTCATAGGAGATATTAGTTTGACTAAATGGGTGAACAAGTCCTCTATAATTTTTTCCTGTATTCCTTCCTTTTTGTGGCTGTGGATATGTTTTGCGTGTATGTGTGTAGTCATCCTGAAAGGCCACAGACTTATCAGAGAACTGCCTAGAATTATATTAAAATTAACTTTAGGGTAAGGGGTAAAATCTCAGAAGGAGAAAAACTTAGAAGCCAATATAAAACTTCAAAAAATGTATTAAGAATAAGTTCAATAAGCAAATAAAACAAACAATTCATTGATTGAGAAAATGCAATCAAGTCAAGTATTTCAATTCAGGTAATCAGAATATATTTGGCGGGAGGGGGAACTGAAGAAAGGTATGGAGGACTTCAAAAGAAATTATTTGGATCTCTTGCAGATTACATAGATGCCTAGAAACTGAAAAAGGAAACAGTAAAACAAGGGACCTCTCATCTAGGATGAAACTATGACACAATCTGCCAGGCTCTGCTTAAGAGAACCTCAACTTTCTGTATTCTTTTTCCAACCTCCTTGGGCCAACTGACATAACATACTTTTGACAAATTGGTTCTGGGTTCCTGGTCCCAAGTCACTTTCCCTTCAGCTACATAGTAGCTACAAAGAACAACATTTTAGAAGGCAGAGGAAGCTCCATTTATCTCATAACTTGGACCATGCATTTTGCCCCCCCAAGCTAAAATATCCCCAGTGATGAGTTATATTCTTAACTGAAGTTGTACATGGAGAGTTCTGTGCATATGATTTTTGAGATGACGTTTCCCACGGGGAAAGCAAGCCAGGTTTAGGAGTCAAGTCTGGGAACTTGAATCCAACTAGTCAAAATATAGTCCCCCCCCCCAGTTCCCCCTGAGGCACTGATGGAGCTCTAACATTATTTACTTTCTTTCCCTCAATTTCTTTTTCAGATGCTTTTTTGGCACTCACTTTCCATTTTTATCGGTCTCTTTGAAGTCGTCTGTTTTGCTGTCATTTGCTTTTTTTTATGCCTCTTTGTTTGGCTTTTCTCTTCCCCTGAGTTTACCACTGCTTTTTCTGAAACCCATCATTTCTCTCCCACATTTCCCTCCTCATATAGAGGATTGCAGCAGCTCATCCAGCTCTGGGCAAAGCTGGAAGTGGAAATTATGTAATGATGGCAGGTGGTCAGCTGTTTCCCACAGCAGCCACTACAGGGCCACTGACAACCAGATGGAGACAGATTTTTCATGGCCTCAAAAATGAGAATATATTTCATGTAATACCTTTTTTAGGATTAACCAAAATTGACACAAAACATTGTGTATGTTTTCAAACTCACTATAACTCTTCTTCAAGCTGGATATTATGAATAGATAACTGGTGTAAAGCAAATGCTTCAGGCCATGGTGTTAAGCCCTGATCTGGAAAGCTAAATTCAGTCCCTGCCATCTGTTCTTGCACAAAAATAGAGGAACCATCTGTACAGTCCTCCTGGGTCCTGTGGCCATCCCAACTGGGAGCCCAGACTACTCCACCCACGCAGCCCTCAAGACGACCCCCAAGTTCACTCACTGCAATGGGGAAACTTGATGCAACCAATGTCAGCTGGAAACAAGAGGCTGTGTAGGGAGCCTAGCTGATGCAGCCTAGCAGGAGTGGACACACTGCTCAAGAAGGAGCCAGTTCCCTATTGGCCTAATAGGAAGGCAGCAAAGATTCCCTGGCACAGCAGGACCCTGGGAAGATGCCCTAGTCAAGCCATCCTGCACATGGTTGACAACCTGGCTGAGAGCTGGGACATGGCAGAATGTTAACCTTGGAGGGAGGGAAAGGAGCTGGATTGGGGGAGCGGGATAAAGCAGGGAAGGAGCACTGTGGTGGTGGGGGGAAGGAGAAAGGAGAGCGAGATAGTGACAGAGTAAAGAGAAGCAGAGAGAAAGAAAGAGGAAGAAGGAATTACACTTGAAGAGAGGAGTGATTGACAGAGAGGAGGAACAAGTGGATAGTGGCTAAAGTCTCCAGGACCTGGGTGTCAAGGTAGCCTGAAAGAGCTCTTGAAGCCAAAATACAGAAGAGAAGCTGGCTGGCTCTGAAGGAAAGAGCTGGGGCATATTTGACAGCTGTTAGTTCATCTTCCCTAGGACAAGGTACCTGTTCAGACTGCTTCCCTCTTCTCCTTCTGTACAAGCCCTGAATAAACACACTGCCATCCCAAGGGGGCACTACAACATAGCTCTGGTTTCCCTCCCACTATGGCTGATGGGCTTAATCCCCAGGGGTTGCTCCCCAAGCCTCATACCACCCCAATTCTATCCAAAATTACCAAACGTGAAACCTAGTTTCCTTGCAGGTTGAATGGAATGAAGAAGCAATAGAAAGCGGGATTGAATACCTGGGACCCCATTCTAGTTGCAAAATTATTTAGGATTCAATAAATCTCAAGAAGACACAACCTTTTTGCCTATTGGTTTAGTTTACTTTGGGTGTATTTCTACAAGAAACCAATGGTGTTTCTTCATATGAATGGAATACAGACAATTTGTACTCAGTATTAAGCATGTTTGGACAAATTTATGTTATTTATTATTTTATTTTGTATAATGCCACTCCCTGCAAGTGGGCAGACTTAGGATGGCTGCCCTATTACAGTTGGCATATCACTCTATCTTGCTGCCTACCTAATCTACACACTTGCCTACATGAAATACTTTGGACAAATTTTCTATTGATTGTTAATAGTAAAGAACAACAGCAGGACTTTGTAAACCCCAAATATGAGAATATTAACATCAAAATGTTTCAGCATTCCCTCAGCTACAATATCTGAAAACAGTAATAGTTTATAAAGAAACAGTTGTACCTCTACAGGCAACACAAGACTTATATGACCTTTTCACATACAAGTGATACCCAGAAAATAAAGCAAGTCTAAGTCCTATGTCAGTTATGCACAACAGGAAACCTCACAAAAAGTCTGCAAAAATAGATGTTTGCTTTTTTGATTCTGCATGTGGCAGTGGTTTCACTACACACACACAAAAACCAATTAGAGTATTTTTGATTATGCATTGCAATCACCCTTTGTGGCATGTTCTGTGTTGTTTCCTCACAGTATTGTAGACTTGCTTTCCTATTCAGTTCCAGGGACGCTGTTTATGGCATGCATAAATATAACTGTGTTTTCTGTCTCCTCCCCTGAGCTGTCTTACACAAATGGCTGAATGGAAAGCCCATGAACTATGATTCCCGTGAAGCTCTGCCAGCAGCATGTACCCATCAGGTGACATTGCTGCTGATCATAGTCTACCAATGAGCTCCAAGATAATGGATGAAATACTCTCCGATTTGAGGAAACCTCTCTCAAATGCAGAATTGTTTGCTTCGATCTACTATAGTCTGCAAAACAAAAAACAAAAAAACAAAAAACAAACACATGTTCATAAAATGGGTGATTTTAAAAGGGGTGATTTAACAGCATCAGTGATCTGACTTCGATGAAAAACTGTGAGTGCATTACCACAACTAGACTTACAATTGTCTTCTTGTGAACCATATCCTTGGTCTATCAAGACTAGTACTGTCTATTCTGCAGCAGGGTCTCAGAGGAGTGGTCTTTTACATCATCTACTACCTGATCCTTTTTACTAGAAATGACAGGGATAAACTCTGGGACCTTCTGCATGCAAACCAGATGTTCTGTCCATAAGCCACAGCAGCCTCATCCCTACTGAAATGGGTGCTCTGCCAGAATCTAAAAATGGTCAGCTGTAGTCCTTCTTTTATTTCAGGATGTCATGAGAGATGGTGATCTCTGTATCAATCAGCCTGACAGTTTAAGCACCAGCATTTGACCCTGTCATAAATTTGAAAGCAATAACCAGTTTACTGATGTGCCATCTAAGTGTTAAAGAATAACATAGGGAGAGTGGCATGTCAAAAGCTGTTGTGCTTTGCTGTTCCCAAGCCAAGCTTGGGGTCAAATCTCTGGATAGCAAAGCTTAACTGCATTCAGATGGGAGAGAAGAGGCCTGCTCTTCTTCAACAATTATGTTTCAGATCATGTGCTTGATTGCTTTATTCAAACATATTCAGCCCTCTCAACATCCTACAAACAAAAGAGTATTGCTGTTTGAAAATTTGTTGCAGACATTTTGATATGTAATACAGAAATAACCATGTTTGCCCGTAAAACCATTCCTTTCTGGATCACATCCAAATAGGAATAAATCTTCACTTCTGACATTGAAAAGCCTCCTGTAAATTTTGTTTACACATATCGGCATAGGGTTTATATGCAGAGAATGGCTACATTTTACCATACCAAAAAAAATCAAACCCTTACTGAAGACTTCAGCTTCCATTTCATTTTAAAACCACCCAGAAGCCTAAGTCTTACATGTTGACTTGGATATAACCTTATTGAGTTTGTGGTTACTTCACAGTATGTATATATTCGAAAAAAATAAGGAAGTATCCCGAATAAGGATTACATACAAAACGGAATGGAACAAATACTTCAAAAATTATTTCAGTGCAATGAGATCATTCACTTTAATATTATAAATAATTTGATTTTTTAAAGGAACCTAGGACTGTAACCTGAAAGATTCAACTAATGAAAAAATAATGTTGCTATCCTACTGCATCAAATGAATACAAACACTTTTTGTTCAACTTGGTTGTTTGCTAATGAGTGCTGATGCTCAACTAATATTTCTACAAATGCCTGGATTTCGATGGTTAGATGTTTGTGCAGTAAACACAGATGGAGGATGCTGAACTAAAAAAACACCTCACAGTTCAGTCCAGTCAGAGAAAAAGTTGGCAACTACAATGTAGCCAGAAAACAAACATCTGAGTTTTACAGCTGAATTATAAAAAAGTAAGAATGGGATTGCCTGACTTAGTAAAGGTTTTTGCTCCCATGCTGAATCTGAGTAAATGGATAGTAAAAATGCCATAGATCTCCAATTCATAACAAAACCTTATGGCAATTTGTGGCGAAATGTCCTGTGACACACAATTAAAGGGAACCAATTTTTGTGGTAGGTAACTTAATGTCCACAAGATTGGACCAGATTGGAAATTACTGAGTGTGCATTATCACCATTTTTTGTATCATATGCATGTTAACTATAATGAATTCTAGTTGTAAAAGACAATAGGTCATCACTTTATCCTATACCAGACTTTCTTTTAATCCAGGCTATAGTCTACACCTCTGTATAATGGTCCATATAGTGTCTTTCTTGTACTTTTGGAAAGCCATAAAATCAGAATATTAGCAGCTGTAATGACTCCCTAACTTCTGCCACAATTCAAAGTATTGGTTTTATTTAGTAGTAGAAGAAGAAGAGTTGGTTCTTATATGTCGCTTTTCCCTACCTGAAGGAGGCTCAAAGTGGCTTACAGTTGCCTTCCCTTTCCTCTCCCCACAACAGACACCCTGTGAGGTGGGTGAAGGTGAGAGAGCCCTGATATCATTGCTCGGTCAGAACAGTTTTATCAGTGCCGTGGTGAGCCCAAGGTCACCCAGCTGGTTGCATGTGGGGGAGAGCAGAATCGAACCTGGCATGCCAGATTAGAAGTCTGCTCTCCTAACCACTACACCAAAGATAGGCAATGTGCATATCCTGTGTGTCAATCTTCCCGATGTATTCTGCACTACTGTTGATAAACTCCAAGATAGTAGGCAGTGCCTTGTTTGGACATATAATGGGTATATATAGGTTCATAGTCATCCAGAACTGTTTGTTTATTATATGCAAGTTGGCAGTGGCTTGAAGATCTCTTTCCTAGTGCTGTCCACTACCCTGGAGAAAGGAGATCAGCCACTGAAGGGCTGTCCCCTGAATTCCAGCATCAGCAAGATGGTGAGCTAGAAGCTCATGGTTCACTGTGTTCAACACTGCTGAAAGGTCTATTAATACAAGCAATGGTGTTCCACATTGGTCCAATTGGCAACAGAGGTCACCCATCAGGGTGACTAACACTGTTTATACTCCATGGCCAGGCCTGAAACCTGATTGAGATGGGTCTAGTACTGAAGCTTCTTCCAGGAATGCTGATATTTGGTCTGTGACAGCCCTTTCAACCATTTTTCCCAGGAACGCTAGGTGTGAACCGTGTCAGTAGTTGTCAGGCTCTTGCAGATCCAGAGATTTTTTTCAGCAGCGGGTGAACCACTGCCTCTTTTAGTCCCTCTAGGAATTCTCCTGTTTCAAGGGAGAGGTTGATTATCTCCCAGAGGGTCCCCCCTTTTTTTTTACTAGCCATGATGGGCAGGGGCCTATTAGGCGCGTGGTTGGTCTCACTGCTCTAAACATCCTGTCCATTTCAGTCAGCAAGAATCACCTGAAGTTATTCAGTGTTCTCTCCAAAGACAGCCGAGGGGCCTCTAGTTCACTTTCTGTGTCTAAGGTTGGAGGGAGGTCGCAGCGGAGTGTTGAGATTTTATAATAAATTTATATTAAAAAAATTATTATTCTGGATTATAGAACTGCTTTTAAATATACTGAAATGCATGAAAAATTCAATCAGAGTAAAATATTTATAAGCCCTATTGATTTAATGTGTCTCAATCTGCCTATTGAAATCAATTTCAAAATACTTAACTTTGGCAGAATTGCAACATTTGTACACAGGCATATACACACAGAAGGCAGTATGAAAAAAGAGGAGAAATATTTTTCTTTTTGAAAAAGTCAAGGTTATATATAGCTGTGGAATGTTTTAAAGAAGGGTCTGAAAAGTTCAGTTAAAATATAATTTTACATTATATTTTACATAATTATGTCTTACAAAAGGCCAATGGTCATCTCCCAGCTGAGATGATTTGTAGTGGGTGGAAAATGTAACCCATTTGAAATGCTAAGTGATCTCCTGGTAGATAACCCAAGATTGGTATTATGGCCCTTTATGAAATCTACCACTTGATGATATGAAAAAAAATGTGTGCTTTATCTACATCCTTTCCTTTAATCTTTGAGTGGGTTTAAATCAATATGATGTCTACTTCTGTTCATTTTGGATGAAGTAAAACTCAGAGGTCTTTTCAAACGTCACAATCAATCACATAGCAATTAGCCTCTGAGGGTGTGACCAGTTGCAAAATAACTAATTAGCTTTATACTTCAGAAGGCTGTGAGAAAAGTAAATGATCCCAAGCAGCTGCATTGACTGAAAATCCTTCTGCTCATTTTCAATACACTTGAACAGAATAGGTCCTTGGGGAGGGGTCATAACTTAGTGGCAAAGTATTTACTTTGCACGCAAAAGGTCTCGTGTTCAGTTTCTGGCATTTCCAGTTAAAAAGGGATTGTAGGGGGTGATGTGTAAGACCTCAAGACCCTGGAAAGCTACTGCCAGTCTGAATAGACAGAAGTGACCTTCGTGAACCAATGGTCTGTTTCAGTTTAAAACAGCTACATGTATATTTGTGTGTGAATGATATTTTTAAAAGCCTTTAGAAGCAACCATTATTCCCCTCATATATAATCTATTGGTTCATTATTGTCTTTGAATTGCAAAATTTAGTGGCACTTTTAAGACCAACGAAGATTTATTCAAAGTGTGAGCTTCTGTGTGCATGCACACTTCCTCAGAAAATGGAACAGGGATCATAAGAGTACAGATATAAGGAGAAAGTAAATTAGCAGCAAATTAGTAAACAGCATGGTCTTTACGGTGCTATTGAACTCAAATTTTGTTGTGCTACTTCAGACCAACATGGCTGCCCACTTGAATCTGGTTAATCTCAGGAGCTACATAAGAGTTCTTATTTTATATAGAAGTATATTATCATAAAGAGGGGTTTTCGCTGGCAGATTAATTAGAATAGTCTTGACCATTTAACCCAGTCTTTGTGTATCATAATAAATGTGGTAGAAAGTTTCTACATCATGTTGTCCATGGTGCCAATGATTTGTTTCATTCTCTTAGTCCCTGTTCATGTATATATTGCTTGGAGAATACTGTCAATATGTTAGCCTTGAGCAGTGCTATCAGTGGCATTCCACCCAGGCCCTTCTTGCTTGCTATCACATTACTCAGTGTGGAGGTTACAAAAGACAGACAGTGCAAGAGTCCTCCAAATGTGATATACAGTATCTGTCTAACAGGTTTAAAAGTGTGGCAATGCTGCTGGAACAGTCCGCCACCCTTTCCCCCCTTCTGCTCCCTGTTCTCAGAAGAAATTTCAGAGCTTCAGTAACTTATTACCCTTCCTTTTTATGATTCCTATATTTCCCTCTCTAGATTGTGATTCTTTAAAAGCTCTTATAATAGTTTTAGCCTTTTTATTTACTGTTGTTCTGTTTCCCTCTGTATTTCAGTTGACTTTCTATTCATTTGCCACAGAAAATGCCAGTTTGGTTATTAATAATCCATAAATATTCACACACCCTCACTTATTTTGTTGAAATTATTCTTACATGGATTTCCAGTATTGTACTGGCTCAGAAATGAGAATCATTCTCTAATAATGCTATGCATAACAACTGGATTGAACTAGTTATTGAACTAGTTCCTCTCCCCTCTTCCCTTTCTCTACCCACCCTGTGAGGTAGGTGAGGTTGAGAGAGCCTTGATATCACTGCTTGGTCAGAATGGCTTTATCAGCTCCATGGGGAGCCCAGTTGGCCAGATTAGAAGTCTGCACTCCTAACCACTACACCAAACTGGTAGTACCAATGGAACCCCTTCGACCAGACAAACCCCATGTTTGATCCACATGATACCATGGGTGAGGAGAAGCTTCTTGTAATTTTTAAACTTATTTTGTGTGATAGTTTAAAACACGGCAGAATTGTTTAGGTAGCAGATTCAGCTGAAGTATGTCAGAAACTAATGTACTGAATGAATATTAACTTTTCCAACTCAGTGAGTATAGACAGTTGCTGAAATGCAGTGAGAAGGGGGTGGTTTCAGCAGGTAACTAGATTGCACAGGATTGGGTTCCTCACATATGGGGTAACCCCACTACAAACTGCTTGCATGCATAATCATACTATACAGGGGCTATTATGTATGTACCAGTTTTCACTGCAGTCGGTTCACTGACCCTTTTAAATTGTCCTTTAAAAAAAGTTTTTAAAACATTCCCATTTATGTATGTGCTGATACTGCATTTTTTCCTGCAGTGATTATGCATTTGAAACAGTTCCAAAGGTAACTCTGGGAGGGGGAGCTTACTCCAGTGTGCTGCAATGTCACCTGACTTCTACTCTGGCACATGCTGCTGACAGGGCCTCATGGGAGTTGTAGTTCCTGGGCATGGAGTCTTCAACAAGAATTTTCTGTGGGGACATATGGACTTTTGAATGCCTAAACTATCACCTTTCTCCCTATGAGGTATACTATTCCTCTTAGAGAGCTGGCAGGATGGACCACAGCAGACCACAGGTTCCCATGCAAACTTAAAGCCCCCACCATACCATCCCCTCCCCCATAAAGATTTTTAAAATTAATGGCGAGCCCAAAATGGGAGCCTCCAATCATACCTGAAGCAGCTCCTCATTCTCCTGAAAGGTGGAACCAGCATTTCAGACAGCTGCTGATCCCATACAAGTTGTCATAGGGAAGACCCCTCGACTTCACCAGCCTGATAAACTGTTAAACAACAGCCACTACCACCATCCCCTGCCATGGTCACTGCTCACAGGTAGACTACCACTGTACACAATTTATTGTATGCTACAGATCTATAGAAAAGCTACAGTTTTGTACTCTCAGGAGCATTCACGGAAATGCCATGCATACCAGAGGAGTAATCCTCATTTACATGGCAATACAGACATGGAAGCAAATAGCATGTTCATGTGATCGCTGACACTGAGGAGGAAGAGAATCAGCAGCAGGTGCCTCAAGCTCCCATTGGTGGACAAGGGACTGTGAGCAGAAAATGGGCTGTCACAGGGGAGGAGACAGAAACATGCTAACATTTATGCATTAAAAAGAGTGTCCTTGATACCATCATAAAAGAAAAGTAGTTGCAAATCTAGTTTTAAATACTGCACTTTTCCTTCATCCCCAGTCTGCAACTGTTCACTCAAAGTGTCTCCAGAATGCACTTCTAATTGCAGAGAAAGCAAAACGTGCCTGGGACACAGGTGCATATCTGCAACTCTGACAAAGAGGATCAATCTCATAACTGATAAGAAGAGCTATGACTTGCATATTGTTTTGAAATAGAAGACATTATGGTATGAGGTTTTCCTGTTCTCTGGGTACTAAAGTAATTAGGGAAGAATTGTCCATGCCACTTCTAGGGAGTGGGGTGCTACCATAGTGCCACCCTACCCAAAGGAAATGTAGAAAAGTAGCTGTGTGTTGTAGAGAGGGTTAGATTTGAGTAAAATTATGATTTGAATAATAATAAATAATAATAATAAATTATCCCTCCCCTCCATGTCACTCAGGAAGGTAACATTATTAAAAGCAAAATCATGCCTCAACTCTTGACTGTAGGCACCAGTGTTAACTGCACCCTGTCAAGTGTTGGGAGCTGTATCACCTATTTGTCTACATGCCGGACTGGCCAGAGCAATGTAGAGGGATGGATTCTATATAAGGTTGCTGGAGTTTTGGTTGCCATTGTAGAAATACAGAAACATTCTAAAACAACTGCATAAACCCTCTCGTATTCTGTTGAGGAGATCCCATTATATAGGCAGCTTTCTGATAATTGTTTAAATATAAGCTCTCAGTAGCTGGCTACTGGGTCAAAGGAACAGTAATGCAAAAGAAAGAAGGAAGGAAAGGAAAACATATCTGTATTGGGTGCATACATCTGCATGTCAAACATGCTGAACTAACACATGTGTATTTGTCTGTGTAAGCAACAGAGAAAGAAAACATAAACAACAATGAACACATATTGATGAGTAGAAGGATGAGGTGAGCAATCTAGCACATGGAAATGGTTTGATTTAGACTACTGGCAATTTTTAAATGTTCAGCGCAGCCTGTAATGCTAGCTAATTACATGCTTTAAATGCTGAACAACGTGCCTTTTTGTTCTTACTATAGACTTTGATAATTCGTGATGACACAAAAATCACATTTTGATTTATTACAACATCTGAACTGTGTAATCTTGTCCCACATTGCAAAATGTCTGGTGGAGAAGCTAACCTGGCAGTTTTATGTAGGTGTAAAATTCTGTGGGAAAGGTTTGTTTTTGACCTAAAGGATTTAATAGCTCCTGAGAGACATCATGGTATATCACATTAATGAGTACTGAGGGACTTCTAAATCTATGGATAATTTGGCTGCTCCACATGCATGGTAAATTGGCTTCTTTAAACTCCTTGTTAATTTTATACTGGTTTACAATTTAGTATGCATTTCTTAACTGCATTTGTTAGTTCTGAATTCACCCCCCTCCCCAACAGAAAAGCACATTCATTGTCCAGTATGTGTTAGCTGTCCAAAGGTATTCCCATGCCACATGAAAAGGTGTGGTGACCTAACTTAAGCAAGGCATGGCGTCACATGTAGATATCACATTGTGTTCTTTGAAATGTGTCCCACAATAAACTGTCCACATTGTGGATATCTAAATTGGTCCCAGAACGAATTCATTTTTATGAAGACCTCGCTGACTTCTTGAGTTTTTAGAGAACGGAATTTGAGGATTGTAGCCTCATAGAGCTGAATGCTCCAGTAATCGTACATATATCTATTTTCAGGCACACACATTTAATGCAAATAGCCCAGCAAGGGGGAAAACCCCAAAAGCTGAATTGCTATTATATGGAAACTAGGAATCAAGCCCGCTGTCGTGCAAATACAGTGGGCGCTAGCTGGGGGAGAACGTGGCCGCAGGCGTGTGGGCGACGGGGCCTGGCTTGGGGGATGTCTGTCATCGTGCAGCCCCCCTGTCGGGGAGACTCACCGGGGCCCAGGCGGGTGGGTGGCAGCGTCCAGCAGGTGAGTTGGGCAGCGGCAGGGCATGTGGGCAATCACGGCGCGCGATGGCTTGGTGTTGCAGGCTCCGGGGCGCTCGCCTGTGCAGCGGCGCCATTTTGCAGGCGTGGGAGGCGTCGGCGGGCCACAGACTGTGGAGCGGCGCGTCGTTGGAGTCAGCGGTGCCATTTTGGATCGTGGTATTTTGTCGGTGCGGCAGCGGTGAAGTCCATGAGAAGTGGGGAACCATCGGCAGAAGGTTTAGCGGCGCTGCAGCAGTGGGGTTCTTTGGGGAAAGGCGGGCCAGTGGGCAGCCGTAAGTGGGTGGGTGGGGGTGGGAACGACGTGGCCGTCAGGGGCTGGGGATGTGCGGCGTTGATCGGGGTGGGAAGGTCGGGGGCTGTGGCAGGTGGGTACGGATGCTCGGGATGGGGGTGGGAAGGGCTCGGGTGGTGGCTGGAGGTCCGTAGCTGGAGCAAGGCATGCGACGGGCGGAGGGGAAGTTTTCCCCTGAAGGCCAGTGCCGTGGGACAAGGCTCCTGCCCGGCTTCCATCCGGCAAGGATGGCGGGTCAGGAGGAATGTGGAGTTAGCGGAGGGCTGTCCTCGAGACGGCCAAGTGGCCAATAGGGAGGTGCGCTTCGCACGGCTTCCAATTGGCCACTTGGCCCTAGATTGCCACTATGAAAAGCGAATCAGGAGCCACAAAGTGGTTCCTGATTTGCTCCTCAGAATTTTTATCCCGGACAGGTCCCGCCCTAATTCCTCCCCAACAGCCCTTACTCTTTTATTTAATTCACTCCGCAGGAGCGGATTAAAGATACTATGATCCAAGGAGAAAACTGCCTGGCAATAAGCTATTTTGAACAGTTCTGCTAGAAGAAATAGAAAATATGAAAATGAATGTTCTTTAAAATGGGGATTTATTATTGGTTTGCTGACACTTAACAGGAATTTCTTCACCCTCAATAAAACTTCCTCACTTTCTTATTTGCCAGACCCATTGCTTGTCTTAGACGAGGTCCCTCACATTTTATGAAATTGCAAGGAATGTTTTGTTGCCTACTACGGTGCCCTCATTTCCCTCCACAAGAGATGAGTCCCTTGACACACCCTAAAGATCCTTTGGTCTTCAGCTATCAGTGTTGTGAGTGACTCCACCACTCTCTTGATATCGGAGGGGGTTTGTTGTTGTTTTTTAAAATCAAAGCATGTATTTTTCTGGGTGAGTTTCAAAGGGAGTAATCTGGAAGTCTAAGAGCACCAGGGCCACATTAATCAATATTTTCCAAAGATTCTCAACCCCCATAGGCATAAACAACTATCTAAGTCTGCAGGGGGATGACTAAAGCTTTTAGAAGCCCCCTCACAAAATAAACTTCCTAGGTTCAATGATAAGCCCAAGAAGGGCTATCAAACAATCCCTAACTATTGTACTACTCTTGCTAATTCAATCATCTGCAAACAGGTGCATCTCTGGGTACCAATCTTCCCTAGGGATGCTTTAAGTTTCTCAGCAGTCAAAATTACCCTGTTCAACAATCATGATCAGAATGTGAGCTAATTAGGGATATGTTCAGATTATACTGAGCAATTCAAACAACTTCCAAACAAGCCTGCAACTGCCACTCAAGAGCTGATCAACATAGTGAAGTTACACAGTAAAATTGCAAAAGGGAGAGAATAAAGAGTTTGTTTTTCTTCCCTGTCCCCAAACTGAGTGGGAGCTGAGTTCTTTATTGCAAAAGGAATGCCAGGCTGATACCTTAGGGTGGGTAGAAGAGAAGGGAAATCACTTGTTCTGATTCCCCCCCCCCCATACACATAATCCACAATTCATTTGCTGCAACTTTGAAAGTCTGATAGACAACAATGTTCTAGAATGAGAGATCAGAAGAATCCAACTCCCAAGTATTAGAAAAACCTCGTTGTCTAGGAGTTGACTTCTGATGTCTGCAAGTAGCCTGTTATTACGTAACACACAGAAGCAGATTGCAAATAGTCAATAGTCCATCAATTAATTGGCTGTGTGATTATTTATTTATTTATTTAGATTCTATTTCTTTGCAGCTCTGGGTGGCTTACATTGAACATTATATAACTTACATGAAACTGTATAGACTGTAACATCAAGAACTTTCCAATAAGGTATCAAAAGATTACTAAATTACATTTATAATATATAAATAACAATTAACAGTAACATTGGGAGGTTAATTCTTTCATTCGTGGAGGGGGCACCAACTCTTCTTCTTCTTCTACTACTAAATAAAACCAATACTTTGAATTGTGGCAGAAGTTAGGGAGCCATTACAGCTGCTAATATTCTGATATTATGGCTTTCCAAAAGTACAAGAAAGACACTATATGGGCCATTATACAGAAAAGATGTAAAAGAAATTGGGCAACTTTGGCTTGGTTTCTCTGAATTAGCCATGGGGTAGGAAAACAATTCTGACTAAATTAATGTCAATTCAGAATTTATGTTAGGATAGGTCAAAATGACTGCTGTTTTATTACAGTGCCACACCTAAATTACAGTTATCACCGAATAGCTCAGTTGCAGTGTCTTATACTTACTACCCTTCTGGTCTTTCCTCTTGGGTGGGGTAATCAAGTTACTTTCTGGTTAAGTATCACTCTCATCTCTGTCTTTCCTTTCCTGGGATATTGCTTGTATTAGGCTGGGAACTGAGCATTTAACACCCACAAAAATAATTCTTTTTTACCCTGGCATTTATGCTCTAGTTCTTCATGTGCAGAACGTGCTTTTCACATGACAGCCTTGAAATTGGAACTAATTTGAGTAACAGTTTGAGAGCCTCTTGTGGCGCAGAGTGGTAAGGCAGTAGACATGCAGTCTGAAAGCTCTGCCCATGAGGCTGGGAGTTCGATCCCAGCAGCCGGCTCAAGGTTGACTCAGCCTTCCATCCTTCTGAGGTCGGTAAAATGAGTACCCAGCTTGCTGGGGGGTACACGGTAATGACTGGGGAAGGCACTGGCAAACCACCCCGTATTGAGTCTGCCATGAAAACGCTGGAGGGCGTCAACCCAAGGGTCAGGCATGACCTGGTGCTTGCACAGGGGATACCTTTACCTTTACCTTGATAACATCAACTGTTCAGGGATTGGTTCAGGGATTGGGTTCTCACAGTAAACTGGATTCCTCCTGCAATTGAGCAAGCAGGGCACAAATGCTTCCCTCAGTTACTGCCACCTACTAGCTAGTATTATTTAAAAATACTCTGGAAAAGTACTTATTTAGAAAATAAAGTATGTTACTCTCCAGAGGAGAGGTAGAAAACCTCAGAACCTATTTTACCTCCTTTCTTTCCTCTGAAGAAGAGTGTAGGCACATCTTGGGTGATAGTTGACAAGGTATAGTGTCTGGGTGGCAGGTTGACATCCACAGAGATGTTGTCCAGATGCATCTGGCTGCACTGCATGAGTTCCAATTCCCCTGACCAAAGAGAGTACTAAACCTTCTGGAGAGCTTGTCCATCATCTTCAGGACCTCTTGGGGGGGGGGGTGTCAGCAAATGTGTCAGAAGACTGAAGCAGAGTGAAAGGGAGGAAAGACGATCCAGTAAACTATAGGCCAGTGAGTCTGACCTCTATAGCTGGGAAGTCCGTGGAGCAGCCGCGTTTCACTAAGGGTGCGGCTACACCCGGGAGCACAGGTCAGTCCTAGAGGAGATCAGCCCTGACTGCTCCTTAGAAGGCCAGATCCTGAAGATGAAACTCAAATACTTTGGCCACCTCATGAGAAGGAAGGACTCCTTGGAGAAGAGCCTGATGCTGGGAGCGATCGAGGGCAAAAGAAGAAGGGGCCGACAGAGAATGAGGTGGCTGGATGGAGTCACTGAAGCAGTAGGTGCAAACTTAAACGGACTCCGGGGAATGGTAGAGGACAGGAAGGCCTGGAGGATCATTGTCCATGGTGTCGCGATGGGTCGGACACGACTTCACACCTAACAACAACATCCAGTAAAAGATGCCATATGGGCATGAGTCCAACTCATATTTTTACCCATATCATCAGCATAATATAGATCTAAATAGAGAAGAGTATTAACACTCAAATTGGGCAAAATATAACATTTCCATTGTGAATTACGTATAAAATTAGACACAATGGTTCATGAATTGTCAACCATTTGTCATCCTAACTAATGATACTGATACAGTAACTATGGGTTAGCATAATAAAATCAGAGTCCAGTAGCACCTTTAAGACCAACAAAGATTCATTCAAGGTGTCCATGACAGCATCATTTGAATCTATCAGCATATCCTTCAAAGATGTCTTAAATTTGGTTGTTTCTATTAATCTCCAAAGGCTATCCTGTCTAGTTTACATTTATGTAGACATGACTGGGATTAAGAATGAGAGATCTTGCCATACTCATGATAGCTAGCAAATATTGACATTTCAAAAGTAATTAGGGTAACTTAATATAAAAATTGAAATACATTGTTCTAAATGTTCTATTCTTTAAAGAAATACAAATGATTATGGGCACTCACAGTACAGGGGTCTTTTGATACTTTTTAAATCCTAGAAATAAAAAGCTCATACATCATATATCCTCTTAGAACGATACAATTTCACTAAAAGGGACCTAGAAAACAAATGGTTCCAACTAAAGTATACAACAAATTAGTGTCAGCAGGAACTGAAAGATCAGTTCAAAATACTCTATATTGAGGGAGGGGAGAGAACCTACCTATTTTAATTGTTTAATAAGGCAGCAGAGCAGGAGGTTAATAAAATGTATCAGTAGGTATTCTGAGGAGAGCTGAACTGTGATATGTCTAATCATTTGAATGTCTATCAATGGACCAAGATGACTGCAATATTATATTAAAGAGGATTGAAATAACATTTCCATCCCAGATATTTATATAGTTGGTTAATTTCAAGGATGAAAACAGTTGGGGTTTGCGGGGGGGGGGGATGACAAAAGAATTAAGTTGCAATGATTTCTATCATGCAGATAGAACTAGGCATGGGAGTTCAATAGTAAATTTTACAGAAGACAAGTGTTTTAAAATGTAGCGGGAAAGTTGTTTAAATGATAGCTTTAAACATAGTTACAACATTTTAACTTGACCTAGATTTCAATTTCTGTTTCAATTTCCTTGGGATGTAAGTCACGGAGACTAGAAAAAGATGAATGATAAGACTTTCAACTACGTTTTTTTTTAAATTTAGTTAACCACTTTACATAGTATATATAAATATAGTCACAGATTCATTCATTAGGTTTGATGCATGAGTAAAACTGTATTTGGCAAACAAGATTTTCTCTAAAATATCCCTCTTTGCACAGTACCCATATCCAATAGTATTTAATACACAATATTTGGAAATATTTTGCTCAAACATTTTCTGTAATCACTAACAGACTCCTGGCCAAGTCTCAGTCTCTCACGTAGATATAAACTCAGCCACATAACCATGAGGTTGAAGGGTAGATTAGTTCCAGTTACTCCCGTAACAGTTTTCAGAATAACTGAGAGACCTTTTAACATCTTCAGCTTTTTATTTAAAGTAGGAATCAGTCAGATCAACTGTACATTTTAAAAGGCTTGACAGGATATCATAGCTCAGTTGTTTAAAAGAAACACACACACACACTACTACTTTCTTCTGCTATATGTTTGCACACCACAGACAGATCCACAGATTTCACAAGCATGGTTTTGATATAATAAATAAACAGTTCTGGATGACTATGAACCTATATTTACCCATTTTATGTCCAGACTGCCCACTGTCTTGGAGTTTATCAACAGTAGTGCAAAATACATTGGGAAGATTGACACACAGGATATGCACATTGCCTATCTTTGGTGTAGTGGTTAGGAGTGCGGACTTCTAATCTGGCATGCCAGGTTCGATTCTGCACTCCCCTACATGCAACCAGCTGGGTGACCTTGGGCTCGCCACAGCACTGATAAAACTGTTCTGATCGAGCAGTGATATCAGGGCTCTCTCAGCCTCACCCACCCCACAGGGTGTCTGTTGTGGGGAGAGGAATGGTAAGCCGCTTTGAGCCTCCTTTGGGTAGGGAAAAGCGGCATATAAGAACCAACTCTTCTTCTTCTTCTTCTACTAAATAAAACCAATACTTTGAATTGTGGCAGAAGTTAGGGAGCCATTACAGCTGCTAATATTCTGATATTATGGCTTTCCAAAAGTACAAGAAAGACACTATATGGGCCATTATACAGATAAAAGATGTAAAAGAAATTGTATTAATTCACTGTATATATTCTTACAAACACTTTGTCTTGGAAAGGTTCCCTTTCTCTTCTGTTGATTGTTCATTGTGAACTTTTCTTTTTCTGTACTGTAAATTCATTGGGATGGAGTATCAGGCATCATACTAGTCCTTAATATTAGAAGCAGCAGCAATTTACATCATAATGGTAATGTGTCATTTCTCTTGGTGTAGTGGGTAAGGGTGGTGGCTTCTAATCTGCCAAACTGGGTTTCAATCCCCACTTTTCCACATGCAGCCAGTTGGGTGAATTGGGCTAGTCACAGTCCTATTAGAAGCTGTTCTCCCAGAGCAGTCCCACCTACCTCACAGAGTGTCTGTTGTGGGGAGAGGAAGGGAAGACAACTGTAAGCTGCTTTTAGGTTCCTTCAGGCAGTGAAAAGTGGGGTTCAAAAACCAACTCTTCTTCTCTTCTTATATTCCTGTATTAAAACATTTAACCTAAATACCTTCTTCAAAATAGTATAATGATCCAGGGTTGAAATCTGTCAGTTTTTTTACACATCAAGAATTGAGAAAACAGCCTATTCTGATGCCTTAAATATCCAGGGATTATAACTCCAAATGGACAAAGACCATGTGGGATGGGAGACATAAAAATGGGAATCAAGTGAAGTCACTCCCACAACTTTTGTGCCAACGGAAAAATGGGTAGGATCTTATCTAGGCGCTAAACTGCTTATTAATATCCTATTCAGGATCTTATTTTGCAGCTGTAGATCCCAATAGCTGAAGTACACATTAAGTCAGTGACATGTTTGCCATACTATTACTATTATTACAATAGTACAAACGTGCAGCTTTTGAATGTAAAGTAGCTATCTTTTTGCTTGTTTTGAAGCAGTGACTTAAATAGATAGATGTTGACCCTATATTACCTTCTCTTAATCTGAACAAGCAAATAATTTCTATAGCAAAGCCTTACGTGGCTTCTCTTAATCTGAACAAGCAAATAATTTCTATAGCAAAGCCTTACGTGGCTTCTCAGAAAATAGTAATCTTTAACATATGAATAAAGCTTTGATTGCCAAATTAAGTATTCAGTTTCACTCTAGATAATGAAATCACATTGTATGAGAACATGTTACCAAAAGCACTAAAAACAGCTACCTTGTATCTTTTCCCCTCCCCTGTGTTAATGGCTAGTAAAACAAAATAAATGATCTGATATAACAGTATTGCTGCTGTTACAAACAACAGCCCATGAAATGAAGTAGGGATTGGGAACTCTCAACATAATGATGTCAGGCCACGCTTTTTTTACAGGAGATATCACTGGGGAAGGGATGAGGCACTTTCAGCACATTTTCTAGCTCTGTCAAACACCAATTCTTTTAAAGCAGCATTATAATTATTCATTCCAGCTCAGGTTTTATCAATTCCTTCTTTCAATTATACCCAGATCAATCTCTCTGAAGGCTCATGAACTAGGAAAGCTGTTTTGTAAGCAGCAAATGTGCGCCTTTGCCAGCTAGCTTTCCCAGGCTCTCACAGGTCTAATTAAAACATCTGTTGGAGAAATGTAAGGGAAGCAGGACTAAAGACTCATGTTGAAAGGCAATCAGGCAGCGTACCTGTCAGAATCCTGTAGCTTCTGACATTATTTAGGATGCTTCTGTAACTAGGTTATGTATTCACCTCTGTGTAGGAGATAGGGGCAGCTTGTCTTCTTTGCTTTATTATCCTGATGCTCCTTCCTGCATTTCTGTCCCCCACCCCACCTCTAAGCAACCCATTTCCTCTGTTCCTTCTCCCTTGAAGCCGAATTTCTCATCTAAGCGTTGTTTGATGTTCCCCCATTTTTCCTAGATTCCCACAGGAGGGGGGAAATGGGGTTTGGGATATATGTGGAGAACTTTGTCCTCAGCCCCAGATTCGACACTGCTTTGATGAGAGTACTTTCCTGCTTAATAAAGAAACCTTTGACTACCGCTAAGAGTTTGCTTTTCTGAGTAATCGAAGAGCCTCACAATACCTTTGTCTGTCCTCCTAAAAGGAAAAATGTCTCCTGATTGCGGTCTGCTCAGCACATACTGCTACCAGCTATTAACATCCCAAGACCCTGAGGCTTAATTGGGAGTTGCCTGTGTATCCTTGACCCTGATAAAATGGCACTCTTGGTCATTACTGAGCAATTTTGTTGTGCACTTTTTAAAAATAATAATGTATTTATAACAATGTATTACTAACAATGTATCTCTACCTGTATTTTGTGTTTGGAATGAACCCTAGGTTTCAGTCCCAAGATTTTTCAAGCTATTCCATACCTGAACTTCGTCTCCTCCCAAAGTCATTAATCACTCATTGCAAGAAAAAGTCAAATGCTTGCCTTTTACTTACAAAGCACACTCTCTGTATCATTGGCCATTCTTGTTAAGTGATTTCTGTGAACAGACCATCGTTTTCTTCCCACTTTCTTCAACAAAAGGTTTTAAAGGTTACACAATTTGTTACATGTCTACTGCATCCTCTGAAGAATACTGAACACTCTTAATCCTACATATATATCCATATTAAAAGAAAGAGAACTTGCTTTAAACCAGATGGGAAAACTATATGTAATCCTTGTAACATACATCCTCCTCCTCATGTCAGTCTCTGTCTCTGCTCATGCAACCTGTGAGCAAGCAAGACACAACTTTCCTCACGGGAATTCTTGATGTCTCCCTAACTCTCTGGAGAGCTTCCAGGGCTTCCTTCTTCGGTAGTCATTACCACATCCCAGAGGCATGTCTTTTTCACCCGCTTGATTCCAGGACTACTAAACAAGGCTGGGTTGGTTCAAGGCTTGCTGGGAGGAATCAAGGCACTTTATCATTTTAACAACATGAAAGCATTACTTTAATATAAACATCTCTTAAAATTATACAGGTTATAGTGCAAATCCTTAGAAAGGAAATGCAATCATAGAAGGGGAGAGACAGTAGCATAGCGGTACAGAATCTTAGCATGCTGAAGGTGTCACGTTAAATCCTTGAGCCCTCCAGCTTAAAAAGAAAGAGAAGCAGGTGGTAAGTGAAGTGACAGACCTCCATCCAAGATACTGGAGAGCCACTGCCAGTCTGAGTAGATGATGCTTACCGTGATGGAGCCATAGCCAGATTCAGTATATGGCAGGTTCACATGCTCATTTGCTTTCTGTGTCACCAGGCTGGCACAAAACACATATACACAGACATAGATTTTTCTGTTCCCTTTCCCTGGGGGGCAGCAATGGCTCTGAGCTGATCTGGGTCTGAAGTCCTGTTTGCCAGAGTCCACCAGAATGGAGCAATGACTAGGTTGGTGTTACAGAAGAATTCATTATTTTCTTTGCAGAATGCAGAAACGTAGTGAGCCAGGATCACAGATGTTTTCCCAGCCTAGTTGTGCCCTTCTCCAATGGTTCATTTCCATAAAATTCATGCCTTCCAATGATGAAACAGTTTGCTCTGCTTTCACGCACAACAGTTCCTACCCTCAATTTAGAACAGATAGCTTTGTTAATTACACATTTATACTTTCCTTCCTTCAAGAAGCATATGATAGTGCTTTCCATTTCCACCTAACAGTTTCCCTGTGTGAAAAGTTAGGCTTAGTGGAATTATGAGCCTAAAGTCTAAATTCTAAAGTCTTAGAAATACACTGATTAGATGTGAGCTGATGGCTAAATCTGTCTGGTTTGGCTGTGAATGATTTGAAGCCTACTGGACAGGTTTGTATCAGGGTTTTACAAAACTGTGCATGTGTAAAAAACCCTGCCAACAGAACAGTTATGTCATGAGCTTTTTTCCTGTGTTAGGTTCATTTCTCTGTAATGGTCTCCCAGAGCTGGTGTGAAGTGTGCCTTCACTTATCACATTTAGGGAAGGTAGGTGAGATGTTTTTATTTCAGAGAGGGTAAACTTCTGGTTGCACTTTTAAACTTCACTGATGGACTATGAGTGATCAATTCAAATGAGTAGCCGTGTTGGTCTGAAGTAGCACAATAAAATCAGAGTCGAGTAGCACCTTTAAGACCAACAAAGACTTAGTCTGACGAAGGGTGCTTGCACTCAAAAGCTCACGCCTTGAATAAATCTTTGTTGGTCTTAAAGGTGCTACTCGACTCTGATTTTATGAGTGATCAAGCATGCCTATTCTTCATGCAACTACGTTAGTGTATGTGGTTTTCAGTCGGTGCCATTTTAGCCATTCTCCATGAGCTAAGACAGCTGAGCTCATACTAATGACATATACAAAAAGTCAGCATGAATCATATATTTTGGCACCTATCATGGCTGTTTTGTTTTGCTTTCATTGTTTACAACTTATGTCAATGAAGTCTAGACACCCTTCAAATATATGGACAAGTTTTAAAAATCCAGTTGCCAAAAGTTCACTCAAGATAAATGGAGTCATTACTTCGGGTTTCATATTAGTATCCAGTTCCATTGCAATTTCTGCTTGGCTCAGCAAATCTGCAGATTTGCTCCCTGTATCTTGAATGTTAAATAGTATATTCAGTGGATAAAGAATTATAATGATTACTTAACACATAAATAATTATACCCATAAAGCGAGTTAGCAATCTTTGTTCTTTAATATCTTCTTTAAAAGTCAATAATATTTTCCCAGCAGACTGTAACTTATACACTAAATTTGAACAGCTTTTTTCTATATAAAACATATATTTTTTTCAATTCAAACACCTCTATTGTTTTATGAAAAATGTCTGATTTCAGATCACTGAGTAAAATGTATATTAGAATGGGCACATAGGGTTCTAATTTGTTCTATTTTTATGTCAAAAGTGACCTAGCTTCCATTCAAAGACTGGTCAAATTGTGACTGAACTACAAAACAGAAGACAATCATAATACATTTTTCAATATTAAGGGATTTATTGTAAGAACAGATGTAAGGGTGTCCTACTTAGACTGTAGATACAGATGTTATACTTTGAATAAGAGCTCATCAGATTAAGATCCCAATATAAGAGTCTCCTCAAAAGCAAGAAAGCTGACTATGCAAAACATATGTGGAACAAACTAAATCTGGCAGTAAAGGAGAAAAATGAGTCTCAATTCTGGAACCTTGTTTCTTTTGGGCTTGCAAAATCACCCCAACAGGTTGAAGCCCAAATATCTGGAAACACTTGGTTTACATATTTTTCGAAAACTTTTGGAGCCTAGCCACCTTCTCCACCATCCACAGAATCAAATACCCAAGCTATTTCCATTGATTCTCTAAATTTACCAGTTTGGCCCCCAGTCACAGAGGCTGAAGTCAGAGGCCTTATTACATCCTTGGCCTCCAATAAATCACCTGGAATAGACCTGATTCCACCTGATTTATTCAAACCATTCCCTAACTGGTGGGCCCAAGTCTTACCCAGGGTAAGACTCAGATAAATGAATCAGGCATTTTCCCCAATGGCTGGAAGATGAGCATAGTAGTTCCCATCCACAAAAAAGGCAACAAGATCGACCCACAAACTACCGCCCCATTAGTTTACTAAATATTGCATCTAAACTCTATGGAAAATTCCTCCTACATAAACTAGAGGATTGGGCTGCTGACAACCATATCTTACACCCACACCAAGCAGGATTTAGAAGAGGCCATTCTACCATGGACCACTGTCAAACCCTCTATTATTTAGCTTATTCCATCATGGAAGGCCTTACGAGAACTCTATAGGTAGCTTTCATTGATTTAGCCACAGCTTTTGACTCCATCGACAGAGACAGATGCTGGTCAAAGTTGAGGGAAACTAACATCGATAAACACCTACAGTTTTTGATGCATGAACTACACTCGAGCACCCACACAAAAGTTAGGGTAGGTGCTTCAGGCTCTCTAATGAAATTACAGTAAGGAAAGGGGTAAAGCAGGGGTGTGTATTAGCCCCTCTGCTTTTCAATATTTACATCAATGATATAGTGCAAAGACTATCGTGCCCAGAATTTGTACCCCCTTCTGTTGGTCAGCAAAAGGTTTCTATTCATGGTCCTGTTTTCCCTTACAAGAGTTGGCCTGAAAAGGCTACTTAACAACTTGGGTACTTATTGTAAGGAAGAGTCCCTCTCCATCAACTATGCTAAAACAAAAGTTATGGTTTTTAGGAAAAGACCAAAAACATTTCTTTGGAATATACACAATAGTCCTATAGAACAGTGCAGTACATTTAAATATCTTGGAATCACTTACAGTAAGACCCTAAACTGCAATGCCCACCTTGCAACTATAAAGGCATCTAAAAATCACTGGAGCCATTCTGAGATTTTACTACACCAGGGGAGGGTTTCTAGTTGACCCAGCTTTAAAGCTCGTTGCAGCCAAGATCATTCCTCACCTACTATATGGCATCAACATCTGGGGCTGGAAAGAACAAATAACCAACAGCTTGGAGCCCATTCAGAACTTTTTTTTCAGAGGTATCCTGGCTCTTCCAAAAGGGTCTCCCGCAGCCCTGATGAGGGCAGAGCTTGGTTTCCTCTCACTCAAAGCCCGTGCCCACTTAGCTATTCTGAAATCTTGGAAGAAAGACACAACAACCAAATTAGATTCTTTAAGCCATCAAAGTTTTAAGCTCTTATTGAGCAAAGACAGTACTCAGTCTGACTTCTTTAGCTCCATTCTTTCACACTATACCATACCAGATGACTTACTGCATACATCAGCCAATATCTCTGATATATGTGATTGGGTGCTTAAAGCTGATTCATTGATTGATCACTCTTCAATTCTGCTATCACAATTAGCCCCATGGTATAAAACAATTTTAAAAGACCACTCTAGGGCATCATATTTAGTAAAAATAACAACACGCAATCTTAGAATGGCCCTAACATCTTTGAGGTTTGAAATGATGCCATCAGCCATGCCCTTTGGACGATATCTCCAAATACCCACAGCCCAACGCCTGTGTATATGTGGAAATTCATCTGTGGAGGACCTGCCCCACTATGTTTTGACTTGTCCCCTGTACTCCAAACCCAGGGGCAAATTCCTTGCCAAGTTACTACCAAACTCACACCCCACTTCTGATTTTGATAAAGTAGCCTATCTGTTATCAGATGTCGACCCCTATATTTCATATAGGGTGGCACTTTTTGCTCTGGCCGCCAGGAAGATCCGAGCCAAAGCTTTTTTACAGGTGTCCCCACCTTGATACACTGTGTTTCTTTTAAATTGTAACTCAGTAGCCCTCGGGTACAATTTTATGTACGCAATATTGGAGAAATATTGTTTTATCCGTATTTGTACCATATTGTTTTTAATTATGTTTTGTAATGGCCTTTGGCTAAACACAATAAATGTTATTGTATCGTATCGTACTTTGAATAAAACAGCCCATTTTGAACAACTAACATTTTATTCCAGTTGTGCTGACCTACTGCTTCAATGAAGCAAAATACCAGGTCCTGAATGTAATTTTGGTGCAGCCCACCAAACTAGGGAAGTTCTGCAGAGTAAAAATGGCATAACGCTAAAAAAACCCCGCACCTCCGGGAATTCCTCACATGCTGGCTCCTCTGCTGCTGACTTGCGCTTCCTGCCATTTTGCACGCCTGCTTGAAATGGCAAAAGAGGAAAACACACTATACATGCTCCTCTCTTCCGCCTGTCAATCAAGACAGGCAGCCAATCACTTTCCTCCCTCTTTTAAAGTGACTGCGAGGTGAACTTTTTTTATAAATGAGATGTATGCCTTTAAATGTGTATACATCTATTCATAGATGAATAGGGCTCCTTTTACTGCAAGCCCTTTTGCAATCTGGAGCCTTGAAGTTAATTTTTTTTTTGGAAATTTGTTTGGGGTTTTTTGGTGGGGAAGAGGCATGCTTTATGGGCAAACTGGTGGGGAAAAGTTTATTTTGTGCTCTGCCAGGGTGATTATGTGCCTATTCGTTGCTTCAGCCATTTTTTAAAGCCCCATTCTGGTTGAAGAGAGAGGGAGGCGGGCACTGCAGCTGGAGATCTCGCTACTTCAGCCACTTTGGTAGCACACGTGTCTTTTGCAAGTGGCTTGCTGGCTGTTCTCCTCCTGCTCCCACTACATGGCAGGGGGAATCCAGTTCATGTAATTCCCCTGCAAGCACTTTAAAATGGAGGATGTAGCTGCCAGTTTGCTGCCGCAATGCTGGATGTTCATGACGTTGTGCAAAATGCCAAAAATATGGCATTTACAAAAGGTAAGAATTTCACATTTTTTATCAGTTGCAGAATAGCTCTAGATTTTCCCACTTGTGATAAGCCCAGGAGGGCATTTTGTCGCTGCAAGGCCACAAGTGAAAAGGGCATGCTGAGTTCTAACTCCTTTCCCCTCAGCTGGTGGGGAACAAACAGCAGAGCTTCAGATACATTGATAAGAGACGTAGGCAGAGTCTGCACTTACTTTATTTATTCCATTGTCAATCCTGTTGAATTCAGATTGCTTTGAACTCAAGTCTTCCTCTCCCCACCCTCCATTGAAACAGGAAAGTCTTCTGCACGTGGTTAGGGAGACTCAGAAGGGAGGGGGAGGCAAATGGAGACTCTTTCTCTGTTTTCTTGAAGGGGGGAGAGGATCCAAGAAGTCAGAGGAGGGAGGAAAGAATCCTTTCTTTTCTTGAAGGGGGGGGTAAGAGGATCGAAGAAGGCAGAAAAAAAATCCAAGACCAACAGAAGTTGAGAGAAATTAGGGGCTTCTCCTTTAAGGCAGGCTTATCACATGGCCACCTATGGCCAATCATGGGTTCCCTACCACGGAGGAGAGCCCAGATTCAAAACAATGCGATTTAAAAATATATTGAGCATTAAAAGCACTCCAAGATATCGCACAATAAAGGTAGGGTTAAAGGTAAAGGTAAAGGTATCCCCTGTGCAAGCACCGAGTCATGTCTGACCCTTGGGGTGACGCCCTCTAGCGTTTTCATGGCAGACTCAATACGGGGTGGTTTGCCAGTGCCTTCCCCAGTCATGACCGTTTACCCCCCAGCAAGCTGGGTACTCATTTTACCGACCTCGGAAGGATGGAAGGCTGAGTCAACCTTGAGCCGGCTGCTGGGATTGAACTCCCAGCCTTATGGGCAAAGCTTTCAGACGGCTGCCTTACCACTCTGCGCCACAAGAGGCTCTAAAGGTAGGGTTACTCCGGATCAATCCTTCTTGCAGCAGAAGGAAAATTTAAATCGCCCCAAATCAAAACGGAAATCGCATTCTGTGTAGAGGGCAGGGACTGAATCAACCTGGGATTGGAATAAAAGCTCCATGCAGTTTACACCTTAGTTTGGTTCTTTAGAATAACCAAGTCCTTAAGAAGAAGAAAAAGAGCTCTTTAAAAAATACCCCATTATTCACTACCTGAAAGAATTCCATAGTAGCTTACAAGCACCTTTCCTTCTCCTTACAACATATACCCTTTGAGGTAGGTGATGCTGTAACTAGCTTAGGGTCACCCAGCTGGCTACATGTGGAGAAGATTGAAATCAAACCCAGTTCTCCAGATTTGAGTCTGCTGCTCTTTAACCACTATGCCACACTAGGCTCTCAAGCTCTCAAGCTCAGGCAACTGAGCTCAGACAACTGAGCTCAGACACCTGAGGAGCTCAGACAACTGGGAGCACGTGGAGAGAACTACTGGGGAGTGTTTCTGCTGACCAGGTGAGGCTATTATGCTGACTGGGTGAGGTGATTGCTGGGTGATTGCTGGGAGGATTAAAAAGGGCTGCTCCGAGCCGAAGGGCGAGAGACAAAGGGCTCTTGGGCTGTGGCTCTTAGCCTGGGGTTCTTGGCTGAGTAATTAGAACCAGTAGATTATATTTCACTAGTACCTGCACTGCCTAGAACTTACAATGGACCTCTAGGACACTCATCCCATCATCTGCAGTGAGTGTGACATGATTGCTTTCCTCCTAGAAGACAAGATGGACTACAGCTGCCCCAAGTGTAAGCTGGTAAGACTTTTGGAGGAAAGGATTAGGGGATTAAAAGACAGCATTATTACTCTGACCCAAAGTAAGAAAGGGGAGGAGTTCATAGACCACAGCCGTGCAACTCGGAATAAAGAGGATACAACCAGTCCTGAAGAGGATAAGGAGATTGACCACACTACAGAGCCTTTGCAGACAGTTTGGAAAAAGACTCAACAGCGTAGAGCGTGATGGTTCTCAGGGCCTTTGGAGCTCCAGAATAGATTTCAGGCCCTTGCAGAGGAGGTGCAAGGGTCAACAAGGGAAGAGGTCCCAAAACAAAGTCAAAGACAAAGTGAAGAGGCCACGGGGATAGAAGGAAATGGAGTTGAGAAGAAAAAAAAAAGGAGAGTACTGGTAATTGGAGACTCCCTGCTAAGAGGAATGGATCGCCATGTTGCTGGGCCCGACCCCCTAACCCGAGAGGTGTGTTGCTTGCCAGGGGCAAAAATTAAAGATGTTTCAGAACGGCTGCCCAAACTTCTCAAATCTACGAATCGCTACCCATTTGTGATGGTACATGTGGGAACGAATGACATGTCCCTGAATACCATTGCTCCTATTAAAAAAGACTATCAAGATCTGGGGAGGAAGCTCAAGCAAATGGGGGCACAAGTGGTAGTCTCTTCAATCTTGCCTGTCAAGGAAAGAGGAGTGTGTTCGGAGAGAAAGATAATGGAGGTGAATCAGTGGCTGTGTAATTGGTGCCGGCAGGAGAGATTTGGTTTCTGGGACCACGGGATAGGCTTTCTTGAGGAAGGCCTACTAGCACCTGATGGACTGCACTTATCGAAGCTGGGGAAGAATGTGTTTGGCAGGAACCTGGGGAGATTCATCAGGAGAGATTTAAACTGAAGCCACAGGGGGAAGGAGATGATCAACATAGGGAGTGTAAGAAAGGAGAACAATCGGGGGCAGCCCAACCGGCAAGGCCAGCTCATAGGGAACGAAAAGTAAAAGGATTCAGATGTCTTTATACTAACGTCCGAAGCATGGGCAATAAGAAGGAAGAGCTGGAACTTCTCATGCTGATGGAAAGGTATGATCAAGTAGGCATCACAGAAACTTGGTGGAATGATTCTGATGAATGGAATGTAATGGTGGATGGATATGAACTGTTAAAAAAACAGAATAGATCAAAGAGGTGGAGGAGTGGCACTGTATTTGAGGAAAGGGCTTACCTGTCAGGAAATTCTAGTGAAGGAGAGCATATCTACAGTGGAAAGCATCTGGGTGAAAATAAGCGAGGGGAAAACAAACAGTGTAGTGGTTGGTGTCTGCTACCGACTGCCTGACCAACGAGAGGATGTGGATGCTGCACTTTGTGAGCAGCTTGAGAAAATATCCAAGCGGCAGGACCTTGTCATCATGGGTGACTTCAATTTCCCAGATGTATGCTGGGAAACAAACTCTGCAAAGCGTCCTCAGTCATGCAACTTTCTGACCTGCCTGGCTGACAATTTCATTTATCAAATGGTAGATGAACCCACAAGACGTTCAGCCATACTGGACTTAATACTGACCAACAGGCAAGAGTTGGTGGATGAGGTGAAGGGGGTGGGAACCCTAGGGAGAAGTGACCATGTTCTCATAGAATTCCTTTTGATATGGGGAGGCAAGGAAGCTTGTAGCCAGACGCGGAGGTTGGATTTTCGTAGGGCCAACTTTAATAAACTCAGAGACATGATGAATGTCATACCATGGATGAGAATGCTGGAAGGGAAGGGAGCATGTGAAGGGTGGGCGCTACTCAAACAAGAGCTATTGCATGCTCAATCAATGACTATCCCAGAAAGACCAAAACACTCCAGGAGCTCTAAGAAGCCTATTTGGATGAACAGAGAACTTCAAGAGGAACTAAGAAAGAAAAGGGAAATGTTCAGGAAATGGAGGGAAGGACAGAGCTCTAAACAAGAGTACCTACAGGTTACTAGGCACTGTAGATCAATCATAAGAAAGGCCAAAGCTGAGAGTGAGCTAAGATTGGCCAGGGAAGCCCATTGTAACAAGAAAAGATTTTTCAGTTATGTGAGGAGCAAACGTAAAGTAAAGGAGGCAATAGGCCCACTGTTGGGTGCGGATGGACAAACTCTAATAGAAGATGCAGAGAAAGCAGAAAGGCTTATTGCCTATTTTACATCTGTTTTTCCCACAGGTCAAAGGGCTTAGGCACATCTAGAGATGGCAGTAGCCAAAGGATAGTGTCTGGGTGGCAGGTTAACATGGATAGAGAGGTTGTCGAGAGGCATTTAGCTGCACTGGATGAGTTCAAATCCCCTGGGCCGGATGAAATGCACCCGAGAGTGCTCAAAGAACTTTCCAGAGAACGTGCACAGCCCTTGTCCATCATCTTCGGGACCTCTTTAAGGACTGGAGATGTCCCGGAGAACTGGAAGAGAGCAAATGTTATTCCGATCTTCAAAAAAGGGAGGAAGGATTACCCGGGAAACTACAGACCAGGAAGAGAATGGAGCAGATATTAAAGGGAGTGATCTGCAAACATCTGGAGGACAATTTGGTGATCCAAGGAAGTCAGCATGGATTTGTCTCCAACAGGTCTTGCCAGACCAACCTGGTTTCCTTTTTTGACCAAGTAACAGGTTTGCTGGATCGTGGAAATTCGGTTGATGTCATTTACTTGGATTTTAGTAAAGCTTTTGACAAGGTTCCCCATGATGTTCTAATGGATACGTTGAAGGACTGCAATCTGGATTTTCAGATAGTCAGGTGGATAGGGCATTGGTTAGAGAACCGCACTCGAAGAGTTGTTGTCAATGGTGTTTCATCAGACTGGAGAGAGGTGAGTAGCGGGGTACCTCAGGGCTCGGTGCTCGGCCCGGTACTTTTTAAACATATTTATTAATGATCTAGATGATCTAGATGAGGGGGTGGAGGGACTACACATCAAGTTTGCAGATGACAACAAATTGGGAGGACTGGCAAATACTCCGGAAGATAGAGACAGAGTTCAATGAGATCTGAACACAATGGAAAAATGGGCAAATGAGAACATGATGCAATTTAATAAAGATAAGTGTAAAGTTCTGCATCTGGGTCAGAAAAATGAAAAGCATGCCTATTGGATGGGGGATACGCTTCTAGGTAACACTGTGTGTGAACGAGACCTTGGAGTACTTGTGGATTGTAAACTAAACATGAGCAGGCAGTATGATGCAGCGGTAAAAAAGGTGAATGCCATTTTGGGCTGTATCAACAGGAGCATCACGTCAAAATCACAAGATGTCATAGTCCCATTGTATACGGCACTGATCAGACCACACCTGGAGTACTGTGTACAGTTCTGGAGGCCTCACTTCAAGAAGGACGTAGATAAAATTGAAAGGGTACAGAGGAGAGCGACAAAGATGATCTGGGGCCAAGGGACCAAGCCCTATGAAGATAGGTTGAGGGACTTGGGAATGTTCAGTCTGGAGAAAAGGAGGTTGAGAGGGGCCATGATAGCCCTCTTTAAGTATTTGAAAGGTTGTCACTTGGAGGAGGGCAGGATGCTGTTTCTGTTGGCTGCAGAGGAGAGGACACACAATAATGGGTTTAAACTTCAAGTATAACGTTATAGGCTAGATATCAGGGAAAACATTTTCACAGTCAGAGTAGTTCAGTAGTGGAATAGGCTTCCTAAGGAAGTGGTGAACTCCCACTCACTGGCAGTCTTCAAGCAAAAGCTGGATACACACTTTTCTTGGATGCTTTAGGATGGTTAGGGCTGATCCTGCGTAGAGCAGGAGGTTGGACTAGATGGCCTGTATGGCCCCTTCCAACCCCTTCTATGATTATATGATTCTAAGATGTTCTCAGAGAGTTCAGGGCTTCAAAAATCTGACATAGCTCTTTGAATTGAACATGGAACCAAGTAGATAATCAATGAAATCAGCACAATGGTGGAGTTATATGAGGGGCACAAATAATTAGTCCATCCCAGGGACAGAAATAATTAATTTCTCCCAGAAAAATTGGGAATTGTCTATGAATCCATGTCAAAATTGGGACATAAGGCAACCTTCTTATGAGTAACAGAGATTGCTTAACATTTATTTAGCATACACAATACTGTGTTAACTCAAAAATGGAGTTGTTCTTTGACCAAAGCACATAAGAAGCAAGTCATAACAAATAATCCTAAATCGTCAAAGAACACTAGTTTGTTCTCTAGCCAACTCATAAAACAGAACACATTGAAAACTGATATTTTGGTACCAGTATATATCTATAAATTTTAAAAAATGCTGAGAATCAAACCATATGATTATCTTCTAATAAAGCAGATTTGGTTGGTCTCAGCAGATAATTTAAGAGAATAATAAATGTAACTTTGTAACTACTAGTTGTTTCTTTCAAGCCCTGCCTAGGTTGGCCCAGACTCCTAATGCTTTTAGAAAAGCAGGCTCAGTATTAACTTTCATCATTATCATTACAATCCTTTGCTGAATCCTTCTGAGCCAATCTGTGTATCAGCAAAACCCTTTTATCAAGCAGCCCCATGGAGTTCCCAGTAAAAATGAGAAAAGCTTTTGCTTTTACTAAAACAACTCTTTGATATGCACATGAAGGTCTATTTATCTGTGGACACAGAAAATGGCAAATGGATTCCACTGTGATTTGCTTAACTTGATTCCACTGTGATTTGTTTTAAAATGTTGTATGCCATAATCCCACGGATACAGAAGCCAAGCACAAAGTTTTCTGGCAGTGTTGCTGACTTGCCTTCAGAGTCTGAATGAAGGTAATTCTCAGGGGTAAGGCTGTTTGTAATACTAAGCTCATTCCTACAAAGACATTTGTCTTAAACAAATGAATTCAAAGGAACTATGCACCATGACCAAAATATATGCTGTTTCTAGTCTAGTGATATCATCTTTGAAATTCCAGTTCAGGAGGAGGAAGAAGAGTCTCTGTTTTCCTGGAGGGACTCAAGATGAAACCAAGTCCAAAAGTCCCAACAGACTTCATACCCACCTTGTTACCCTTAGATCCCTCTATCCACCTGAAGCCAGGCTTTGAAGCTCCCCAGGATCCCAGAGTAAGGTGACCAGATTGTCTCACTTTTGGAGGGACATCTGGGGGTACCTGGCATATTGTACTTCTGTTGAAATTATATATTATATATATATTACAATACTATTTTTGCATTCTATGCATTCTATGAAACTTTTTGTTGCTCTATATAGACCAAATTTTAATCAAGAACCCCCCCCCCCGGTCAATGGTGTCCCGCTTTACCAATGTTAAAACCTGCTCACCTTATCCCAGAGCTGTATACAGCCAGATATGTGACTAAAAGAGGAAGCAATCTGAGTCTGACAAAAAGTTGTCATCCCTCTTCCAAGATGATTTTCTATAACTTTTTTGAGACCGCTCAGACCCTGACTATAAGAAATAGCCATTGTTTGTGGGACGTCAGTATTTCCTGCTATATAATACCTTTTGGATTCTCAAGGCTAGTTCACAGAAGCAAATCCATTATAATCTATTTATTGAATTATGTAAACCACAACATGGAAGAATGCACATATAAATAGGCAGTACCTGAAGACTACTATAGCCATTCCTTGTAGATTAAAAAATGTTTATTTCAGTACAATACAATATTAAATCACTTTTAAAACTGTGAAACAACTCAATAACAAAAATAATTACATTACACAATGGACAACCAGTTCCTCTGGATGGCCAACAACAGGGCATAGTGGCCGAGGCCTTTCCCTGATATTGCCTACTTCCCTGATATTGCTACTAGCCACTGACAGACATCCTCCATTAATCCAATTTCCTTCTAAGTTGTTTATTTCTATGGCCATCACTATATTCTCTGACAGTTAATTTCACATTTTAATCACTCTGTCTATGCAAAGTAGTATTTCCTTATTTATCTTGAACCTACTGGCCATCAGCTTCACTGGAGGCCCTTGAGGCCTAGAATTTTATAAGACCAAGAAATATGTATCTTTGTCAACTCTCTCCACCCCATGCATTATTTTATAAAACTCTATCATGTCCCACGTTAGCCATATCTTTTCTAAACGGAAAACTCTCAGACTCTTCAGCCTTTCTTCACAGGAAAAGTGCTCCAACATCCAAATCATCTTGGTTGTCCTCTGTACTTTTTCCAGCTCTGCAATATCCTTTTTGAGATATGGTGAACAGACCTCATAATGGGAAAAAACCTTTAAAAATGTCGTTTGGTACCAGGAAGTTCTTTCATGAACCAAACTTGTTTGTGGCCATGCAAACCGCATTGAACAGGACAATGGTTCTCACTGCCACTACTGGTTGTTAGTCAGAATTTCTCCCCTGAGAAGACCAGACTCCCAGCTTCCCTCCACTTACACTGAGGCCCAGCATACAGACCACCTGCTGTGCAGTTCCCTGGCTGCAATGGAGTCAACTAACTGCAGGATTCACTCCCAGGGGAGTAGCTGCTTAACAAGCTCCCTTCCTTGACTCTGGGGTTTCCCCTTGCTCTGGTCTAGCATTTCTGAGATGAGGGGACACTATAGTGGACTAGAGAACCACTGCCAGCTTCAAATTTATAAAACATTTATTAAAGGAAATATGTTTAAAAGCATATACCAAGGTAGCCCAGGATCATTATATAGAGCCAGGCAGTGGCAAACCACCTCTGAATGCCTTTTGTCTTGAAAACCTCAAATGGTTCCCATAAATTGGCTGTGGCTTGAAGGCACTTCCTATCACTACCTGGATTTTGTAATTTTAGTTTGTCTGTTAGCATCATATTTTCCCTCCAAGAAAATATTTAATACTGAGTGCTGCTCCCGGATCTATAGTCTTTAAATATTATGAATTTTGAAAAAAAATTCAACTTTATATAAACACAGGCAGACATAATAAAAGGCAGAACTATATATGCATGAATGTGGATAGAGTCTCAAACATAGAACGTAGTAGGTCTCCCATTTTTTAGATTCATTTAGCATTTGCTGTATGAATCTATATAAAAGAATTATGGTACCCAATTTATGAGTATACAATTTAAAATGCATCATCAACATATTCTGTGTAATAGTGATTATTAAACAGGAAGGAATAAAAAATCAATAATTCTCAATTATTTTATTTCTGCAAAATGTTAATGATATGGATGGCATTAAACCAAATTGATCCAAAGAAAAAATAAACATGATATTAATATATCTTCTGGCTTCCTTGAATTGCTAGGATAAAATCAATTCATGCTTTGCCAAAAATTTTATGGAACGAACAGTCAAGCAGACAAGAAAGATTAATATATATTAAAACATTTCCTTTCTAATTTGTTTGGCTTTGTAACAAACCCACCCAGTAGGATGATTGTCACTGCCAGATACTTTCTACAATAAATATTTAGCTAACTTTCAAAGGCTATATGTACATGCAGAGCCTTTTTAAAAACCTAAGAGTAATAGAAGCTTCCATTGTACAGTGTGTTCTGAAGACATATATGCAATTCCTTCAGACCAGCATCAGTCCTGTGAGTCTGGAAAGTGCAGGAAGATCTAAATAAATATTTACAGCCTGAAACTCTAAATAGTGAACAAGTAAATGGCTGGAGACCCATGACTTTTTTCAACCTTGGCCTGGCAAATAAAAAAAAAACAGTATAAAAAACCTTACTAAGGTCAAGACTGCTGTGCACAGAGAGTTTTCCTCTTAGGGTTGCCAGCTTCCCTGTGAGGCTCTCTACCCCACCTCCCTCATGGGGAGTCTGCTATGGGGAGAGAAAGGGAAGACGACTGGAAAATGCTTTGAGACACCTGAGGCCTGCTGGGTCACTGCGGCCCATTCCCAGTTCTCTCAGACCTCTCACAACCCCACATACCTCACAGATTGACTATTGTGGGGAGACGAATGGAAAAGGTATTTGTAAACCACTTTGAGACTCCTTTGGGTAGTAAACAACAGGGTACAAAAATCCATTCTTCTTCTAAGGAGCAACCATGAAAGAAGCATATGGGTACATAACATTTTATCAATAGTGAAAAAATGGAGAAGAAGGAACAGGGTGGACACCTGTGTACTGTGACTATCCCATGTGTATTAGGGCAGAGGGGCATTTCGGTGGCTGTGGCCTAATTCACACACAAGGAAAATGACACAGAACTGGGGGGGAATTGGTTGCCATGTAATCTTCCCCTAAGAAGAGTCTCCAGTGTGATTTTCCCTTCACATATCTGAAGACATGGCTCTGGAAACCTCATCTGTAACCACTATGCCAAAATTCCCAAAGGTCAATCCTTTCCCACAATCAACGAACATTCCACACCACAGGTTCTTGACACCCATATCTTCACACCCATGCCCTCATTTGCCACCATGCCACCACAACCTCCCACACAACACACACATTCAACCCCATGCCCTTACAGACTGGACAACTCCTCCCCTTCCTCTTCCCACTGCCAAGCTCTAGTGCCCGTTGTATTCTTGGATACAATGGGCTTTGCCCCTAGTTTATATAATATTTTTTTATAGCATGTGATGCTGTACAAATGCATGAACTTGTTTCTTTTATCACTGTAAAAACAGGAGAACTCCATTCAACATGGAAAAAATAAACCCGACTCACCAATTTGTTTATATACTCATTGTCATATTTCTACCAGCAAAAGGCCATCATAGAAAGACTTATTGATAAAATATTTCCACTACTTGGAAGGGTTTGCACAGAGAAGGTTTGGACATTATTCTTCTCTGCGTTGTTCCCTTCTCTCAATGTTAGGTAGATAGGGAAGGTGTCAGCAACTGCAGCATTTTTTCTCATTTGACAGCTCCATTTACCTAGTGGGGATGGTGGGCTAACATCCCTGACAAATATAGGATTATTTTTATTGTATGAAGGTTGTACCCTTCGCCCAGCAATCGTGCTGCAGATTACCATATAAAGAATATATTGAAAAAGGTAAATTCAAGCCCTTTGAATAATTCTACATTCCATTATTAGTTTGTTATTTAAAATGTGATGTTCTTCCATCAGATCCCACTTTTCTTTACTTACAAATCTTGCATATTAATAAAGCCTAGATGAGGTTTTTCTCTCATCGAGCCATACATTTCCTCGCTCCTTTTTTATCCAAGGCTGCATTTCTCTCTGAACTCCCTCTGTCTCACCCTTGACCTTTCAACCTTCTCATCATTAAAGCTTCTACTGAATGTTCTTGTAGCTACCAAGGTGATTTCAGAATTTACGTTTCTCAACAATAGTATGAGCTTTATAAATGATCAGACAAGAAGACATTTTCTTAAATCAGCTGCTGTTCAATACTGATATTATGATCCATTTAACTTATTTAAATCTTTTTTCCATGAGAAATTACAGGTCCCACATAGAGATCTTTCCTGTCTTTCCTGAGCACCTTCAGTTCTCAGTGTTTGTGAAAAGGCGTCTTTACAAAAAAGGGAATCAAGCCACTTATTTATGGAATTAGGTCAAAGCACTCTATATTCACACAAAGGCAAAGGGAAAAATTTGGAGATATAAAACATGTGTTAAATATGTTCCTTCTCCTTCTTCAGTTTTTATTGTATATACTTTTGCAAGATCCATCTATCATTTAGCATTTCAAGAAGATTGTAGTGAATTTTATATCAATAAATAAAACTAGTGTTTCACATATTACAAGAAAACACTGAGTGGTATGCAAAAGACAGCCGCTGCAGAAACATTTGCCTTTGAAATTCTTTGTCATAACAGTCCCTTCATGTCACCTGAGAATTCAGTGTCAAAAGATTCATCTCAGGTACAATGAAATCAACGTTAAACATTCTCAAGAATGGCAGGAAGGAAATAAAGGGATAGATGCTGATAGTAGGGATTAAAGTGGCAAGAATTTTATTAAAGGTACTGTATAACAGGCTGCCTAGTCAGACCAATGCAAATGACATGTTTATAACATTGCTAACTTTGATACCAGGGAAACTAGCATGGGCAGTTGGCCAGAATGTCCTTCTGGCACAATTCATCATGCAGAGAAATTTAATTCTACCAGCTAAATTACCTGCTTCATTTGCAGGAAAAAATAGCTGCGAGTCAGGTTGCTTACCTAAAAGTGCGTCCACACTACTACCTTTTGGCTCGGCCATTGTTTTTCAGGCTTCTGGTGCAAGTGGAATAACAATATAAATCCTGTGTGTTGGTAGATATTGCACTGCTGAAATACATTTTCTTTTCTCATTCACACAAAGTGCACCCTCCTAGTCGCCAGGCTACTTTTAATTGCCTTATTATTTTTTAAATTGAAATTATTTCTTTCTTTATGGATTTCTTAAAACAAAGAGTAGGCCATTGTCTTGTGTAGACTGAACAACAAAGTTCTGAGGCACTGAAGAGGTGACCTCAAACACAATACTTTCATAAATGTCAGAGAGGTTCTAATTTAACAATATTTATTTAGGCTATTTGTATGCTACCTCTTCGGAGTCTGATTTGAGCCAGTTTACAATTTAAAAATGAAAAAAAGAGCAAGCTATTAAAATCAGCTATTGGTCATCATGCCATAAATATTAAAAACTCACTGTTAATAATAATTGGGACCCCCTGCTCTATGCAGGATCAGCCCTAAGCATCCTAAAGCATCCAAGAAAGGTGTGTATCCAACCTTTGCTTGAAGACTGCCAGTGAGGGGGAGCTCACCATCTCCTTAGGCAGCCTATTCCACTGCTGAACTACTCTGACTGTGAAAATCTTTTTCCTGATATCTAGCCTATATCGTTGTACTTGTAGTTTAAACCCATTACTGCATGTCCTCTCCTCTACAGCCAACGGAAACAGCATCCTGCCCTCCTCCAAGTGACAACCTTTCAAATACAAAGAGGGCTATCATGGCCCCTCTCAACCTCCTTTTCTCCAGACTGAACATTCCCAAGTCCCTCAACCTATCTTCATAGGGCTTGGCCCCTTGGCCCCAGATCATCTTTGTCGCTCTCCTCTGTACCCTTTCAATTTTATCTACGTCCTTCTTGAAGTGAGGCCTCCAGAACTGCACACAGTACTCCAGGTGTGGTCTGACCAGTGCCATATACAGTGGGACTATGACATCTTGTGATTTTGATGTGATGCCCCTGTTGATACAGCCCAAAATGGCATTTGCCTTTTTTACCGCTGCATCACACTGCCTGCTCATGTTTAGTTTACAATCCACAAGTACCCCGAGGTCTCGTTCACACACAGTGTTACCTAGAAGCGTATCCCCCATCCAGTAGGCATGCTTTTCATTTTTCTGACCCAGATGCAGAACTTTACACTTATCTTTATTAAATTGCATCTTGTTCTCATTTGCCCATTTTTCTATTGTGTTCAGATCTCGTTGAACTCTGTCTCTATCTTCCAAAGTATTTGCCAGTCCTCCCAATTTGGTGTCATCTGCAAACTTGGTGAGTAGTTCCTCCACCCCCTCATCTAGATCATTAATAAATATGTTAAAAAGTACTGGACCGAGCACCGAGCCCTGAGGTACTCCACTACTCACCTCCCTCCAGTCTGATGAAACACCATTGACAACAACTCTTTGAGTGCAGTTCTCTAACCAATTTCCTATCCACCTAACTATCTGAAAATCCAGATTGCAGTCCTTCAATTTATCCATCAGAACATCATGGGGAACTTTATCAAAAGATTTAGTAAAATCCAAGTAAACGACATCAACCGAATTTCTACGATCCAGCAAACCTATTACTTGGTCAAAAAAGGAAACCAGGTTGGTTTGACAGGACCTGTTGGAGACAAATCCATGCTGACTTCCTTGGATCACCAAATTGTCCTTAGAGCAGATCGCTCTAAATTGCATTGCAAATGGTTTTGTCTGTACAATGGCAGTATTCAGCATGGCGTCCAGCTGAATTGCTACTGTTAAGGCATGGTTACAATTTACTGGCTTACCTGGATTGCATATGGGCCATGGTTATCAGTGCATCGTTTAAGAAAATATGGACTGCCTTTGCACTTGTGCTGGCAGCAGCACTGAACATGTTTGTGAATGTTCAAAACATGTTGAATTTAACTATGCTTCCTAGATGAGGGGGAAAAGAAAGCATAACTGGGTTCTAGCCATTACAAACACTCTTGGTTTGGGGAATAAGGCAGGATGGCTAAAGGGTGTGCCTGGAACACAAGCTATGCAGCTCCCCACATCCTGGCAAGATGAAGAAAACCAAGAAAAGTATATTTTTTGTAAACTATTTTTTTCTGTTGTTTCTGGACAGATTGGGCAGTAAATGGTGAAAATTATATGAAAATGCATACTAATATAGATGATTTTCTTAGTGATAAATGAACAGAAGAACAGGCAAGATTAGAGAATCCATGACTAGGAATGGGCATGAACTGGTTCACCTTAATTTCATCACAAATTTGGCTGGTTTACCCCCCCCCCCTGAAGTTCAGAGGAGGCCCCTGAACATTCCAAGATCTTTTGTCTCACTGGGTTCAGGCTATTTAAATCTAGCAGCTGCTTTAAAAGGCTCTGAGCCATTTAAATTGCCCATTTAACACACCCTTTAAGGGGGGATGGGCTGAAAAAATGGCTGCCAAACCTGCCATCCATTTCAGGCTGACAACAGGTGGGTGTGCATGCCCTGCTGTAAGGCTGAAAGCTATTTCACTTCACCCCACTTCCAAGCTGAAATGGCTTGCATTACTGGCAAGAAAGCACCATCAGTTTCAAACATGGGACTTGCAGGCTGTTATTATTGTGTTCCTTAATTCTCAGTGGAAATGAAAAATACAAATAAAATAAATGTTATTGCAAATACCCATGTTTTTTGGGCATATATTGAAATGTTTTGCAAATAAATTTCCATATGGATCGTTCTTTTCCTGGGGGTAAATTCAATTTGTTAAAACTATTATTAAATTTTAAAAATCCATCTGACTGCTTTCAAACCATCATGGTGTAGTTCTATTTTTGATGTGGAACACATCTTCTGGCACACCTCCTGGGATGGAAATGGGTACAGACATGATATACATTTTTCCAGACTAAAATATGGCCACTACACAACAACCAATATGTAGGCAATTTATTGTGTTTTGAATTTGCAGTGGACCTGTGTTTTGAATTTGCAGGAAAGAGGTGTGTGTTCATATGTGTGAAGGAGGAATAGGGATGTGGCCTGGCAGCCAAGGGGGCAGCAGCCTGAAAAAGTTTGGAAAACACTGTTTTATAATACAATACAAGTATTGACTGTACCATATTATAAAAAAGAAATCAATATTATTAGGAACTGGTCTTCTGAATATTCACTTATTTGAGTTACTAACACTGACGAATTTCATTGAAACCCATGTTTATAGTGTCTTTTATAATAAAGCCAAAATTCTTTATATATTAAATTTTTAAGGATGTATCCCTGTAACTTTAGCTCAAAGTTAGATCTTGACAAATTTGGATTGTGAAAGAGGAATAATGCCTAGTAAAATGCAAAGCATGGTCAACCCTGTATGAACAGTATTATTGTGTTGATGTCTAAGGTAGTTTAGATCCATGGTCAAGATTAGCTCATTATATACCATCTAGGGACACAGATTATTGCCTTATAAATGGCTATGCTTGCACTTCTGGTACTTAACTGCTAGTAGATATTTATCAGTATCATTTAGCCTGAGTGATCTAATTATGTTTTCATCGACCAGATCTGGAAAACATTAGTATTTAGAACAAGTGCTATTCTTTTATCATCCAGTTAGCATTGCTTATATCTGCATTTTCTAGATGTGCAGAAAGTTTTTGTACATTGAATACTACAGTACATACCTTAGTGATATTTATACTGAAATGATAAAATGATAAAATGATAAAAATGAAACAATTTATTGTGTGACTTAGATTTAAAATCATTATCTTCCAATAATATAAATACTCCATAGATCTTGAAACAAATAATATATATGTTATGTTAAATGAAACTACATTCAGATTTGGTGGAGGTGCCCCATGATGAAGAATTTATGTGGATAATTAATATATATTGAGTAATAAGTGTTGAGTAATAAGTTGTGTTGATAGGTGAAATCAGGGAACATATAGAGGTTGTACATACTGGCATTTGCTAAACTTGTAGCTCAGTGTTGGCTCCAGCAAAAACAGGTTCTTAAATTGTGGCTTAGTTGACTACTATGTGGCGTACATTTAATACTAACCCCATTGGGTTTTAATTTTTTAAAATAAAGTTTAAACCTTTCGTGATTTGGATAATATGGGCCAAAACAGCAAAATCACTTGTAAAGGTGTTACCACACACCCACTCTTTCACATGTATTCTAAGACACATGTGGATTCTGCAACAGGGGTTAAGGACACTGATGGAATTGGTTCTTGCCACCTCTGGTGAGGAGAAACTTTTCAGCTCACAGGGCCACAGCCCAGAACAGGGCATGGCTTGTAATCCCTCTGTTGCACTCCACCCCTAGCATACACTTCCTCAATCAGACATAAACAAAAGCACTTAACAAGACTTAACACAAAGCATGCTCTAAAGGTAAAGGTAAAGGTATCCCCTGTGCAAGCACCAAGTCATGTCTGACCCTTGGGGTGACGCCCTCCAGCGTTTTCATGGCAGACTCAATACGGGGTGGTTTGCCAGTGCCTTCCCCAGTCATGACCGTTTACCCCCCAGCAAGCTGGGTACTCATTTTACCGACCTCGGAAGGATGGAAGGCTGAGTCAACCTTGAGCCGGCTGCTGGGATTGAACTCCCAGCCTTATGGGCAAAGCTTTCAGACGGCTGCCTTACCACTCTGCGCCACAAGAGGCTCATAAGCATGCTCTAGTAGGCTACAAAACACCTACTCACCCACAAATATTGCCCCCCCTCTCACACACGTGGACATGCCTTTTTAGAAGAGACAAAGAAAGAAGGAAGAAAACCCCTCACTTTGCCAGCAACTTTACCTGTTCCTTGCCTCTTCCCCTGCTGCCTTTCCTTGGTAGGCTCTGAGTGGGTAACAATCATTACAAAACAGTTACAAGTATAAATTAGGATGTTAATTAAAAGTTAAATTTAGGCTCAAAAAACATTTTAAGAGCCACCTCCTCTTATAATTTAAAATCTTGCTGAGGGGGGCTATTCAGTATTTGATGGGATAGATTCTCAGGGCAGAAAGGCCAGGTTCTTCTTGATGTTTTTTCTGGACCTCAGCCATAAGCCTTTCAGAACAGCTCCATATTTCAGGCCCTGTGGAACTGAGTAAGGGGATCTCATTTGGTAGAGTGTTCCTCCAGTCTGGGGCTAGAACCAAAAAGGACCTAGCCCTGGTTTAGGACAGTTTTACTTGTTCATGCTGGGGACCATGAGGAGATTCTGATTGCTCAACCTTAGTGTTCTTTGGGGGCATATTGGAAGAGATGGTTCTGCAGATATGAAGGTTCCAGACAACTTAGGGCCTTGAAGATTAATACCAAAGCCTTGAACAATCCAGTCCTTAATCTGGAGTCAGTGCAGCTGGGAGAGCACAAGTTGAATGTGTGTTCTCCACTGGATTCCCCCATAAGGACACCAGCAGCTGTATTTTGTATTAGCTTAACTTTTGAAGCAGCTTCAAGTGTAGCCCTACATAGTTACAGAAGTCTAGTCTGGAGGTGACTGTAGCATGGACCACAGTGGCTAGGTTGTATTCTCACAGCTGTCTTGCCTGGTGAAGGTGGCAAAATACCTGGTGGGTGACAATGACAATAAGAAGGCATCCATAATCGCACCCAGGCACTTAACAGTGATTACAGGTGTCAAGTTGACCCCATCAAGAGCAGGGAGGTGCACCATCTCCCCTTTTGCTTATATTCACACCTACACAAACTCACACACATGCACATGGGATGGGAATAAAATCATGGACTGAACCCATAACCGAGACAAAAGGGCCCCACCTGAACTAAGATGGTTCAGCAACTTTGGCTCCACCTATCTTCCATATAAGAGCCAGTTTGGTGTAGTGGTTAGGAGTGTGGACTTCTAATCTGGCATGCCAGGTTCGATTCTGCGCTCCCCCACATGCAGCCAGCTGGGTGACCTTGGGCTCGCCACGGCACTGATAAAATTGTTCTGACCGGGCAGTGATATCAGCGCTCTCTCAGCCTCACCCACCCACTGTTGTGGGGAGAGGAATGGGAAGGCGACTGTAAGCCGCTTTGAGCCTCCTTCAGGTAGGGAAAAGCGGCATATAAGAACCAACTCTTCTTCTTCTTCTTCTTCTATAAACCCTAAAAGGGAGTCTCCCTGAAAGGGTCTTCAATTCCACCTTTCTCCCTGATGCAGTTCACTGGGACCAGGAGAAAGAGCCAATCACCTGGAAAGGACTTCCTTCTTCCTTTCTCCTGGACACGGCTTATTGCAACTGGGGAAAAAAGGGGGTAGGGATTTCCCATGAAGGGTTAAATGACTGCCAGCTATTTAACCATTCAGTTTTGCTCCTCACCACTTTAAAGGGGGGAAGCACAACCGAAGGGTTAAATAGCTCACAGCCATTTAAGCCTATTAGCTGCATGGGGCTGCCAGTCAGCAGCTAGTTTTAAATGGCTGGAAAGTTTTGGTTCTTCCCCCTTTGAAGCAGGGAGCATAACCAAAGGGTTTAATGGGACCACTTCTGCATAGACGGCTAAAATATGAGTGGCCTACTGATTACAAAAGTGGATCTTGCATCTGTAGCCCTCCTCATGGGGAGACCCCTCCCACATTTTCCCTCTGCCCCATCATGGCTTTTTGCCTCACGACAAGGCTGCAAGAGAAAACAAGTCAAACTGGTTTGTGCCCATCCCTAATACATACACGAACACATCCCAGAATAGTACAATGTACTAGAAAAGAAAAACAGCAAATTCCTGCATTATTAGAGTGAAATTAAAGATAAAGCTTACTTATCTATTTTATGACACACCGAAGATAAAATTAAAATTCACAACTGTTGTCATGAATGATTATTCATTTGTCTAAAGTTGCTTTAAGCTCATCTAGATTTAACATTGCATTTAATGAACAAGATGGAAGATATGCTGCAGAATAAATTCTCAAAAATATAGTCAACATGAAATAGATTTGAACAATTGCATTAATTCTTTGGCATTTTCCAGCCCATATCTATAGAGGCCATATTATTTTAATGGACTTTAAAGATCTTTTGAAGAGAATTACTTTTGAAGTTTCTCCTTTGGTTGATGTTACAGTTATAATAAAATGTCAAAGAATAAGAGTTTATTATTCTCAGAATTGTTTGTTACTCATTGTAGAGGATTATAAAAACAAGGGTTTGGGATTAGTGTTTAATTTTATATCATTGTAAGTGTCTTTCTTTAGTTTATGGACAAGTGCTTTGTTGTCATCATTTTAAAGTTTAAACCCAAAATACAAGGTAGCATTTAAGCAAAGAGTTTATGATTATTTTGTGAATATGTTTTTAAACAAATATATCCAGTGCAATTTTTACTACTTTTATAGACAAGTAGAGACCCTTATAAATTCATTGAAGGCTTAGAAAGACATAACTTTCCTTAGGACTGCAATTCTAATATCATGGTTTCCAGACATCTTGATAGTAATTCCTGATGTAGATCCTCATGGTAATGTAACACAGTCCCACATTTTAAATTGCTTTTCAAAAAATTATGGCATTTTGCATTCCTCCTTTGTTACTACATTTTAAAGTTAGTGATAGCAAACCTAGTAGAAACTGTTCCAGAATTAACTTAAAACTCTTTGGGGGGCTATATTTGTGGCTGAGCATGCATGAGAACATGCTACATGTCCCAAAATGTGTAATCACCATTTTTTCATGAAAGAGGCTGAAGATGGTGCTAGTTAGATCCTGGTTAGATAGGAATTTGATGAAGAAGTTTAATTAAAGATGAAGAATTACTAATGCATCAACTGGATGAGATCACCAACATGAAAATGAAAGAATTGAAACTCACCAGTATTATTTAGGAGAATAAAATATGTGGTCTTTATTTTAAAAAAAAACCCTGCAGTTTTGCCATAAAATTAATCCACTGTTTTGCTTTATGATTACAGTACCATAGATATGAATGATTTCAAAAACCTTTTAAAGATTGCATCAGTGTTTTCAAGAAGAGCTCAGTGTTTAACAGGTATAACTGGACCCAAAGAATCCAGTTTTCCGCCTTAAAAATAATTCTTCTGTCAACTTCTAGCAATCACTACCAATTAAAGAACATGAGTTCAGTCATGTTAAGGACAATTAAACTTAACCATCTGTTTACATGAACATGGTTTAGAGGTCTGGACATGTGCCATCTCTTCAATAGCAGAATCCTTTACAGCACTAAAATCAGCCATGAAACTGTTAAGAAGGACTTTAAAATTGGTCAAGAAGCAAATGCACTTAATGGTAATGACAAGTGCTTATGCAAATTAACTGTTAATACTCATTCAGCTAGAGGTGAATAAGTCTTCCAGGCCGACTAGAGATTTTCCTCAACAGAATTTACTGTGGAGATAATAACCTCCATTTGATGACTTCAGGATTGCTCATGTGCTAAGGCATTCAGCCTCCAGGAGGTCATCATTTGAGTTGTCGGGTTCCATTTCAAACCTGCATACTCTTGAGGTAAGAAAGCCAGAGAATAGTATTCCAGAATGACCTGCTGGCATTTAATAAATTGAAATAATGAGAGCACCTAAGGGATCCACTACAGTAATACTTAATTAAGTAAGGTAGAATCCAGGGAAAATAAAAGAATTACCTTCGCCATTAAATCACAGAAGCATGTTCCAGTTATATGAATTAGCTTGTGTCCAGTTATAGCTAACTCTAGAGGTGTACATTCCACTAACCTGAGTCCAAGAAACAACCCAAAATACCTTATTGGTATTTTTCTGATATTATTTTCACCAAGATACAGATTTGGCTATCTAAAATGGTGGGATCTCAAAAATATTCATGATTTTTTTGAACTGCCAGAGTTGGAAGCTGAAGAATGTTTAAAGTAGTTACAGTCCCTTTAAATACCTTCCAACTGACCTCTTGGTTTCAAGAAGGAGTTCAAAGGGATTTCAAGCACTTTAAACACCTTAAGAGTTCACTTTTGCCACAACATGCAAAAGGCATTTAAATTTTAAAGGGATCGGGAAGAAAGAGGATGTGCACTTTGTTCCTGTAAACTGTCTCAGTGCTAATGCATAATGGGTAATGGAAATGGGAGGGTGAGCATCAGGGAAATACTGTTAAGAGTCTTAATATTTAATTTAAAGCACATTTATATTATGTGTGGAAATAATATTGTTAATTGGGGTTACCTGTATCCTTTATAAAATTTATATCTCTGGTACCTGGTATTACATTTTATGGCACTCACAACCCAACCAAACAAAGTGACATTTGTGTCAGATCTCGCCCTCGTAATAAATGTGACACCTCTGAGCCAAAAGATCAATTTTGGGGCGGCCAAGCTTGCACACTGGCCTCCCCTAGATTTGGGGGCCCCTTAAGGGGAAGTGTGGATACAAAGCCTGGTTGAAGGCTAGCATGGGAAGAGAAACTTGCCCTCTTGTGGGCTCTTACAGCATACCATCCTGTCTGCCACATGGCGCCGTTCTCCGCAACCAGCATTAGGCATCCCCGGGGGTCACTCCATGTTGCCTCCTCCCTTTTTCAGCCTGCCATTATGTGCAGGATTTTGGGCTGGATAGCCAATGCAACCTGTTGAGGGGTAGGCTGCGATGGACTGCCTTGTGGTTGGCTGACCACAAGAGGGCAAATTTCTCTTAGAATCATAGAATCATAGAGTTGGAAGGGGCCATACAGGCCATCTAGTCCAACCCCCTGCTCAACGCAGGATCAGCCCAAATCTTCCCATGCTTGCCACGCTCATTGTTGAATAAGGGCTGTGGCCAAATATTTTACGCCAAATTATGCTTGTCAGTGTCCTCATTAGCCGGTCAATATCCCCCTGCAAGGCAAAAAAGCTTTGGCTTTGGTTGAGGCCAGTTGTATTTCTTTAGGCTTTAGTACTTAAAGGAGAAGAGAAAATGGCTGTTCCCATTGCTGGCAGAGTTCTCATATACAAAGAGGAGGAGAGAAACAACCTGCTTAAAGAATAAAAGAGTTTATTATGAAAAACAGGGGTAGTCAACCTGTGGTCCTCCAGATGTCCATGGACTACAATTCCCATGAGCCCCTGCCAGCGTTTGCTGAACATGTAGAGGACCACAGGTTGACTACCCTGATGAAGAGAAACAAACTGGAGACAAGCAAAGAGGAAATGTGCTCAAAGGATCAGAAGGAGATTATGTGAAAAATACCAGGAAGTTTCTGATCTTGTTGTTATTGCATGTCTGACCCATCACGACCCCATGGACAATGATCCTCCAGGCCTTCCTGTCCTCTACCATTCCCCGGAGTCCATTTAAGTTTGCACCAACTGCTTCAGTGACTCCATCCAGCCGCCTCATTCTCTGTTGTCCCATCCTTCTTTTGCCCTCAATCGCTCCTAGCATTAGGCTCTTCTCCAGGGAGTCCTTCCTTCTCATTACGTGGCCAAAGTATTTAAGTTTCATCTTCAGGATCTGGCCTTCTAAAGAGCTGTCAGGGCTCATCTCCTCTAGGATTGACCAGTTTGTTCACCTTGCAGTCCAAGGGACTCAGTCCAAGGGAGTCTTCTCCAGCACCAGAGTTCAAAAACCAGAGTTCAAAAGCGCTCAGCCTTCCTTATGGTCCAACTTTCAAAGCCATACATTGCAACTGGGAAGACTAGATTGACTAGATGCACTTTTGTTGGCAGGGTGATGTCTCTGATTTTTAGGATGCTGCCTAGATTTGACACAGCTTTCCTCCCCAGGAGCAAGCATCTTTTAATTTCTTTGCTGCAGTCCCCATCTGCAGTAATCTTGGAGCCCAGGGAAAAACAATCCGTCACTACCTACCTCCATTTCTTCCCCATCTATTTGCTAGGAATTGAGAGGGCCAGATGCCATGATCTTAGTTTTCTTGATGTTGTTGGGAAAAAGGGCAAACGAGAACAAGATGCAATTTAATAAAGGTAAGTGTAAAGTTCTGCATCTGGGTCAGAAAAATGAAAAGCATACCTACTGGATGGGGGATACGCTTCTAGGTAACACCTTGGGTACTTGTGGACTGTAAACTAAACATGAGCAGGCAGTGTGATGCAGTGGTAAAAAAGGCAAATGCCATTTTGGGCTGTATCAACAGGGGCATCACATCAAAATCACAAGATGTCATAGTTCCATTGTATACAGTACTGGTCAGACCACACCTGCCTAAGGAGGTGGTAAGCTCCCCCTCACTGGTAGTCTTCAAGCAAAGGTTGGATACACACTTTTCTTGGATGCTTTAGGATGCTTTGGGCTGATCCTGCATTGAGCAGGGGGTTGGACTAGATGGCCTGTATGGCCCCTTCCAGCTCTATGATTCTATGATTCTATATCAGTGAGTAAGCTAATCCAGGTTTATCTGTGCTATGCTAGCTTTGTTCTTGAATGAAATTTTTACCCAGAGATACATTGTGACTATCTATTTGTAGGCTGTGTCCATTCTACCACATTAGGGATCAATTATCTCCTTCTGTGATCTGAGTTAAAGGTTGCCCAATTCAAACCTCTAATTTAAACTTTAAAAACCCTTAAGGTCTGTGTTAGAAAAAAGAAGGTAATTTAAAAGTGAAGATGATTAAATCCCCAACTCAAAACCATGCAAGTCTTCTGGAATCTTTCTTGAAATTATTACATTTCCTAGAACTAAAGCAGCATAAAGGTGAACATGTATAATTTGCTCTGCCTACTATTTAACTTCAGAAATGGGATTTCTCATTGAGTTTGATCTAAACCCAACTGGAAACTGTAGATATATAGAAGCACTTACAATGGAGACCTAAGCGCCTTTCAGATTTTTCTTCAAATGTGCTAAAAAGCCCACCAGCTGAGTCACTTTCACAGCAATTGGGATTAGAAATATCCTATAGGGAAGTATGTTCAAAACAGTGTCAGATAGCACAGATTATAACAAAAAGCTCTGTGACATTATCAAAATACCTTAGAGTGAAGATCTGGGCCCTGAATTAGTGCATGCCAATTCAAAAGAATTTGAGTCATTGAAATTTCTGTGGAGCATGCCAATGTAATAATATATGAGAAGCTGCATCTCTGAGGAGCTAATCTTTGCCAAGCAACCTGTCAGCTGATGAACAATCCAGAAATGCCATGTCATGCTTTTAAAAATTATAGTGGTATTTCACTTCAAGAAACAGTGATCCTGATTAATTCATGAATGCCCAGCCTCATGGGAATTGTAGTGTCCCTGCATCTGTCAAACCTTACAAAAAACTTGTATATGTCATGGGGATTGTTGTACTTGCACTGTAGTATTCTATATAGGCACACTAAATCTTCATTAACAACTAAAAGGTAAGGTACCCAAAACTGCCCTCACTGAACATTTTTAACTTCACAAATGTACAGGGCCTCTCCATGAACCTCACAACACCTGTGATTAGTTCTTGTGAATATCCTTGATGCTTTGCTGGCTCTACTAGGTCAACAGTGCAGAAATGAGGGGGCAAACTACTATTGATTCTTTGTGGTCATCATTTAGTGATATAGCCATGGTCTTTAGGTATACAAGTCTTCATCTTCAGTAATTGGGAAGATTAGTACACTAATTGCATGTGTGCAAATTTCCTCCAGCCTAGGCTGGATTGTGGAGATTTTTTGTGGGGGGATCACTGGGGTCACTGTGGGTAGGCAGGTAGCTATGTGTTCCTGCATTGTGCAGGGGGTTAGACTAGATGACCCTGAAGACTAGATAACACTGGAGACCCTTCCCACTCTATGATTCTAAAAGCAGCCAACAGTTGCATCATAAAACTTACAACAATAGCTTATTTACTGCAGAAAGTGATCTTGACATGGCATTTGAGGCCAATATCAAACAATAACAGCAAATATTTCCAAATTTTTTAACCCAGGAATTAGTTTTATGGAAATTCAGCTGGCAATTGTGTTTGCTTTAGATTTTAACCTTGTTATCAGCGACCTGAGTAGTCCAATTCCTTGCATATTTATTTAGTAATCCCCCACAGTGGTATTAGTGGTTTTAGCTAGATCAGGACTTCTGCTCAAAATTATTTGTTTAACATAAATTCACCCCCACTGCATTTTACTGTGGCTTTTTCTTAGAATTCTTTGAATGTCCCAACAAACGGGAATGCTTTTTATAAAGACAGTCTACTGCATTAGTGCATTGTGTCCATTAATTTCAAAGCTCTCTGTTCCTTAATGTACCTTAAGGATCTGACTTAGCTATATTTCTTCTGGTTTTATTTTTTAATTATTAAACTTCTCCTACATGTCTGGTAGAGCAGGAAAAATACATTTATATTTAAACAGTAAAACTCTAAATAAGAGTGTGTTACTTTCTTTTTTCTCTTGTTCACATAAACTTCCTAAATGCAAGAATATATCAAAACTACAAAAGATTACAAATTAACTAATCAGGCTATCAACACTGCTATGGATGAAATATATTAAATCTTCCCCACCCTTCCTCATTTTGGAAATATTGGTCATGGTTTGTCTTTCAAAGCAATGCTGCAAGTACAAATGCTCCTCCCAGCCTTTCTTGCTTTTCCAATTTCATTTTTATTACCCATTCAAAATAAATTGAAGCCTATCATTATGTTCAAATTTACAAACCAATGAATTTTCACTGAATGTTATGGACAGGAGCTCTATGCCTCTCATATTTTGCCTTCCACTTTCTCCCCTACTCTGTGTGAATAGGGTAACATGGTCTCTAAGAAGTACTGGATATTGGCATTATTTTTTTTTAATTGCTTCTATCTTCACATTGCCCTCCCCTGAGATCCCCTTAGTAACAATTATTTTTTTCTCCAACTTGTCAGGGTCTTGGAATCCCCTTTATGCTTGTACTAGCATTTACTATGTGATCCTACGTTGAGTCACACCCTACTAAATCCATTGAAGTCAAGTTACTTTGAAGGCCTTCACCATTAATCACAGACTCAACTGCTGGTGTATGAGAAATATCTAGAATATATGTGCATGCTGACCACACTTACACATCTCCTATAGAACAGACCAAGGGCATTTCTGCACATCAGTAAAAATAGTGTTTTGCCATCTGAATGGTATCTTGCTCAGCAATTCCTCACCTTTTCTGCTGCCATTTCATGCTTCTTACCCTTTGCATGTGCTGCTAGAAATGGCAGAAGAAAGCCACGCACATTATATGCAACACTCTTCCACCTGTCAATCAATCCAGGCAGCCAATCCCCTTCTTCCATATTCTACAATGGGAATGTCAGCATTCCCGCCTTTCCTGGGGCCTGGGGAGGTGGGGTTTGAGGTAGAACCTTCAAACCTTCAGGGTAGCTCCAGGAGGCTCTTCCCTGATTCCCTCCAAATTTCTGAATTATTGGTCCAAGGGGACCACATCTAGGGGCTCCTGAGGAGGATGCCCCATCCCTCCATTATATGCTATTAGATGTACTCTCCATTGGATATAATGGCATTCCCCAGGAAATGCGGGAATGACAAAATTCCCATTATAGTGTATGGTGCCATAGACTTTCATGGGCTCTGAAGCCCAGGTGACCAGATTGGACCCCTAGTGTTTTGAGTCCTTTGATTTGGGGTGGGGGGTGGGGGAAGAATTGTTCCTGATTTGGTGGGGGAGGATAAAACTTTAAAGAGACATGTGTTGTGTTTAAACTGTATGGTAATTTTTTTTCTTTGCCTGCATGAATGAACATCTCTTTATTGTTCCAGGCAGTTTGTTTAAAAAAGAAAACAAAAACTCCATCCCTGAGTGAAGGGACAGGGAGGCGGGTGCGAGGGTGGGACATTGGAGGCAGAAATAGTGCTTCTTCACTTCCACACATTTCTTTAGCATGTGGCCTGCTGGTTGCTCTCCTCTAGCTCTCCATTAGGACAAATTAATATCACTACTCTTAACAGTCTCTGTTAACACTCTGATTTTCTAAGAGTGTCTGTTAACATTCTAATTGTCTCCAGTGGATACCTGTCTGCCAAATACTCAGGAAGGATTCTTGCTTTCTCTCAAATATAAGAAACATTTTCTCAGTCACTTCTGCAGATACTTGTTGAAAGCTAACATATTTTAGGAGTACCTTTACAATTACAACAAGTTATATATCACTCTTGAGAACCCATGCTTGGCTCCCTGCTGGGTGTCCATTTTCATGGTAAATCTGTGTTCTTGTTTCCCATGCAAAAACAGACTGAAGGAGGATGCACAACACATTCTTATCACCCTCATTGTAAGGATACCTTTCTTTCCAAGAATGTAATATAATTTCAGAAAATAATAGGATGAGCTTGAAATTCAGGGACAGTCTAATGGGATTCCATTGCTTAGACTCCAATGGGATCCCACTGCTTAGACTCCTACCCCATAGACTCCCAGAACAAAGAAATAGGCACAGCTGCAGTATTCAACTGAACTATTCCCATTCTGTTGCCTACAGGATACAATCTCATGAGAACTGCCCTACAAGTTGCTAGAAATGTTGGGATTCATTCGTGTAACTGATTTCATGGCAGCCACTAGAAGATCTCTACTACACTTCTACACTGCACATTTTGGTAAGCTCCCTAGAGAATTCTATTGGTGTTGTTGCATCTAGTAGCCATTACGACTGTTATCAAACTATGAAACTTCTGAACTGGTAGAAAAGCTGCCTGTAACACATAACAGGAAACACACTGTGTGGACTAAAGCATTATCTGTTTCAATGAACTGATCTTGTTCATTGCTGTCACACAGGCAGGTAATTTTATGAAAGATAACGATTTTGCTCAGCTACTTGAGTCAGATATATTGCTAAGGTCAGAATAATGTACTCTATTCTTCAGTCCTAAACTCAAGCAAATGTCCATAGATATGTCTATATCCATTATGAGTCAAACTATATAGCTGTGCAAAGCATTAATGATTGGATTCTGAGTCAGAAAGCTGTCATAAATGCTAAATATTACAATATCTAATCTTCCCTAAAGATGCTTTAATTCTGCTAAATATCAATGCCCAATAATATAGGGTTCAATCATGATTGAACGGGTGACCCCTGGGAGAAGGAATGTACAGTATGTTTTTAATGTATATCCCATGGGAGATATAGCCTGTTAATTTCATGTCTAGTACTTAAAATCAGAATCAACAATACCAAAGGGAATCTGGCAATGAATACTTGAGATGCTATTTACCAGGAATGCTCAGAGAACTAACTAATCCACAAAAAGAATAAAATCAATCTGATGCACTGAATGGATGGAATGTTTATGATTGCTGGCAACAATCTCAGAATAACACGACATGAATTGAATAATTATTTCAAATTCATGCATATAAGTTACAGTATCATCTTGAATGTCGCATCTATAGGTGATTTCATATATATAGTCTGAAATGTAATATATACCAGCATGTGTACATTTCTGATTTCCATTAATATGCCAGTGCTGGCAATTGACACTAGTTCATATGTGAAAATTCAAAGATGTTCTTCAACTTCTCCATGAATCATCATGCGATATTATACACATAATGTGATTAAATATTCTTCTCCAAGTTGTTATGGAAAGACTACCACCAACATTGTTGGTAGTAGGGTATACCTGGCTGTAAAACAGCTATTTTAACAAAGAGTGATAAGTATAATATATAGACCCACTGAAACCCAATGAAACATCCAATGGAGGTTGAAGTAAATTGGTATTTTAGTTGGGGTAGGAACAGAAAGAAATAACAATGTTAGGCATATAAAAATAAAGTTTAAGCATATCAGTTAGGAACACTAAGCACTCACTAGATAGCCTAACCATTATTTTATCAGGGTGAAAAATGACAAGTTACTAACTGAGAACTTTTTTTTAGTGCAAAACTGTATAGCTTGGCCCTATATCTTGCTCCCATAATGACATCCCTGCCAATAAGATCATCTCCAGAGATCCTGGGGTTCATGCTTCTGGAAAAAAATGGTGGTGGAAAGTGCCATCAAGCCAATTTGTGGCAACAGATGTTCAGAAATGGTTTACCATTGCTAGGGAAAGAGAATCTCTGGTGTTGGTGCCTCACTTTGTGCCTATTTACTGTAGTGTATCCTATCTACTTTAAGGTCCTCCAGGCTTTTTATTGAGTTGAATGGTTACAAGCCAAATTTGTTTATCAACTTGTAATGTCATTTGTTATTTTAGTTTTATTACTGATAGTTTGAGTAATTGTGGTTTATTATTTATTTAAAATAACTTGTTATTGCTTGAAACCCAGAAACCAATGGACTGAGAGATTGAGAATATGCAGTTAAAAATTCATAATACATAGAAATAAATTTTCCAGTATGACATTAACCATCCTTCTTCCAGAAATCTGGTTTAAAATAATGTAACCTAAATTACCTTTGAATATTTATTACTTGTAATCTGGCTTCATAGCTGAGATTCCATGATTAGACTAGGTGGCAAGTGTCCCCAAGGAATCCAACAATCAAGAAATCTTCACTTTCTTTTGGTTCCTATTTAATCATGTTATTTATGTGTACGCTACAGAAAGAGGAACTTGGATTCATTTGATCTAGAAAATGTCATAGACTAGGTCCTCCACTTCAGAAATTGTCATTAATTTTTCTCTTGAAGCACTATTTTCCAATAGTAAAAAAAAAATAACTATCATAAGATTTGGGCTCATTTATGGACATATGATTAATCAAGTTTGCTGTCAGAAAGGAGTGGATGATGATATATAGTCACACAGGCCCATCTTTGAGAAGAATGAGTGTTAGGGTATCAGAAATTGTACATGACATAAGCACTCTTATTACTAAAGCAGCACACTGACTATAAAAATAAGATGGAATACTTACGGCTTCCTTAAATTTGTTGCTGTTTCATTATCTTCTCCAAAAATCTGGTGAACTTGATAGGAATGGTTGAATTACTGAGGACAGTAGAAGTAGCAGTAATAAGAAATACTAGCAATAAGAAGTAGAAGTATTAAACTTCACATATCGTTGACTGCCAATTTTGTACCCTTTTCCCATACTTTCCTTCTTCCCATTTTCTTTTGCTGTTTGTACACTAATGCTCTGACAAAGTGCTAAATTATTTAGTTGTTATTCTAATTAGCTTTCCATCCATTTTATTGCATTCCATTTAAAGAGGAAGAGGTACTGTGTTTACTTTGTGGCTCTGTTCCAAATGTAAATTTTCTTCATGCCCATTTTAGCCAGTATAACATAATGGCCAACATAAACCCAGTTAATGGCCTACAGGAACTAAACCATAAAAATAGAAAGCATTTGGTATAGTTCAGTCAAAGATCTCATACTGTTAGACAAGGCTTACTTCATGTTTGAGGTTCATTCAGAGCTCCACTTTTTCTAGTAATTGAAGAGTATGTGGCTGTACTTTCTTCCAGGTGATAAAAATCATGGAATTAGAAAACAGCAAGGGGGATTTCTGCATAATACAATTGGGTTCAGCAATCTTTCAGTTAAGATCCTGCAGACTCTGATCCAAAGCCTCTGGATGGTGCTTACTTTTCTTGGAATACCACTTTAAGATGAAGATGACTGATAGGGCAGTATATCATTGCACCCCCCCCCCAATGTTCTTGAAGTAATTGGTTACATTTCCTTAAGTTTTTCATTTGTAAGTTGTCAGCTTGATGAGATAGACCTTACTTCCTACATAAGTGGTGTTTGCTTAGAGGACTTAAGAAACAGAACTCAGTCTCAAATTATAGCAACCAAATTTGAATGTTGAAATCTATTATCTGACTTCCTACCCCATAACTTTTTTCAGCAAATCTTCATAGTTTTAATGTTTGATCCTAGCCTGTACTCTTATCTCCAAAAGGAAGGAATTTGGGGTTCCTCTCCCTCCATTAGGAACAAGTGTGGATTATCTACTGAGACTTCTCTTGGTCATCCAAAGGCCTTCTGCCCCCACTTAGCTTCCCAGAAGCCTACATGACTCAGGAGAGGCAGTGCCCAGCTGGCCTAGGGCAATGTTCAGTCCTAGGGAGGCACACCCAGCCTATATAGCCTGATAGACAGCACCCAACCTCCTCGGGGACAGTGCACTCCCAGCAGGGGGTGCCTAGCTAAGGGAAGGCAGTGCTTAGTTCACCTGGGGGACGGTGTTTGATCCAGGAGATAACACCAGACCCAAGGGAGGAATTGCCCAACTGCTTCAGATACAAGCAGCCCAGTAGTCAGAACCCAGCCCAGAGGAGATGGCACACAGCCAAGGAGACCAACAAAGGACTATGTAGCCTTATAGAGAACACCTGTCCTGTCAAGTCAAGAGATTCAGCACACTCAAGGCCAGAGTCAGGACCAGATTTACATGAAAAGAGGCCCTAGGCTATTCCACTTATGTGGCCCTTTCACCTCCCATTTTTAAGTTTGTAAATTACATGAGAGATAATAAAATACATAATTACTGTGATATATATCAATATGTTAAATGAAACATGTGATTGGTACTAACCTTTATAAAAAATGTGGAATATAGGGCCCTTTTGATCTTGAGGCCCTAGGCTGAAGCCTAGTTAACCTATAGGAAAATCCGGCCCTGGCCAGAGTGGTGATGTGTTTTGCATACTTGGTCCAAACAGTTCTTGGAAAGATATGTATTGCTGTCTCTTCCTCCCCCTTTCATTTAGGGAAAGCAATGTGACAGACAAACCTCAATTAGTATGACAGTCAGGACTCAACTAGAACTTTCCACTATGATCCTCGATAGATTTTTCTCTGCTCTGTAACTCAGACAGAATATCACCATTCAACAAAATCCTTGTAACAGAGACAGGATATCTGTCTATGAGTCATAGTCTGGATGTATGCCCTGGATGTCTGTCCTGCTACCAGGACTGTATCTCTGACTAGAACAATTTAAGCCAAAATAACATTGCCTTATCAAGGAAAGTTTTACCTTTATCCCCACAAAAGGAAAATATGAAGTCTGAAATTAACACTTTTTTCTCCTCTTCCCAAGCCATGGCTGTAAAATCCCTGATTTGCTGAAATAAACCTAGATATTTTAAGTTACACCCAGTCCAGACCTTTTAAAATTTCTTCTGTCAAATATTCAGGTCCATTCCGCAGGTCCATATAGCAAAAGTCTTACCTTTGGTAAACACTACAAATTCAAGGTTCCGCATGATGTCGCACACAATCTGCAACACTCCTGCAACACTCCCGCAAAAATCGCTTCGTTGTAGCGCTTTACGGGAAATCGGGAAAAGTGGATTCCCCCTGAAAAAATTGCTACACTTCTGAGCACAAGCTGCAACACATCAGCGAAAGTCATGCTCATTCTCAATGTAGCAGTAGAAAGGAAGTCCCTCCCCCGCTCTCGCCCCCAAACTTCCGGAGAAGAGATCACCATTCCCCCCCCCCTTAGACTTGGGAAAGCAAGGAATGAGCGAGGCTTCTCAGATGCTTCTCTGGCTAAAGTCCCTTCACAGAAGTGAAGCGAACGTCCGGAGAAGCGAGCGCCTGAGAGTCAGCGCTTATGCCTCAGCAGCAGAAAGACCCATGGTCAGAACAGCTCTGGCTGAGCTCATGTGGAGTGGCACTGACAAGCAGGTGGGGTGACAGGCGAGAAGGAGCCCTAGAGCGGGGCAGGGCGGCGGCAGCGGCGGGGGTCCCTGAAGACAGCAGCAGCTCCTGAGGAAGAAGACGGGTGCCAGCCCTTCACAGCCCTCCCAACTACTGGAGTGTTAATCGCCCTGCAGCAAGTCCAGAAACCTCCCCCCTCGCTTTTCAGCACGTCAGCAGCCCACAGTTTTCAGGGGAATCTTTCCCAGTCAGTGTGCTTGTTGTCACTCTCACCATTTTTTCCCCCTTAGACCGGCGAAAGCAACGAACAAGCGAGACTTCTCCGGCTAAAGTCCCTCCACAGAAGTGATTAACACAGTAAAACAAAGCTCCCTACTGCAAGTGTCTTTAAAGTTCCCAAGCACATCACAACCCCCTGTTCAGCACTGTCTGTAATTTCGGCCACAAATCGCACGTGTGTGTGTGTGTGGGGGGGTTCTACTTGAGGAGCGGGTAAATGATTAATCGCCAACTCCTACGCCAGCAAAGAAGGTCTTTCCAAAACAATTGAACACAGATTCGTTGCAACGGGTGTGTTTGCTTTTTAAAAAAACAGTTCTTAAAGGGAAAGGGGCTTTTCGGGAGCATGAACACAACAGCCCATTGGCTGTTCGATTTGATTGACGGCCAGAGGCGGGAAGAAGCGCAGAAAAAAATTGCTTCCTTTGTTGCGATTCCAGCGAGAATGGAAACCTGTGGGGAATGAATGAATGAAATGCTACTGGGACTTCTATATTCCCCCCCCCCAAAAAAAAAGGTATGCGGAATGACGAAATTCCACTTTTTGATATAGCGTTTCTGCATTCTGTGAACAATTGGCAACATTGGTCCTGGTGCGGAATGGCCCTCAGACTGAACATCTCTCCTTTGAATAGAAAAAAGCCTTTCAACAGATACAGGTGACCAGACACAGATTAATTCTGACTAATAAAATCTCCTCTGAATAGGACCTTTTCTATGACAGCAGGGCCAGGCAGGGTGGGCAGGCCACCTCTCCCTCCCTCCCTCCCTAGGTGGGGCCAGGGAAAGCTAGGAGAGGAGACTTTTTCCAAGACTGATTAGGAAATGAAGACCAAGAAGGATAACTTTTTAAGGATTAAAAAATTAGTGGTTGTGGTGGTAGAGGAAATTGTACTGAAATCAGTCATAATGGGGGTGAAAGTTTACTATGTGGGTGAGTGAGTAACTACTTGCCCTAAGTAAGGTTTTTAATGCACTGGTGTTTTTCTTCATTCTTACTATGCATTCCCATTGGATGTATTTTTCCTTCCGCATTTCAACTCACTTTCATTTTGCAAGTTAGTTGAGTGGGTCAGCTGTCCAGTGATGTACTCAGCAGGGAAGGCTCTCTATGCCCATCTGGCAGTAGCCCACAGAAGCCCAGTCAACCCTAGGAGTTCTATTGCCTGGGAATGGGTTAAGAGAGAGGGGTGCCAATGTAGATGATGCAGTGAGACTCTGCATTCTCAGGCAAAAGCACCATCCCAAGCATGGCTGCAGCAGCCCAATGTTTGGACAGCAGTCTCCTTTTGCCAGGACTCCACTGCTGGCCTCTATTCCTGGCACTCCTGGCTCCAAGTGCCTGGTCAACAGCTCTGCAGCCTGCCTCACATGTTGGGGCCAAGGCAGCTCCAGTGGGAGGACCAGGGATGGCATGTGGGCTCCTCCACCAACATGTTGCCATCGCAGCAGGTGCTGCCTCCTGAGAGACATCAGGCAGAGGGCCAGAGGATTGCCAATGGGGAGCCACCAGCCCCTAGGATAGGCCTTGGCTGGAGGTTTCCCCAGGTGGCTAACCATCTGGCAGGAAAGGGGAAGCCTGTCAAGATCTTTCTGCAAAGTTCAGTTACTTCTGGCTTCCTCCTGTACCTTTCTGTTTTGGGGGAGGGGATTTGTACATTAATGATGTTAAGCTAGGTCAATAGACTTCACATATGACTGTATTAAAAAAGGTTACTTTATATGCCTAACAGTACTGAAGGCAGGAGAAGCACTAAATGTTGAGCAGGATAGCTACCCAACAGTAAATGCAGCTGGAGTATTTCTCCTTACAATTTCAAAACATGCCCAGCGCAAAACTGACCAATAAGGAAAGACAAACCTTGAGGCATGAACAAAATCCGTAATCTGACATCTGCTTTATCTCATTGGGGAGCAGAACACATACTCTGCAATTTCCAAGAGAAAATTAGATATTAAAAACAGACGTAGAGTTCAGGTACAGGATTCAAAATGTAAAAATACTGACTGAGATTCAGTGATAATAGAAAAGAAATGCAGAAAGGGACTACGTTTTGTTGAAGGTTTATAACATACTATGAAGTTCTGATTTTGAACTATAATAGTGAAAGCCCATCCAGTCCATTGCAATAATGTTTGTACCCAGCAAAACAACAGGACACTAGGTCCATTTCTAGCAATGTACAATGTCATATGATAACTAATCATCTCCTTTCCCGGGGATGCTGTTAATTGGATGACTAAGGGACAAAGACATTTGCAGTTTATTTATTTAGGCATTGAGTCAGAATACATTGGGATCCATGCCATATCACCAATGTTGACATCTCAACTTTCAGACCAGGAAGAAGTAATAGAAAATTGTTTAATGAACCTTGCAATAAAGATAATTGTACTTTTCTGTGTATTTTAAAAACATGCTATGCTTTTAATGAATAAATCATACAGGCAAAATACTCCACATAATACAACATTTGAATATCAGTTTAATATAATGAATACAGTATCATGTTACAAAGGCACACAGAACTCTCCTGTCTGTTCTATTGTTTTTTCTTTTATTTTGATTCACATTTCCTCCTGTAAATTCCACATACATAATTAGGATGAAATTGTAAGGAATTATAGCTTTCAGCTAGGGAACGTTGCCTTCCCAGTTGCAGAGAGAAATAGAAGAGGATCTCAGTTCTGCAGCATGAAATCCTTTCCTTGTATAGCTTAGGGGTGATTTTTTTCCTGACAGGATCCTGATGCAAGTGAGGGTTAGGAGGTCTATATGAACAGTGAGAAGCATTAAACACAGCACACCTTCACACATATCACCACACCCATGCATATCTAAGCATGTAACTGCCCTTTCAAGTTATATCTTTTAAAGAAAATGTCTGGCCACCCAAACTCATCCAATTTGGCCTTTCTGATTCACCCTGCTATGACCTCAACATGTTACTACTGGAATACTCTCTAAATGAATACTCTCTAAAAGACAACTTGGAAAATTCATTTAATGAAGTGCAGCAGACTATTTTGTTACTTTTCTTTAGGGGTGACTGGCACACAAAAAACCTATGAGTTTTCTTGGGGAAAAGATGAAGTTGCTCTTCATGTTGAACTTAGCCTATGCTTTTGTACTGTTGCAATATCAGTATTGTTACTGAAATAAGGAGTCTTGGGGCACCTTAAAGATGAATGGCTTTTCCGACACATGAGCTTTTGTAAGCCAGAGTCAACTTTATCAGAAGCTTTAAGCATGACATTCAGATCACAGAGATAGACTCAAAGCCATACTTACTAAAGAATGTGGGTTACATCAAAGAGAAGCCAGAGAACAGAAACTAGAAGGTCCAGTTTCCTAGGTCAAAATGTGCTATGTTAAACTGCACAGTACAGATGAGAACAAGATCTAGCCAAAAGCCTACACAATGCACTTTGGGTGGGTACGGATCACTGTCAATGGCTGAAAAACTGGAATGTGGGATGAATCTCAACTTGTGAAGAAAAACTCTTCATAGTAACTATTATCTATAAAGCCCAGTACCATTTAAATCACTATATCATATTGAATAAGACTGTGGGCCTTTTCGCACGGGGATCTTTGTTGCAAATTGTTTGCGGAATGAAAAATCGCCATTTAAAATAGTGGAATTCGTCGTTATGCATACCTGCCTTTGTAGTGGAATCAGTTGCGTTTTTTAGCGTTTCCCACAGGCTTCCGGTCTCGGCGGAAATCGCTAGAAAGGAAGCGCTATTGCCAAGCTCGTCCCGCCCCTGGCCGTCAAGCAGCCAATGGGCAGCCGTTAGCATGCTCCCAAACAGCCCCTTTCCCTTTAAGAAAGGTTTTTTTAAAAAAAACACAGACCCATAGCAACGAATCTAGGTAGATTCGTTGCTACGGAGAGACCCATCCAGCTGCCTAATGTGAGCTGTCGTTTGATTGTATGATCGTTTGCACGCTGCCTCGAGTGATTAAAAAAAAATCCCCCCCCTCTCACGGGCCCGATTTTCGGCTGAATTTATGTGTAAAAAATAAAGGGACTTTATTTCAGCAAACGGGCTATTATATGGTTTGTGATTAGTGACTAAAGGTGAAGGACTGAAGCCAGGGAAGCCTCTAAACAGAAAGAGGCTCGCTGGTGCGTTTATCCCCGCTCGCTCGGAGAAAAGAAAATGGCGATCGCTTCGCCGGAAGTTTGGAGGAGAGAGCCAGGGGGAGGGACTTTGAAGAACCAGCAACAATGGTAACGCACAGGTCTTTAGCGCTATTGTTGCAGATTGGTTGCAGGAGTGTATCGCTATCCGGAGGGTGAATCCACTTTTCTGGATTCCCCTGAAAGCGCTACAACGAAGCGCTTTTTGCGGGTCGGTTTCAGGATTGTTGCAGATTGTCTACGACGTCGTGGGTTATGGCAAATTAGTAGCGTTTCCAATTAGCAACCATTGTGCTATTTTGAAGCCGTGCGAAATGGCCCTATGTATATTTTCTGCAGTCATAAATGCCATAAAGTTGCCTTTAAAATAGATTTACAGTATTTGCTGGCGTATAAGACTACTTTTCCCCCCTGAAAAACATGCCTCCAAGTGGGGGGGGGGTCGTCCTATACGCCGGGTGCACTTCAGTTGGGATAGACATAGCTGCCCATAGTACTGTATTTTGAGTGGAATTGTTGGGGGGTCGTCTTATACGCCCAGTCGTCTTATACGCCGGCAAATACGGTATATTGTATGTAAGCAGGAAAATTATGAGCCCCTTATAAAAAAGAAATCCTACATTTTATTTGTCATATTTAGTCTTTCTCCCTTTGTCACAAATTTGTCCAGTTATGACATTAAATTAGTAGAACTAAATAAAGTTTTTGAAAAAAATCTTCCCTGAATAGTTTGTAGACAAGTAAAACTTTACCAATTTCCATTTCATTTAAAAAGCATTCAAGAAGCTTCTTATGTGAAAGTATTGAAAGGAATGCCCTTTTTCTTTATGTATAATATATTTCCATAAACCCTCTTTATCTCTATTATTATCAGACTGATGCTTATATTTATTCACTTTATTGTTCCTCATACACTGTAATTTGTGAACTTCTGAACAGGCTTAAAAGCACACCTATTGCTAGGGTGCTATGGATCAAATGCTCTATTTTAATTTATCAAGTATAAATTGCAAAACAAACTTACTTTTTCAGATACTTTGCTTTAAAAATCTAGACTAATGAGGGACAATTCTTACTTCATTGTCGTGCAGCACTGATAACAACTTTAATTAATCCATTTTCAAAATAATGTGAGTTCTTAACCATAAAAGCGACCTGAACATAAGAAACTAGAGGAGGGAGCAATCACTGAAAGATGTCCATCTAACTTCAGGCTGCCAGTAAATCCTGGAGCCCCATGATACAGTGTCCTGCTAGTCAGGGGCCACAGTATTAGGGCAGTGTGGGCTGGGTACCTCCACATCTGACGGGGTATCAGGGATGGCCAGCTCCAGCACAATGGGGCCTCTCATCAACAACCACCCTCAGGTGGTTTTGTCACTCTATTAACAGCTTATCCAGGAGTAAAATCAGTATATAATAGAACTTTATCTTTGGTAAAGCATTCATTTTAACAATATCTGTTCTCCTTGGTAAAGTTGCTGACATTTTTTGGATTATGAACCTTGGCAGTTTGTACTCCTTGCCTGCAATCTGAGGCAAGCATTCCAGGCTGAGAGTCCTTGTACAGTTTAGACTGTAATCCAAACTAGAGAAGAATGCTTCCCTGAACCCATGACCACTTACCTGATGGCGGTGACAGCAGCAACAGGGACAATGCCAGGAAGGGAAGTCTTCTTCCTTGTCCTCAACAAGTGTAATGTTCCAGATGCTAGAAATGTAGGATTGCCATTTGGGGAATTGGGGAATACCTTGAGAATTGGGAGTGGAGCCTGAGGAGGGCAGGGTTTCTGAAGGAGTGGAACTTCAGTGGAGTATAATGCCATACAGTCTATCTTCATTCCAGGTGAACTGATCTCTGTCGCATGGAAATCAATTGTAATCCCAAGAGACCGCAAGCCACTACCAGCAGGCTTGCAACACAGGAGAAATCATAGAAAATGTATGTTTCTCCAGGAAGTCTGGTGGGGCACTAAAGGCTTCATTCCCAAGGTTCCTTGCATTAGGATGTCTTGAATATGTCATTTTCTAGGGCCAAAATTCAACCAATATCTCATCAATTTCATCCATTCTACTAAAATACTTACACTTTTCACAGCAGAAGCACAGCTGTTACTCCAGACTAGAAGAATACAACATACCCAAAAGAGTAATGGGCAGTAAGGCCTCTGCCCATTATTAAAGCACTAGAGGCACATTTGGGTAATAGTGATTTTACCATAAATGTAGGTCATGTCCAGGTAACTAGGCATATACATTCCATACACAAATAGTATCCATGCTGGGCTTCTCTAAAAATAGATTTCTAGGTTTTATGGGAGAACATATGAGAGTTATTATCATTGCTAATGCTGCTGTTAATTTGAACTGGAGCCTACATTTTCTTATCCTAATCCAAACCACACTCCTCATAGAGAGAGGAGAAAATGTGATGTTTACCCTATGAAGAGCAGACAGACTAGTTCCATTGATGCTGATCACTGGCTAGTAGCAGGGAGTGTTGTAACAGCTGTCTGCCTATTATATTCTTATCAGAGGCAGTCAAAAGCCCCAACCCTCTATTTTCCTAGCTGGAGGCAACTGGAAACCTTCTCTGGGATACATATCATAAATCAAAAATGTAGTCTTTCACAGCATGGTCGGGTTCAGTTATTCTAGTCTTAAGTCGTCATTAATTTTATTTGTTGAAGGTTAATGGTAAAATATGCAATTCCTCATCATGGCCAGGAGGTGTCTCAAAAGAAACTAAGCCACTTAGATTCATAAACAGAGGCACGGGAAGCTTTTCAGGCAAATGGAACTGACCATCTTTGGCCTGAGCATTTAATACCAAAACATAACTGATGCCTGTTATCTATGAGCTCTTGTTTGATCATGAAAGTGTATGAGAAATAAAAGCTCAGTGCTTTCTGCAGTACATAAACATCTAAAACAGAGCTGAAAATTGTGCCCTCTCTGAATTTATATTGTAGAAATGTAGAGTTTTTTCCACCCTAGACTAGCAAGACACATCTGCATTGTCACCCATGTTTTGTTCTTGACTAGTAATGCTTTTTAAAAGACAAATTGTGATTAAAAACAGTTGCTTGATTTTCGTGTGAAACTGCTGCTAGGATTTTAACACGAAGTTTCATAAAGTCCATTTAAAGCCACTGACAATAATTTGGTAATTGATAAATATGCTGCAATATTGCCTATAAAGACATGAGGTAGATGGTAGCAAATCAGGGCAGAAGCAAATGTAGTGCTAGTAAAAAGCATATATGTATAGTAAATAATGAAGTATATAATCAGACACAAAGTCACTGAACATTTAAAAGATTAATAGATGGCAATGACTGCTCAGCACAGATAAATGGATCACAATGATGACTTTGATGAGTCTCTATCACAGAGCTCTGTGCATCATAAAGTATGAAGAACATAAAAGTGTATGAAGTCAAGATTAGCTTCCATGCATCACTTATGGCTTCAAAGAAATAGAAAGATGAAAGACAAATTGCAGTACATTTGAGGACTCTTTCCAACACTATCTAGGTACTTTATAGAATATAAGAAATGATTAAGTACTACAGGAAAGAAATTAGATGAGATAAAGACAAAGTTTCAGCTGATTTTAAAAGTACATGAAACTTTGGCATGATATATCATGCTTTCTAGAGAGGAGTGCTGAATGGAAAAGAATGCCTTGGCTACTCTAAAGAGGGTTGCTTATACTGCAGTGATGGAATGCACTATTGTATTTAGCTGTTTCATCCTCTTTCCCTCTTCTGTGTCTTTGAACTGAGAACAATAACCCAAGAATATTCTAGGCCATCCAGTAGTGAATTAAGAAGGGAGAGACAATTGCTGGAAACTGACAGTAAGACACTTGTGAATTTAACTTCGTCCTATGTAAAATACATGTGCACATACCTTCCCTGTGTAACATAAACTGAAAATACCTGGGAGAGTCAATCTGAGTATGAGTCATGGCTGTAGTCTCAAAATTTATAATTTACTAGATTTAAAGCCCATTTTAATTGAAAATAAAATGGGCGCTATATGCCATAGGACCTGGCCCCGACTCCCAAAAGCTTCTGTGTAGGCCTGGACTGGGTCCGTGGGGCCGCAGAAGCCTTAATGCTCCCCCCCAGTGGATGACAGAAGGCTGAAGCGGGGCCGGCACTGGATTGGGGGGAAGCGGCCTACCTGTCTCCGGCGGTGTCGTGTCCTCATGGACCGGGAGCTGCAGGGACGCTGGTTGCGGGTGGGCCTGAGGCGGCCGGGCACATGGTGCATGATGGGAGTGGCGGCCAAGGCGGCGGGCCAAGGCGGCGGGCCCTGGCGGCGATGGCGAGGAGAAGGCGGTGGGCCCCGAAGGCGACAGTGAGTTAGCGGCAGCTGTCTCCCAGCCGCTAGAGCGGCCTCGCCGCGTCTGTGACGCAGCGTGGCCACTCCTGCGGCGGGAGAAGGCAGAGTTGGGCGGGTGTGCGGGTGGAAAGACTGTCATACTATGGACGAGAATGCTGGAAGGGAAGGGAGCATGTGAAGGGTGGGCACTACTCAAACAAGAGCTATTGCATGCTCAATCAATGACTATCCCAGAAAGACGAAAAAACTGCAGGAGCTCTAAGAAGCCTATTTGGATGAACAGAGAACTTCAAGAGGAACTAAGAAAGAAAAGGGAAATGTTCAGGAAATGGAGGGAAGGACAGAGCTCTAAAGAAGAGTACTTACAGTTTACTAGACACTGTAGATTAATCACCAGAAAGGCCAAAGCGGAGCGTGAGCTAAGATTGGCCAGGGATGCCCACTGTAACAAGAAAAGATTTTTCACTTATGTGAGGAGCAAACGAAAAGTAAAGGAGGCAATAGGCCCACTGTTGGGTGTGGATGGACAAACTCTAACGGAGGATGCAGAGAAATCAGATAGGCTTAGCGCCTATTTTGCATCTGTTTTTTCCCACAGGTCAAAGGGTTTAGGCACATCTAGAGATGGCAGTAGACAAGAGATAGTGTCTGAGTGGCAGGTTGACATGGACAGAGAGGTTGTCAAGAGGCATATAGCTGCACTGGATGAGTTCAAATCCCCTGGGCCGGATGAAATGCACCTGAGAGTGCTCAAAGAACTTTCTGGAGAATTTGCAGAACCCTTGTCCAACATCTTCGGGACCTCTTTAAGGACTGGAGAGAGCAAATGTTATTCCGATCTTCAAAAAAGGGAGGAAGTATGACCCGGGAAACTACAGACCAGTGAGTCTGACCTCTGTTGTGGGGAAGATAATGGAGCAGATATTAAAGGGAGCAATCTGCAAACATCTGGAGGACAATTTGGTGATCCAAGGAAGTCAACATGGATTTGTCTCCAACAGGTCCTGTCAGACCAACCTGGTTTCCTTTTTTGACCAAGTAACAGGTTTGCTGGATCGTGGAAATTCGGTTGATGTCGTTTACTTGGATTTTAGTAAAGCTTTTGATAAGGTTCCCCATGATGTTCTGATGGATAAATTGAAGGACTACAATCTGGATTTTCAGATAGTTAGGTGGATAGGGAATTAGAATCATAGAATCATAGAGTTGGAAGGGGCCATACAGGCCATCTAGTCCAACCCCCTGCTCAATGCAGGATCAGCCCAAAGCATCCTAAAGCATCCAAGAAAAGTGTGTATCCAACCTTTGCTTGAAGACTGCCAGTGAAGGGGAGCTCACCACCTCCTTAGGCAACCTATTCCACTGCTGAACTACTCTGACTGTGAAATTTTTTTCCCTGATATCTAGCCTATATCGTTGTACTTATAGTTTAAACCCATTACTGCATGCCCTCTCCTCTGTAGCCAACGGAAACAGCATCCTGCCCTCCTCCAAATGACAACCTTTCAAATGACAACCTCCAAACGACAACCTCCTCCAAATGACAACCTTTCATCTGTGGCAATTCTAGATGGAAGCCAAGCCAAAGTTATTTGTAAGATGTGTGATAACCCATGTCACCTATATTGACAGGAAAAGCAGTACATGAAGTGGGCCTTTGTGTAAACAAAACATGAAAGGGTATGTCCACACTTTTAAAAATATTTTAGAAGCAAAGCAAAATATTATGTAGATATCAGCTTATTTATGCAATGATAAAATGCATATTTTATTATTTCTCTCTCTAATGGAACCTACATACTTTAATATTCATGGTTTTTAGTAAACAGCCTGTGGCTAAAATATGTAAATTTCACTAAGCCTATATTCTACATGCAAAATATGAAGACATCAGAGGTAATATTGGCCATCTTTATTATGAGTGAATACATTCTGGATATCAAAAGAATGGTAGCTCTTGGGATGGGGAATGCACTGTTCATTACACTATACTTGCCATGAATCTTGTTAGAATCTCTAGCTGTTTCTTTCTTATTCTTCTTTTTATCCTTTTGCTGATAACTGATGGAGCAGGTTGTCCTGTCAGCCAATACTCTGCTGTAGTTGCCGCTGGATTTTTTGCCTCGTTTATAATGTTTCCACTCTTATCGATTGGTGGCCGTAATTTTGGCCATATGGATAGTCAATCACAGGTTTCAAAGGTCTTCCTCAATCTGTTTAAGCCATGTTTTCTTGGGTGCAGCCCTTGGATCTTCCATTCAGTTGGTCATTCTCGCCAGAAAAGTTTATGAGGCAGTCTGCTAGTATTCATTCTGCAGAGATGGCCATGAGTTTTTGAATTTGTTCTTTAATTTGTGACTGGTTGTCACATTTTGTCTGAATTGTCTCATTTTGATTATGATCACATAGCGAGACACCCAGAATCTGCCGCAGGCATAGCATTTGGAAGGTCTCAAGTTTGTTTATGTTGGGTTTTAGTAAAGTCCATATTTCTGTTCCATATAGGAGGATTAGCAGGAATAGTGTCCGGAAGAACTGAACATATTGAATACTTTTCTCATAATGGCATCAACTATGATGTTCAAAATTAGGGGAGAGGCTACATCTCCTTGGCGCACTCCAGTCTGGATGGTGAACTCCTCTGATAGCTCATTTCAAATTCGTACTTGGCTTGCTGAACCTTCATATGCTGTTTGGAGTAGTGTGATTAGTTTTGGAGTCCCATTTTCAGTACCTTCCATAGGTACCTTTCTAGTACCTTCCATAGAGAAGGCCAGTGGACACAGTCAAAAGTGGATTTGGAGTCAATTAATACAATGACAGTTCTCTTTCCGCACCTAATTCTTTCCTCTGCTAGATGGCCAACATTTGTTCAATACAGCCCCAATGTGGCCTAAATCCTGCTTGTTCTTCTCTACTAGTCTGTCTGTGATGTTCCCATAGCCTTGATTGTCTGATCTTCATGAAAACTTTGCTAACTGACAAGAGGCTGATGCCATGGTAGTTCTTACATTCTCGTTTGTCACTATTAAGGAAATAATAATTCCATTTCTTCTTTAACCCACCTGCTTCTGTGCCTTAGTCAATGTTATCAGGCTAAAGTAGGGGAGAGGACTGGTATTCCCATAGCCTTTCAAATTTAGATTTTGATAAAAAGCAAGAATGGACAGTGAAAAGAGGATTATCAGAAGGCATCCAGGGCAGGGCACCAAAGATAGGTCAGCAAAGATCTATGGGAAGGAAACCAGTGAATGTAGACCAAATAAATAAGGACTAGCTTTGCAATGAGTTGTTGCAAAACAGTTAATCTAAGCATTTAGTTTTACTAATTCAGATTCTGACTTTAAAAATCTGAATGTTGATTAAAACTCTTATTTGTATTCCAGGGCACAGGAGTCAAGCTTAATTTTGTAGATATATCCTTTTGGGAATTGTTAAATTTTAAATGATTATAGAACCAGTGAAAATGTGTGGGTGACTAATGCTGAGATTTATATAAATTGACTGAAGTGCTATGTGTATAAGGGGGGAAAAGTGATGAGTGGGTGGATAAAGAGAAACCCTATTTTTAAATGACTAAAACCCCTTCTAATCTGGTTATTTAAAAAGTTCAGGTTGATGATGTATTTATTTCAACTTCTTTTCAATCTTTTCCATATTGTTCCATATTTGCTCTGCTTGCTGTGAAATATCCTTAAGCAGATATCAATGCAAAGGATATTTAAAGGGGGTGGAGTTGACTTCTGAAGAAGACTAGCATAGATAACACATATGTTGGTGCTTGAAGGGAAATTTCAGCCCTTGAGTGGCCTAGAAGCTGTGACTGAATGGCTCAGATGAGGCCGAGGCCCCAAAAGCAGCTTGACTGGCATTTTTCCATCTTTACCAAGCCAAACTACTAGTACCCTTTTTGGCCACAGTGATCCATATGACAGTCACCTCCGTACTGGACTTCTCTCATTTGTTCTACATGGGCTTTCCCTTCTCCCAGGTCCAGAAACTGCAATCGGTGCAAAATGCAGCAGCCTGGATTCTGACTAAAACCTCTTGGGAGCTCATATTCAACCTGTCCTAGTCCTAGTCTGCACACAAAGGATAATGCACTTTCAATGTGCTTTGGTAGCTGGATTTTCCAGTGCAGAACAGGAAAATCTACTTCTAAAGTGCATTGAAAGTGCATTATTTATTGTGTGCAGAATGGGCCCTACAGCAGCTGCACTCGTTATCAAATGCATTCCTGGTCAAGTTTAAGGTGCTGGTTTTAACCTTCAAGACTATATGCTCTCCAGGCCCTGAATAGAATCATATCAAAGAATCATAGAATCATAGAGTTGGAAGGGGCCATACAGGCCATCTAGTCCAACCCCCTGCTCAACGCAGGATTAGCCCTAAGCATCCTAAAGCATCCAAGAAAAGTGTGTATCCAACCTTTGCTTGAAGACTGCCAGTGAGGGGGAGCTCACCACCTCCTTAGGCAGCCTATTCCACTGCTGAACTACTCTGACTGTGAATAACCTTTTCCTGATATCTAGCCTATATCGTTGTACTTGAAGTTTAAACCCATTACTGCGTGTCCTCTCCTCTGCAGCCAGCAGAAACAGCATCCTGCCCTCCTCCAAGTGACAACCTTTCAAATACTTAAAGAGGGCTATCATGTCCCCTCTCAACCTCCTTTTCTCCAGGCTGAACATTCCCAAGTCCCTCAACCTATCTTCATAGGGCTTGGTCCCTTGGCCCCAGATCATCTTTGTCGCTCTCCTCTGTACCCTTTCAATTTTATCTACGTCCTTCTTGAAGTGAGGCCTCCAGAACTGCACACAGTACTCCAGGTGTGGTCTGACCAGTGCCGTATACAATGGGACTATGACATCTTGTGATTTTGATGTGATGCCTCTGTTGATACAGCCCAAAATGGCATTTGCCTTTTTTACCGCTGCATCACACTGCCTGCTCATGTTTAGTTTACAATCCACAAGTACCCCAAGGTCTCATTCACACACAGTGCTACCTAGAAGCGTATCCCCCATCCAGTAGGCATGCTTTTCATTTTTCTGACCCAGATGCAGAACTTTACACTTATCTTTATTAAATTGCATCTTGTTCTCATTTGCCCATTTTTCCATTGTGTTCAGATCTCGTTGAACTCTGTCTCTATCTTCCGGAGTATTTGCCAGTCCTCCCAATTTGGTGTCATCTGCAAACTTGATGAGTAGTCCCTCCACCCCCTCATCTAGATCATTAATAAATATGTTAAAAAGTACCGGGCCGAGCACCGAGCCCTGAGGTACCCCGCTACTCACCTCTCTCCAGTCTGATGAAACACCATTGACAACAACTCTTTGAGTGCGGTTCCCTAACCAATTCCCTATCCACCTAACTATCTGAAAATCCAGATTGCAGTCCTTCAACTTATCCATCAGAACATCATGGGGAACCTTGTCAAAAGCTTTACTAAAATCCAAGTAAATGACATCAACCGAATTTCCCCGATCCAGCAAACCTGTTACTTGGTCAAAAAAGGAAACTAGGTTGGTCTGGCAGGACCTGTTGGAGACAAATCCATGCTGACTTCCTTGGATCACCAAATTGTCCTCCAGATGTTTGCGGATTGCTCCCTTTAATATCTGCTCCATTATCTTCCCCATAACAGAGGTCAGACTCACTGGTCTGTAGTTTCCTGGGTCATCCTTCCTCCCTTTTTTGAAGATCGGAATAACGTTTGCTCTTTTCCAGTCCTCCGGGACATCTCCAGTCCTCAAAGAGGTTCCGAAGATGATGGACAAGGGCTGTGCAAGTTCTCTGGAAAGTTCTTTGAGTACTCTCGGGTGCATTTCATCTGGACCAGGGGATTTGAACTCATCCAGTGCAGCTAAATGCCTCTCGACAACCTCTCTATCCATGTTAACCTGCCACCCAGACACTATCCTTTGGCTACAGCCATCTCTAGATGTGCCTAAACACTTTGACCTGTGGGAAAAAACTGATGTAAAATAGGCACTAAGCCTTTCTGCTTTCTCTGCATCTTTCGTTAGAGTTTGTCCATCTGCACCCAACAGTGGGCGTATTGCCTCCTTGACTTTACGTTTGCTCCTCACATAACTGAAAAATCTTTTCTTGTTACAATGGGCTTCCCTGGCCAATCTTAGCTCACTCTCAGCTTTGGCCTTTCTGATGATTGATCTACAGTGCCTAGTAACCTGTAGGTACTCTTCTTTAGAGCTCTGTCCTTCCCTCCATTTCCTGAACATTTTCCTTTTCTTTCTTAGTTCCTCTTGAAGTTCTCTGTTCATCCAAATAGGCTTCTTAGAGCTCCTGCAGTGTTTTCGTATTTCTGGAATAGTCATTGATTGAGCATGCAATAGCTCTTGTTTGAGTAGCGCCCATCCTTCACATGCTCCCTTCCTTCCAGCATTCTCGTCCATGGTATGACACTCATCATGTCTCTGAGTTTATTAAAGTTTGGCCTACGAAAATCCAACATCCGCATCTGGCTACAAGCTTCCTTGGCCCCCCATCTCAAAAGGAATTCTATGAGGACATGGTCACTTCCTCCTAGGGTCCCCACCTCCTTCCCTCATCCACCAACTCTTGCCTGTTGGTCAGTATTAAATATTGAAATATTGAATACCCACAGGACTGCCTCTTTGAATATGTCTCTAGAAGAGGCTTCTGCTCAGTCAATGCAAACTGGTTAGTGGTCCTTAGTCCAGAAGAAATTTGGCTGGCCTTGTCCAGAGTCAGGGCCTTTTCAGCCTTTGCTCCTGACTTGTGGAATAAGCTCCCAGAAAACAACAGGGACCTGTCAGAGGTCACTGAATTTTGCAGGGCCTGTCAAACAGAGCTTTTCCACCAAGCCTATGGTTGTGGCCAGTAAGCCATTAAACAGTTAACATCTAATTGTCCTCCCTCATGTATCACACCCCATTACTGTTTCTATACCGATGGAATTTTTAGAATTGATTTTAGAATTGTGAAATTGTGATTTTAATGTATACATGAATGGAGAGGGCAGTCTATAAATCTATATAGGTAAGTATTCCTAGCCTCTCAAAGTCAAGCACATGTGGGATGTAAACTGATAGGCTACTTCCATAGAGTAGTACTCCCAGACTTCCATATATACATGCTGCTTTGACCACTGCTACAGATGCAGGGATATACATGTTGACAATAGAACTTCCATGTATGGGAATTGCCCACACTTTTTTCCTGCCGCCCCTTCTCCTTTCCATGCATGCTCTGTAGCAACTCCACACTGGCTTTTAGGAATCTTGTTTTCTTGGCTGCCATGGTGATTTGCCATCCTTCTGTGCTTTGAATTTTGCACATCCAGTATAGCATTATAATTTGTATTAAAATTTGAAATAGCTAATTGCACAGCAAACTGTGCATACCTCCCATATGAAAATTAGCTTCAGCAATTCTCCCAGTTGAACTGGAATAAAGGAGAAATGAAATGAACTGCACAGAGAACAATTCTGAATCAAGAAAACTGACAGGCAAAATCCACTTATCCCTATTTATAAATTCCATTCTGATCTGTGAATTTGGATCACTGCTAGACACCCTGTGTGATGGCTGTAATACTATCTTATCATGGTGTATGCTGTTTCTTATCCCCCACCTCCCTACCAATATCCTGGCCACATTAAGAAAAACTGTAAGGCACTGGACCAGATGACTCCATCTTATTTTCTCTGTACTGACAATTTATTTATTTATTTATTTATTTATTTATTTATTTATTTATTTATTTATTCATTTATTTATATTATAGAGCAGTTTATTTTGTGGAAACACATAGGAGGGGAATTTGAGAATTGTTATAGCATTAAGATAGTCAGGTATAATTGACGTTTTAAAATAAGAGTCATCTGATCGCCTTCTGGAAATTTTAGCCTCTAGACACAAGTTCTGGTTTTTCAGTGGCTGTCAGATTTATAAACATTAGAGCAAGTAGATTTCAAAGACAAAATGGGTGATCTTGACATTTTCTGGGACTGATTTCTAAATAATTTAAGCATCCTGATCCAAAAGCTTTATAATGCCTGAGTGGATTGCAAATTCACTGCACAACTGCCCCTTCCTTCCCCTTCCCCCCATGCTCAGCCATATCCTCTGCACTTATCATTTATCGGGTGCTGCTTCTTCTGCAGGTGCTGCCCTGCAAAAGGCAAAACAAACCCCTTTCTGTACACCCGCCTTCTCTGTACTGGATCCTGCCTTACCAAATGGGCTACCTGAGATCCGGAAGGCTCCCACTCTCATGGCTTGCCACAGGTTGTGCAACAGCTTGAAATTGCTCCACTGTGTATCCAGTGGGCATATTTGATAGGAGGAGTTTCTGGAGGGCCCAATAGATGTTGGCTCACTGGCCTCACCTAGTAGGGGCCAGGGCAGAAAACAACCTGACCCTGGTTGAGGTCAGATGTACTTTTTTGTACTGTCTATCTATGATGCTCAATTACTAAGTTTAACATTTTCCAGATAGCAGTCATAAGTTTCTTGTAAAAATTCATACCACCATATGGATAAATTACAAACTGCATGTTTATCCATGCCAGTGTGCTCTCTCTCCCTCTCTCTCTCTCTCCCCAACTACCATCCACACAGCTTTCTAAAACTCATGACCATATCCATAAATGGTAGTTAATGCTGATAACACTTAAGTTCCATGGACATTGGCAAATCATTAAAAAAAACATATAAACTAAATGAAAGTATTCTCACTCATTCCAAAATCAGAAATATGTTCAGATTCAGGTTCCATTTTCTGAAGAAGAAGAGTTGGTTCTTATATGCCGCTTTTCCCTACCTGAAGGAGGCTCAAAGTGGCTTACAGTCACCTTCCCATTCCTCTCCCCACAACAGACACCCTGTGGGGTGGGTGAGGCTGAGAGAGCGCTGATATCACTGCCCAGTCAGAACAGTTTTATCAGTGCTGTGGCGAGCCCAAGGTCACCCAGCTGGTTGCATGTGGGGGAGTGCAGAATCGAACCTGGCATGCCAGATTAGAAGTCCACACTCCTAACCACTACACCAAACTATATGTTCAGATTCAGGTTCCATTTTCTGATAATAGTAGCAGCAACTTACCAAAGGCTATTGGTTGCCATGGCGGAGGACCAAGCCTGCAGCAAAAGATGCTCTGTTCCAATGTGCCATTAATGCGAGCCTTTCTAATGAGGTTTGCTGAGGTGCACGGCATGGCCGTCGGGTGGGGGGAAGAGTAGGTGTCACTGACACCTATAAAAGAGGCTGTGCACACACACTCCCTGGCACCACAAGTGGAAGCTTCCCACCCTCCCTCTCTATGCAGCATGCTCACTGGGTTATTGTTAGTTCATTGTTCAATGTTGTTCAGGTTCTTTGTAATGTTTATCTTGTCACAGCTGGTGGTTTGGCATGGGAGGATCCTTTTGGGGAGACTGGTCTGCGATCCAGTATCTCCCATTATAGAGGTCTCTGTAAGAGTCAGTGCGTTTGCGAGCCAACTTGGCTGGGAAAGCATGCTCATATTTCCAGGTGGTTTTGGGAACCAGACAGAGGATAATGCCGATTGGGTCAACGCTAAAACATCTGCAGATGGCAAGGGGCACCACGCTGTAGGCTGATACCTAGATGAGAGCCCCAGAGCACCACCTGAGACCATTGGTTATTCATGCTCTACTGACTATTTAGGTAGATTCCTCCTCATGCCACGCCAACACACCTTAAGGAGTTGTAATAAAGCTGTGGCCTATTTTATTCCAAGGATACTAGAGTCGCGTCTTTCTTCTGTGGGCTGTAGCATGGCTTCCTGCCAGGCAATGTGATGCCAGTTTTGACTAAAAATCACAGTAAATCTTTGAGAGATTGTGCATGTGGGGAGGGAAGAATGGTGATTAAAAAGCAACATAGTCTTTACTGTACTCATGGGTCCACTGGCCATTTGTGCTGACTCTTTTTTATGAGGTATCTCCAAACATACAAAATTTTTGGCCACAATTTGCACCTACCATTATCATCTTGGAGGCTTAGGATTGAATAGCCATATGGAAGCCATATGGAAGTGCAGTATAAAAATCTAAAAAGTCAGTAAATAGATAAATACATTTATGTACTATTTCCTGGAAGAAGGGACTTTAGCATTGTTTATTATTTTATTACTAACTAGTAGAAAAGCACATTGCATCCAGGAATGCAATGGGCGCTAGCGGGCTGCTGGAGAAAGAGGGGGGAGTGGAGGGTAGCGTACCTGAAGGGTTGTGATTGTTTAGGGTATTGCAGCGTCGGGATGGGTGCAGAGGTGGCAGGGCAGGACACGGCCGCATCAGGCGGTTTCAGGCGTGCCCAGATAGTGTGGCGGATGGGGCGGGCTTGGTAGCCACGCGCGGCTGGAGAGGCGGCGGCATGTCGGAGGTGGCGGGCAGCGAGGTCTGTGTGTTGATGGGCTTGTTGGTGGTTGGCGCAGGGTGGAGCGGCGGGCAGTGTCATCTCTTGAAGAGATGAGTGGCGGTGCATGGGATAGCAACTGGGGATACAGGTAAACCGTGCAAGCCACTGGACAGCAGCCCCAGTGTTGGGCCCCAGAGGAAGAAGCACCCTCGTGGACCAGAATAGCTATGTTGTCGAGGTGAGGCAATCGCCTTGCTGGCGGTGAAGGTCCAGGGAACGGGTGTAGCGGTGGTGGCTTGTCCAAGGATGGAGGGCTGTGGTGGTGTGGGCCGATGGGTTGTGCGGCATGTGGGCCAGGCTGGCTGCTGGCAGGCCACTGGAGCCTCGGGGAAGGCCACAAGCTGTGGGAGCACCCTCCTTGCTGCCTAGGAAGCATCTGGTGGTGAGGTTGTGTGTGCAGCTCACATGCGGCTTGTGGAGCTGGGCACTCCAGGGGCTGGTCCAATTTTCTCAGATCATTTATTCTGGTAGCCAATCTTGAGTAGAATTCTTGTAACGTTTCTCTGTTCTTTGTCTCACCCAATCCCACCTATGTCCAGGGCCACTTTTCAATGATTGGACTGTTGTTATCATTGACCCTCTCCTCCCCCTTCCCTTAGATATGTGTCTTCAGGGTTTTTTTAAAGCTCTAAATTACTAACATATTAAGGTAGCGTTTTAATCATAATTTATGCAGGCTCTCTGAATTTTCAGGTTATATATATATATACTAGATTGAAAGCCCATTTTAGGCTGCCATAAAATGGACACTAGCAGGGTCCCCCTCCCCCGCCCAGCGAAGTGCAAAGGCTTCTGCGTGGGTGGGGGTGGAAGTGAGAGAGGTGTCCTACCTTCTCTGTGGGGCGGCTGCTCCGGAGCGTGGGGTAGGCATGGCAATGGAGGATGGCAGGCGCCTCAGAGGCAGGCGGCGACATGGAACGGCGCAGTGGCGGCGACGTGAAGCGGGGCAGTGGCTGCAGCCTGGCTGCACCACTTGGGGTGGCGGCCCAGGAGCGGCACTGAAGTCCTGCCCTGTCTTCGGCCTCGCTCTCGGAGGCAGGTGTTCATCGGCGCCGCAGAGCGGCAGTGGCCGCGAAGGGTGTGGACAGTAGAGGAAGCGAGCAGCGGTGCGGAAAGTGCACACGGAGTCATCTTCTGCGTGCGGCCTCATCTCGGGAGCCAGGCGTTCGTCGGCGCACCGGCGGCCTGGGAGTCCGGGGCCAGCATGTGAAACGGTGAGTGGCAAGTGGGAAGGGTCAGGCAGTGGCGGCTGTGGGCGGACGGTCGTCGTCGGGTCGTGACGGGTGCGCGGTCGCTGAGCCGGGGGAGGAGGATGGTGGGGGACTGGTGAAGTCGGCAGGCGGCAGCATCCATGGAGGGGGGGGTCGTGGCAAGGTCTGCGTTTGTTGGAGTGCAATTGCTGGGCGGCGGGAGCCTCAGCTCCCCCCGGGCAGCAATGTGGGGCCAGGGTCCTCCCCAATGGCCATCCGGCAAGGATGGTGGCTTGGGAGGACTGAAGAGTTAGCGGCGCAGCCTCCGCGAGACGGGCCAAGAAGCCAATAGGGAAGCGCACTTTGCGCGCCTCCCAATTGGCCACTTGGCCCTGGATTGCCACTCTGAGGAGCCGCTTTGCGGCTCCTTATTCGCTCCTCCGAGTTTTTATCCCGGACAGAACCCACCCTAACTCCTCCCCACCAGCCCTTACTGTTTTATTTAGTCTGTGGCGCCCACGGCGCTGCGGGCGGTTTAAAGATATATATGGAAGTCTCTAGTCCAGGAGCCTCCAAACCTTTTGATCCTGTGAGCACATTTCGAATTCATTCATAGCATGATGGGCAGCGCGCAACAAAATGGTTGCCATAAAATGGCCATTGCAACAGGCAGTGCCAGCAACAACATGTAACACAGTGCAAATCTTTCTGCTGTGGTGGCAGCTGCTTTTAATCATACAGATTAATAAATAGAGAGTGATACTGTGTGTGTGTGTGATTACTAATGGGAACCACTACATGGTCAAATTTTAGTAACAACTCCAATAGTCAGTCAGAAGCCTTGCTGAGCAAAAGTCCTACCTGGCCTCATACATTTCCTAAAAACACTTGGTGGATGCCAGAAACCCCTGTTCTAGTCCTTTGCGTCACTGAGATATACGTGGAAAAGGCATCTATCCATGAGATGAGAAGCTACATAATTCCTTTTTTCAAAAACTGAAGCTTGGAATTCAGGGAACCTTCTTAAACTATCATTACAACATTACATAAATATATCAGTATTTTAGAGACTTAAAAAAGGTGGGGTGTTGTGATGCCTCAAATGACCATAACAACCTCCCTTGAAAATCCTCAATTTTTTAGGCATGTATGGAAGAAAATAAACTGATTCCACATCTGTGAAAATGCACCGGGTGGGCAGATGTGCAAGAACAACCATACCCAATTTGATTCCAGTGCTCGTGGGTCAACTGCCAAGAAAATCAAGAGTAAGTCTAGGGTAAATGAATGGAAAATATGCTAAATGTTTGTACGTTGTTTTTAAAAAGGTACACTTAGAAGTTTGGGACAAGCTCACGGTACAATAAGTTTTATAGAGCTAGTATCAGACCTATGGAAACATGGCAAATATCTCCATGTTTATACTAAAATCTGCAGTAAATCGACCTGTCATGCTAAGTATCCTAACCTGAAAACGAATAGGTGCTGTGGACGACAACAGAAAACAATCACAAAGCAAAATATTTTCTCTATCAAGGAGAAAAACAGAAATTTTCAGGAGGCTGAAAATAAGTGGAAGACTATAACAAGGTTCTCTATCTGACAGTAGCAAGAAGATGCATTATATCAGAAAACATTTTCATAGAAATAAGTCTCATTAATTCTGGTGGCACGCTCATGCAGATTCTAGCTGGGCTTAGATTTACTCCCAGAGCCTAGAAGAAGCAAGGCAGTGAGATTTTCAGGAGGGAATGGATTAATGCTAGAAGGAAATAACACAACCACAGATAATTACAGATTTAGTTTCCATTATAATACTTACCAGTATCATTATTCTAAGACACAATACATCATCAGATATTTTCATCATGATAGTAATTTAATGCCCCCAAATTATAGCCTGTAGACAAGAATTTCAGATTTGGACTAAAGCAGTACAATAGCAACTGTAGGAGATGTTGTGATAGACGTCAGGTATTACAAGATTCCTATTGTGGATCGAAACAGCAGAATGTTAGTTCTTTTCAAAAGCTTTAAACCACCCATCAACTACTATTTGGAAGTGGGGGGGGGGGAACCCACACTGCTTTCCTTTGTGTGTTAATAATACACATACAATCATGGGCTTTCTAAATACTTTATAACAAAAATATGTTACCAGCTGGATGGCAGGTTACTGACTATATAACAGGGGATATTAGAGAAATTCACTGGAGACACCACTGGATGTTTTTAATAATCTGAATTTATGTATTTATCTACCTGTTAGGGCTCTCAGTCCTACAGAGGAACAACTCAGAATACTGTGAAACTAGAACAACATGATATATTGGGGGGAGCCATTCTGTTGGCTTCATTCAGAAAGTGACAGAGCTCCACCAACTGGGAAAACATTATGCAAACGATCCCAAGTGAAGATTCAGTAGTAAGCCCCCTGGAAAATGTTTGTAGGTTTTCACACCTAAAGTTGCAGACCCAATCTCTGTCTTCTCTAGTTGAAAGATCTCTTCTATCAGACACAGATTTTCCATTGTTATCATTGTCCAGACCTGCATATGGTCCAGGTGCTGAATATCTAGATCCTGGGCACACAATACAAGGGATACACGTGACCCACACAGCCATGTACGGCAACCAGCAATCTACCTCACTTTTCTGCAGTTGAGAAAGAGATATGCTCCAACCCGATAGAGATTGGCATGTTTCATGTACATCTCCTCTCTGCTTTCTACCCCTTCAGCAGAAAGAAAAGAACTGGGAAAAGGGATTAGTTAGAAAAGCTAGTGCTTGGATAAGCCACCATGGCCTGAACTGGAAATAGAAAGACTTGTTATTTTCCAAATTGGGTTAGTTACTTAATCATAGAATCAGAGTTGAAAGGGATCTCCAGGGTCATCTAGTCCACCTCCTGCAGAATGGGATCACAGTGACCCCAATTCCATGCCCAGATGATGCTCCCCCCAAACCAGAATCCCTGGCCAGTCTGAACTAAAAGAAATTTGCCTCCCAACCCAAAGTGGGGATCAACATTTTCCTGGGCATGCAAAAAGGGCCAAAAGAACCAAGAACCAACACAATCCCTTTTGCCCACTCACAATCTGCTTAAGTTCACAGAGTCAGCATTTCTCTCAGATGGCTATCTAACCTCTGCTTAAAAACTTCCAAAGAAGAAGAATCTGCCACCTCCCGAGGAAGCCTGTTCTACTGAGTAACTGTTCTGTCAGGAACTTCTTCCTGATGCTTAGCTAAAAATTCTTTTGAATTAAGTTCAACCCATTGGTTTTAGTCCAACTTTCTGGGGTAACCGAAAATGACTCTGCCTCATCCTTTATGTGACAGCCCTTCAAGTATTTGAAGATGGCTATCGTATCACCTCTTAGTTGTCTTTTCTTCATGCTAAACAGACCAAGCTCCTTCAACCTTTCCTCATACGTCTTGGTCTCCAAACCCTTCACCATTTTCATTGTCCTCCATCCTTCTTCAATTGCTGTATCCAAAACTGAACACAGTGCTCTAAGTGAGATCTAACCAGAGCACAGTAAAGTGATACCTTCACCTCATGTGATATGGCCACTATACTGCTTTTGATAAACCACAAAATCCCATTTCCCATTTTAGCCACCGAGTTACACTACTGATTCATGTTCAGTGTATGGTTTACTAAACCCCTAGATCCTTTTGGTATTGTCCATTGGGTTTGATTGTGTGGAGCACAACAAATTGTGGCAAGTTCTTAAAGAGATGGGAATACCAGAGCATCTTATCTGTCTCTTGAGAAACTTATATGCAGGTCAAGAAGCAACAGTGAGAACTGGGCATAGAATCACTGATTGGTTCAAAATTGAGAAAGGAGTTCAGCAAGGCTGTATACTGTCGCCTTGCCTATTTAACTTGTATGCGGAGCACATCATGATAAAGGTGGGGTTAGATGAGTCACAAATTGGGATCAAGATTGAAGGAAATTAAAGAGCCTGTTGATGCGGGTGAAGGAGGAGAGTACAAAAGTTGGCTTGAAACTCAACATCAAGAAAACTAAGATCATAGCATCCGGCCCTCTCAATTCCTGGCAAATAGATGGGGAAGAAATGGAGATAGTGACAGATTTTATTTTCCTGGGCTCCAAGATCACTGCAGATGGGGACTGCAGCAAAGAAATTAAAAGATGCTTGCTCCTGGGGAGGAAAGCTTTGGAAATCTAGATAGCATCCTAAAAGCAGAGACATCACCCTGCCAACAAAAGTGTGTTTAGTCAAGGCTATGGTATTCCTAGTTGCAATGTATGGCTGTGAAAGTTACCATAAGGAAGGCTGAGCGTCAAAGAATTGAGGCTTTTGAACTCTGGTGCTGGAGAAGACTCTTGCGAGTCCCTTGGACTGCAAGGTGAACAAACCGGTCAGTCCTAGAGGAGATCAGCCCTGCCTGCTCCTTAGAAGGCCAGATCCTGAAGATGAAACTCAGATACTTTGGCCACCTCATGAGAAGGGAGGACTCCCTGGAGAAGATCTTAATGCTGGGAGCGATTAAGGGCAAAAGAAGAAGGGGACGATAGAAAATGAGGTGGCTGGAAGGAGTCACTGAAGCAGTGAGTGCAAACTTAAATGGACTCTAGGGAATGGTAGACGACAGGAAGGCCTGGAGGATCATTGTCCATGGGGATACGGTGGGTCGGACACGACTTCGCACCTAACAACAACAACAAGATCCTTTTTGCGCATACTACAGCCTAGATAGGTCTCCCCCATCCTATAATGATGCATCTGATTTTTTATACCTTTAACCCGCTTTGAGACTCCTTTGGGCAGAGAAAAGTGGCATATAAGAATTAATAATAATAATAATAATAATAATATATTCATGCAGAGCTGCTTTACATTTATCACTATCAAAATTAATTTTATTTATTTTAGCCCAACCTTCCTGCCTGTCAAGATCATCCTATGTCCTGATTATGTCTCCTTTGTTTGCTTTGTTTGCTACCCCTCCCAATTTAGGATCGTTTGCAAATTTAATAAGCTCCCCCTCTGTTCCTTCATCCAAATCATTTATAAATATGTTGAACAACACAGGCCCCATGACAAATCCCTGAGGCACTCTACTTTGTCACGCCTCTCCAAGAGGATGACAAACCTTTAACAAACACCCTTTGGGTGTGATCTATCAACCAGTTATCCATCCACCTAGTAAGATCCATACCACATTTTGCAACCTTGTCAACAAGAATATCATGTGGAACCTTATACACAGCTTTACTGAAATCAAGGTAAAGTATATCCACAGCATCCCCTTGATCCAGCAAGGTAGCAACTTTCTCAAAAAAAGAGATAAGGTTAATCTACAATACTTATTCTTGAGAAAGGTGTGCTGACTTTTAATAATCATAGTCATCTGCTAAAGGACTGACTGATGATTTGTTCTAAATTTCTGCCAACTATAGACGTTAAGCTGATGGGTCAGTAGTTACCCAGATCCTCCTTTTTCCCCCTTCTTGAAGATGGGGACAACATTTGCCCACCTCCAATCTTGTGGCACTTCACCTGTTCACCAAGAATTGTAAAAAAAAGAAAAAAGAAAGAAAAAAAAGAAAAAAAAGGACAAACGTTCAGAAATTGCATCTGCAAGTTCTTTTGGTACTCTTCGATGCAATACATCTGGCCCAGATGACTTAGTTTCATTTAAAGATACTAAGTGTTTATGGACTACCCTCTGAATTTTGGTGCCATTGTTCATCACCATCATATTTATGCTCATCCAATCAAATAAACATTTAAATGTGTATTAAAACTAAAGCAGGAAATAATTCAAAAGAAAACTGACAATATATTTGTACAAGGATTTTAAATATAAAAATATTGGTGGAGGAATATGTTGTCAAAGTGCAGGGGATTTATTGTGATTCTGTAGGGTTCTAATGGCAAGAGATAAAAACAAGTGGCTTGCCATTACCTGCTTCTGTGAAGCAACTCCTGGAATTACTTGGTGGTTTCCCATCCATGCACTCAACAGGACTAACACTGCTTACCATCTGAAATCTGACAAGATCAGGCTAGCATGGGTGATCCAGGTAACAGGAAATGTGTAGGCATTTTATTTTTAATATAAAATTATTTGCTTGATTAGAGGATCAAGTATACAATGCACACAAATACACAAGTATACAATGCTCACAAATGATGCCTTTTAATGAAAAGACACTGGCAGATACAAATCAGCTTTCCCCTTGTAGAACTACGGCTGCAATTATTTAAAAATTTTGAGGGGAGAACACTGCTGGGAACAGATCAGAAGCCAGTAATGTTGGTTATTTCACTTTTATTTTCATTCATTCATTCATTCATTCATTCATTCATTCATTCATTCATTCATTCATACATACATACATACATACATACATACATACATACATACATACATACATACATACATACATACATACATACAAATTTGTATGCCATCGCTCTTGGCACAGCCAGCTTGTGGAAGTTCACAACAAAAATTGATACCAAATTTAAGATATACAGCATATATGAATATTAAGCCCTCATAAATACCCAATCCCCTACAACCTCCTCTTACAGATGCCTGTTGGCAACCAGCAACCCAGGAGGACATGGTGACTTCATCAGAGAATAACAAAGGAGGAAACCATGATCTTCCATAATCATCAACCTGGCATCTACCAAAAGTCTGGCAGAAGAGCTCTGCCTTACAAGTCAAGGCCAGGCAGATTTTGCATGGGCCAGGGATCACCAACCCATTAGTACTTGCAGAGTACTTATTTCAGTGCAATGAGCATAGGGAGTTAAGCAGTCCCTAAAATAAGCTGGGCCCAGGCCACAAATGGCCTTAAGAGTCAATACCAGAAGCTTGAACTTGATCTGGAATACAACTGACAACCAATGCTGCCTCAGCACCAGCTGGATATGGGCTCTCCACGATGTTCAAGTGAAAACCCTAGCAGCTGTATTTTATACCAGCTGCAATTTCCAGGTCAAGAATAAAGGAAGTTCCCTGTAGAGTGAATTGCAGAAATCTAGTCTGGATCACTGTAGGCAGGTGTTCTGGGGTCAGAAATGGCAGTAATGGCTGGGCTACCTTTGTGACCTGTGCCTCCATTGATGAGGAAGCATCAATGATCACCCCCAGATTCCTGGCTGAGTGTGAGATCTGCAGTTGCACTCTGTCCAGTTAGGGCAATTGTGCTTCCTTGTCTGGCCCCTTTCTACCCAGCCACAGAATCTCTGACATGGAAGGGCTGAGTTTTAGCTGGCTTTGCTCAAGCCAGGCTGTCACTTATTTATCAGTTCCCAATCATTTCCCATAGCATGGCTTTTCATTTTTTTTTTTAAAAAGATACTTCAGAATAGTGAGCTTTACTGCTTGTCACGGAGCGATAAACTCAGGTTAAAGATTAAATAGACTAAAGAATGGCCATGGAGTTTCCATATAGGTACACAGGTAAATATTTGCAGGTGTAATTTTCTCTGAATGCAAGGATAAAGCAACTGTATTGCGAATAATTTATTATAACAATTTCATGGCTTTTCCCTTACATATGTAGTGCCTCCAGTACTTTCTTAGATCTTTTGTATAATCCTTCTTGCTTTGCCACTGAATTTTGTTACAAGACAGCTTGTTCATAAAGCACTAGATGATTCTTTCACCTCACCCAGAAATGTATTTTTTAGCCTGCAGGATAATCTCTGCATTGTCTTGGAAATTATGGTCAAATTGTCACTGTGTGACAACTTCTCTACATTACTGAAGGCAAAGGACAAGGCTAAGAAACAGATTCCTTAAAAAATATCACTGTGATTCTTATTAAAAGACAATATAATCGCTTGATTCTGAAGCCCTTGCACTTTCAGTAATCATGGCCCTGCCTGTTCCAAGTGTCTAAAATTGTCTGGTGTACAATTGCTACCTGGTCTAGATCAGTCTGGATCATCAGGCCACTTAAAAAAAAAACTTTCCATGTCTATTTGCTTCAAAGAGGGAGCAATGAGTTCCTTTGTTATTTTTATTTAGAATTATTTTGTTTGCACATGAGTTTGTCTTCCATAGTTCCAGTTAGAGGACTATATTTAGGGACAAACTTGACATGACATAGTGATCCATAGATGTCACCACCATTTTAAAGTCTATTGGAGTGATTTTAAAATGTTGTAAGGTGACTAGGCACTCAGTGTAGCCAGCTGAATTGCTGCTGTTCTCCTCTTGCTGCCTTTTCAAGTGCCAAAGCAGCAACCTCCCTTAGCTGTTTTAGCACTTGAAAAGGGGCAGGGAAGAACAGGGCTACCCCAGCCAGCTGCACTTCAGGCCCAATCACTTCACAGAATTTTTAAATTGCCCCCCTAGATGTAAAAATGGGCTGGACTTTTAGAGTCTGTGTGACAGAACCCAGGTGGAAGGGGAAAAGGAGACCCAGAAAAAGAAAAGGGGAAAATAATCATAGAGTTGGAAGGGGCCATACAGGCCATCTAGTCCAACCCCCTGCTCAACGCAGGATCAGCCCTAAGCATCCTAAAGCATCCAAGAAAAGTGTGTATCCAACCTTTGCTTGAAGACTGCCAGTGAGGGGGAGCTCACCACCTCCTTAGGCAGCCTAAGAAAACAATAATAATAAATACAAGGATAATACAATCAGAGTCCAGTAGCACCTTTAAGACCAACAAAGATTTATTCAAGGCATGAGATTTCGAGTGCAAGCACTCTTCCTCAGACTAAGAATTCCCCATATGACAGTGGGAATATATCGCAAAAATTAATTCTGTTAAATTAGTAAACTGTGTCAAACATCCAAAAACAGCCATATGATAATTCTTTGCCAAAACAGCCAATCAATCCCCTGGAATTCAGTTGTGGTTCACAAAAACATAGGAGAAATAAAACTCTGTCAGTGATCAAAGGCTCACACCCCACCATTTGCTGTTTGCCCCATCTGTCACCATGCAAGAGTGAAACATTTCTGTAAGGAAATTACTGGCAATTATCTCATCCCAATACCAGAGAGTTAAACTTAAAATTCCATTACATTACCATTGCCTTACAGTCACGTTATCACAAATAAAATACATTGTGAGGAATATAGATACATAAGTTGAACAATGTTAGCATGAATAGTGAGCTAAAAAACCTATGTCCTTTTTGAGTCCATGGTATGGTGCCAGGTGTGCAATGGTAGAGAATTCAGCAGAAGTAATGTTGAGGGGGTATCTTGTTGAGTTCCCTGATATATTAGTCATACAAGGCTGCCATCTGGCTCACCTTCTCTGGCATAGCCATGAATTTCCTCTCCTACTGTGCCATCAGTGTCCAGAGCAAATGGGTATTCTACCATGTGGAAGATATTCTCACCTCCCACCACTCCCACCTGGACCTGACCAGAGCTTGCAGGGGGTCCATTCTATACATTTTGGAACCTGTGTCTGACATTTTCCCCAAAAGCACCCTCCTGGCTTGGCCTTAGTTCTGTTGTGTCACAGTGGAACTGGTTCTGCTGAAACACATTGCATAGTTTCTGTTTGGCTTGCAAAAATGCTCACACTTTCAATTTCTATTAAGAGGTTCTCTGGTTTGACATTAGTCCCTGGAAACAATGGATGGGTGTTACCTTCTTTGAGGGCCATAACTCCATAAATCCAATCTTCACCAAACTTGGAGGGCAGGTAGGGGAGAGTCAACTAGAGATCCCCTGCATATTTGGTATCGCACCAAGGGGAGGCATTATACTGCATCATGAAGTTCACAAGCTGAACCAGTTCATGTAGGGCAGTGGTTCTCAACTTGGGGGTCGGGACCCCTTTGGGGGTCAAAAGGCCCTTTCACAGGAGTTGTGGCAGGGCGAGCAGCTTGGCCGGGTAAAGGTGCCACCACTGTTGCCACTCCTCCTGTAGGCACCTGCATATTTATATACAATTTATATATAATTTATATACAATCATGACCAATGGATCTTCACGTCATTGGTCAGTTTGTTTAATTTCTGTGAAAGAATACTTGCATAATTTTATAGTTGGAGGTTATTACAACATGAGGAACTATATTAAAGGGTCATGGCATTAGGAAGGTTGAGAACCACTGATCTAGGGCAAAATGTTTGTGATTGTCCATGGTTCACAAACCAGGCATGCAACAAACCACAAACCGAATCACAGTTTCCTGGTTCATGCCCATTCATAATTAAAATCATAATATACAAAATACATTCAAAAGTTGAGTTTTGAACTTGGATTCTGGAAAGAATTCTGTTGCCTTAAAACATTGCAATGCCTTGGCAGGTGCAAAAACAAATCATAATCAAAACTTCAACTAAGAACTAAAGTCTTTATAAAGTACAATGCTTCTAATAAATGTCAGAATGCATCTGCTCTCTGAAAAATTTAACCATGCCATTAAAATTGTATTTATGGATAATTTCAGAATATGTTTAATTATTAGAGAGTTATCTGTCTAGTTTCCAGGAAAGGATTAGAAGCATTACTCTGCTATTGTGCTTCGATCTTCACTCTTACAGACACTTAAAATTTTAAGAGGATTATATTTCTAATTATTTGGGTGATATAAGGGTAATCTTTCATTGTTATGAATGAGGAGTCACTGATCTTAATGTCAAGATGGATTCTGCTCAGTTTTACTCACTTCAAACAACTTTTCCTCTTTAAAATGCTGATGTGGAGTTGTGGCTGTTACAGCAGTAAATCTGTTCTGGAACATTTCTTTAAAATGCCAGTGCATGTAATTAAATCTCCACCAGAGGCTTGCAGCCAATAGTTTGCTTAATAAATTCCAAGGCACACAAGTCTGCCCAACCTAATCAAGAAGACAGTGTATACAGATGCGCATATAAATATTTTTTTTGCTTTTAAGATGTTGGTTCAGGTTAGCCTTTTTCTTTACTATATTTATTAGACTGTTTCCTTTTCGTTTTTCAATATAGCTTGTTCTTGTTTCTATAGGTTTCAACGATAAATATTTTTTGCTGTAACTTTTGCCCCATCCCTCCAGTCCAAGTAGTATGGCATTCTCAATCCAAGTAGTATGGCATAAAACTGTGCTCTAGTCTTGATCTGTAGTAGATTGCACCTCTTTATTAGCCATCTATGCCCCTTCTATGAATGGTCTAGGGTTCCTTGTAATTGGGGAGGGCGATCAATAATTCACTGCATGTTATCATTATTTGCAAAAAGATGCATGTTTGTCTCCCTCAGAACTGAAGTGCTTTTAGTACAAAGGGATGTTTTCAGAGGCACGATACAGTATCATGGTATCAGAAAATGGGCTTGAAACAATCCTGCATTCTATAAAATATGGGCATATCAGCATATATTTAAATCACAAGTCCTGAATTGAGAGAGAGAGAGAGAGAGAGAGAGAGAGCAAGCTCTTCAGCTACCTCTAATACAAAGTCTTTCTCATGGCTACTAAATCATGTTCTGAGATGAACTTATCCCAAAAATCATGCCAAAAAGATGTAGAAGTGGAAGTTTTTATTCATTTATGTACTTCATTTATATCTTTCCCTCCTTCCCAATGGGGACCCAGAGCAGCTTACATCATTCTTCTCCATTTTATCCTCACAATGAATCTGTAAAGTAGGTTAGGTTGAGAGTATGTGACTGACCCAAGATCGCCCAACAAATTTCCATCTCAGTTTTCAAAGATCCTAGCATGACACCCCAAATACTGGTTCTATTAAAGTATGGTAGTGAAAATATTTTGAGAGAAACTCTGTCTCAATTCATTCTTTCAGGGTTTACTTAAGTTATGGATACATTAAACTGCTGAAAAGCTGGAGGTGTACAGTTTTGCGTGCGGATCGTAAACCTTGCACTAGGAAACTAGTATTTGGAGGTCCGTATTCTAAATGTTTCCTTCTACAAAACTAGCCCAAATATTTTCTGCTGTGAATTGCATTTTCACATCAGCACTTTTAAAATTTCATATAAACAGAGATATGTGCTATTGAAAGTTTATTTTCAGTAACCCATAAATTACAGAGAAAGTAATAGAGTTGTCTTCTCCGTTCAATAACTGGGGCAAGTATCCCCCGAGGAAAAGTTGATAACCCTTCGTAATAGACAGCTATTACATTATTAATCTCCTTCCCCATAAAAATGTGTTATTCGTTTTATTACCTCTGTCAGCACATAGCACATCCCCTCCTATCCTACTGGCAAGCTTACATCAAGCTCTCTTTAATAATGTTCAAATGCAATGGATTTAGTTTACACTACTTAGGCTGTCAAATTCCTGTCTTTGTACTCCTCCCTCTTTCTCCCCCTTTTCTGCTATGCTTCGAAGAGGCTGCTTTAAAGCTTGACAGTCTATTTAAAATAAACACATCTAGCTCAGTGTCAAAATGTGCTGTGCAACATTGAACCCTTTTAAGACAATCAGCTCCTTCTAAACACTAGGGTCAGACATCACCACACCATGGGACTTAACTCAATACTCTGAGAGAGAATCCACCGTATGAATGACAATTTGGAGAGATTCTAATAAATGACGGGCCAGGCTTAGATGTGCTAGCAAGTATGATATTGAAATGCAAAGAAAGAATGACCATGTACGTTGCAAGGCCAGGGAAAAGGAAGGAACAATGCCATGCCAAAAGTTAATCTAGGCCACTCTATTTCTGCACTGAGGACTCATCCAGCCATCATTTCATGATGATTCCTGTTTCTAAAATTCAGGATCTGTCCCTAAACCATTTCCAAGTTTGTTTGTTTGTTCATTTATTACATTTATATACCACCCTCCCCTGAGACTCAGGGCAGTTTACCATGAAATGCATGATATAATACAAAGAACACCATCATTACAACTTAAAATAATTGAGAACATGTTATATTTCCAATAGTAAGGCTCATAAAAACAGAATAATTAACATGTAACATTTAATGTTTAATTATAGCCTTCTGATTTTGCAGCTTGTGTTTTCCAGTATTGTGGTTTGACACCCTGTCTGTGAGATGCAGTTGGTGGTGGGAGGGGTTTCTAGGCTCTGAGTGGTATATTGCTTCATTGGCCTCAACCAAAAGCCCAGTGGAACAGCTCTATTTTGCAGGCCCTGCAGAACTGTTTTAGTTCCAGTAGGACCCTGATCTCTTCTGGGATCTGATTCCACCAGATGGGGGTGATGAGGGACAAATCCCTGGCCCTGGCCAAGGCCAGGCAAACCTCCCTGGGGCCAGGGATCACCAGTTTATTGGTGCCTGCAGAGCATAGTACTCTATGGGGGCATAGGTGGAGAGGTGGTCCCTCAGGTTTTCAGGGCCCAGACCACATATGGCCTTGAAGGTGATTCCCAGAACCTTAAGCCTGATCAACTGGTATTCAACTGGTAACCAGTGCAGGTGTTGGAATGCAGGCCAAATGTGGGCCCTCCATGGTGTTCTCATAAGAACCCTGGATCAGTTTTAGTTTACAGGTCGGGGATAAGGGTAAGCCCACGTAGACCAAGTTACAGAAATCCAGCCTAGAGGTGACCATTGCTTGGATGACTGTGGCTAGGTCTTCTGGATCCAGATAGGGCACTAGTAGCTTAGCTTGGTTCAAGTGGAAGAATGCCAGCCTTTCTACTCTTGTGACCGGCTCCCACCATGGAGAGGGAGGTATCGAGGATCGTGCCCAGATTCCTGGCTGAGTGTGCAACTGATAGTTGCACCCCTCCAGATTGGGCAAGTGCACTTCCTTTCCTGGGCCTTTCCTGCTAAACCACAGGACCTCCGTCTTTGAAGGATTAAGCATCAGCCAGTCCATCACAGGCTCCAGACATCTGGCTATTGAGTCTGGGGGTGAGCCATGGTGGTCATCCACCATGAGGAAAAGCTGGGTGTAATCTGCATATTGGTGACATCTCAGTATGAAACTCCTTATCAGCTGGGCAAGAGGACATATGAAGATATTGAATAGGATTGGGGAGAGAACAGCTCCTTGTGTCACCCTGCATTGGAGTTGCCAGTGATGAGATTGGTTCTCTCCAATTGCTACCCTCTGTCCACGATTCCAGAGAAAAAAGATTAGCCATTGAAGGGCTGTCTCTTATATCCCCATGTCAGTGAGGTGATGAGCTAGCAGCTTATGTTCTACTGTGTCAAACACTGCTGAGAGGTCAAGTAATATTAGCAGTGCTTACCCGCCTTGGTCCATCTGACAGCACAGGTTGTTCATAAGAATGACTTGTTCTGTCTCAAACCCATGGCCAGGTGGGAAGCCCAACTGAGCTGGGTCTAGGACCAAAGTTGGACCACAGCAGCCCTGTCCACGATTTTCCCTAGAATGCAAAATGCGAGACTCGACGGTTGTTGGTGGGCTATTTTTGCAGAGTGGTGGTCTTATTTTTGATTGACCTGGCATTACACAAAATCAGTGGTGGAGGCAGTTTCTTGCCCTTAGCCTTCACCCCTGAGTATCGAGGGATGGAATGGAATTTAGCTTTGCCTCCCTTTTCCCTCTTTTTGCTCTCAAACTGAGCCACCATTTGTTTCTGCACCAAAACTGAGGGACAAGAAGTAGAAACTTCCCAGCAGCCTTTTAAAAAACCTGTCCATCTTTGACATGTGATGAAAACACCCAGTCATCTGCCAGTGTCATTTTGCTGCCCTTGAACACTTGTTGCCCTTCCAAGTATGAAATTATTCTGCTTTTTTTCCTTTTTTTTAATTACCCCAATCACATTATAATGCAAAACCATAAAAACACAAACAAGTTGGTGGAGATACAAAAAGGTGAGTTGTTCTTTCAGTCCACTCTACACCCACACCCCCCAGCATGAAAAAACATTTTTTGAAAATTATGCAAGTGATCAAGTTTTGTATACCACTGACTCTTGCATCCAGAAGGCATCCCCTTCACCGTCCTGAGGCTCTGGGTGATGAAGAGGAGGTACATTGTGCAGGCAAGCTTCAGTAGTGATCTGGACTGAGCCAAATCCAAGCCAAAACCCTAGTGTGGAAGTAGTGACAGTGTTGCGCTCCTTATTCTTCAAACACTAAACAGTCCACAATACAAACACATATACAAACACATGTAGTTTTGTCGCAGTATTTTTCTAGTATAGCATTCATCTCTTATTTTTATATTTTACAAACATGGAAACTGTGCATGAAATAAATGTGGATTATATATCATAAAAAGCTATTCGATGGCTAAAAAAATCCAATATATTAAATGGTATATCCTTTTTGGATAAATGCTTATTAATGTTGTCAGCAAGAAAGAGATGGATGTTAATTTTATACAATTTATCTTCAATAATTATTCTCAGAAATCTATAACACATCATACAACACATCTAAAATTATACAGGCTACAAAGGAGGTAATATTTAGATTTGTAGTCTGTATCTAGTTCATATTTATGCTGTTTTATACCAAAACTTTGCCATGAAAATTGTGTATTGTTATGTGCTGAGCAACACGACACATGCTGAAAGGTCTGTTACCTTTTCTATTCATTTTAAGGCATTCATTTTGGACAGTATTGACATCATCTGACTCAAATCATTTAGCAAAGACAATTTCTTAGTTAACACCACAGATAAGCTGTGAAATTTATTTTTAATTGCACGCGACACTTCTGTGATGCCTGAAGCTCCTGACTCATTGAAAAAAAGATGTCATTTGACAGCTTCAGAGACCAGGCATAAATAAAGTTATAGCCCTGGAACATTCCCAGAGAAGTTTGGCTTGTATCTTTTAAAGTCATTTCAGACAAACACTGATGTAATCATCATTCTGAAGATTAGGTAGTTGTGCTACTGTTTAAGATGTTCTGTGGTTACAGGTGAACGATAAGGTTTGCTAGATTTCAGATAGGGTCTGGAATTCCACTGGAATTACAACTGATCTTGACTGCAATAAACTAAACTAATTTACTAACTAACAACTCTCCAGAATACATATAACTGGCAGCTTTGAAGAGTGGACTGTATGACATTGCATCACTGCCAAGCTTCTCCACAAAGTTTACCCTCTCCAGGCATTGTCCCCACTTTTCTATGAATTCCCCTAGCCACAGTTGGCAGCTTCAGGTCATCAAGTATCTAGACCCGACTTTTCATAAGAAGGTGTATGGTTAAAATATACAAAAGTGTAATACTAAGGATAATTATTGCTTTGCCTGCCTCCAAGAAGCTTGGAAGCAAAGCCAAGCTAGTAACTATGGCATAGACTAACAATAGGGATGCCAGCCTCCCAATGGGACGTAAGGATCACCCAAAATTAAAGTTCATCTCTAAATATAGAGATTGGATCTTCTGGAGAAAACAGATCCTTTTGAGGTGGTCTATATGGCATTGTATATCACTGAAGTCCATGTTCTCCCTAGGCTCCATTCCCAAATCTCCAGGAGTTTCCCAACCTAATTCTAGCAATCTCTCCTCCAATCCCCCTACCAGTAACCAGTGGGAACCTGGCAACCCCATTTAGCAAACTGGTGTTAAGTTTATTTAACATAAAGGCCAAAGGACAATCATGAGGAAATAAACAATCCCTGAAGAAGGGGCAGGAGATGACTGGTGGACAGATGGGACAATTCAGAAAGCTGAAAGAAAGTTATTGGACATAAATGTAGGTTGCATAGAAACAAGCTTGCTGCACATCTAATTATTCCAGTACAAGTTTGTTAAGTGTGCACGAAGCCACCAGTCTTGAGCTGGCTCTTGACTAAACTTTAAGCAATTTTTGGGTCATATCCGCAAAGAGGTCAAAACAGCAAGATGTCTCCTACCTGCACTACATTAAATTATGCTATTTCTCCCCTCCACACTTTAAAGCCTTCCTGCTGCAGTATCTCGCCTTTTACCCTCCTTACATGCTGCACAAAAAGCAAAGAGAGAGCAACATGCTCTTTCACTCTCCTTGGCCTATCAATCAATGGGTCCAACCAACAGGAGGTTATTTGGTCTAGCTTTTTTTTTTAATTAAAATTTACATGTGACAATACATATTCATTGACCTGCAAGTTAAAGCCCCCCCCCCCCAAAAAAAAACCCCAAACATGACAGGCCAGCTGAGGCCATAGTGAGGGAGGCAGATTCCCCCCTGTCAGTTCAAACACCATTAAGTCTTTCTTTAGTGGTTTTTCATTAAGTGCTTCCTTCCCTTCCTCCTCAGTTGTCAGACCTACATCCCTTCTTCTCTCTTTCTGCCCCACCCCCACCCCACTGCTCTGCCCACCTGCTGCTCAGCCATTCTATTCCATTCAACAATCACCCAGGACTCCTTTTTTCCCTACTATGTGGGCACGGGCGACGTGGAGGCAGTGTACAGATGGCATGGGCAGTGTGTAGGCAGCACAGGTGGCATGGAGGAAGCATGGGCTGCATGGAGGCTGTGCTCCACTAAAGGGGTGCTCAGGGAGGGATAGGGAGGGAATGGAATGAAATGGCTAAGCAGCAGGCAGGCAGACCAGTGGGGTTGAAGGGGAAGAGAGGAGAAGAAGGGTTGGGGATATGATAAACAAGGCTGGGCAGCCTTGGGATGTAGGTGATGTCATGTGGAGGGGCTGGAATATGCTGCCTGCATTTGAAGGCTGTACGGCTACATTTTTCATGTGCAGAAATGCCCTTGTTCTCAAGAGAATGGAGCATTAATTGTGGCTTTTTAGCAGCCTAAATAATTGCTTATTTTATTTCTCAGGGTCATAATTTGATAACTGTGCAATTATAAAACAAAGGGAAATAAATAAGCAATAATTAAACTCTCCTCAGGGTAGGCCGCATGGAACAGAACATAATAAGGATCTTTGAGAATGTCATAGCCACTAAAGTAGAAGTGGAGGTAAAACAACAAGAAAGGAAAGAAACACACTTAAAGGTACTTGGGAAGCTTCAATTGCATTTTGTAGCCCACGAAATTACATTTTAAGTTTTAAAAGGCAGCTAAGTTGTTTATAAAAAGCCTAAAGAACACTTGTAAAAGCACTAAATTTCAATTGGTTGGCAGCCATTTACCCTGAAAATCTCATTGAACCTATATCCATTCCACACGAGACAGCTGGGTGTAACTATTGTATAATGACTTCTTTTTTTTCTAGTTTACAGATTGCTAAAGTAACAAGTCACCTCTGCTAACCTGTGCCACAAAGTATAGCTCTTCAGCTGCCTGTAGCCCAGGGTTTTGAAATGTCAAACACAATTAATAACTAAGGAAACAAAGAAGCCCAAACATTTTTGGGTGCATTTGTAATGACAAGTACATTATCACCTGTAGGAAATGTGGAAGAAACGCCTTTTTACTGCTTGTAGATTTTTTTCTTGTATATACCACTGCTTGCCTCTCACTTCCCCTACCAGTAATATTTGAATTAAGCCAAATATTTGGAAATCAGTTGTTCATGTCTTAGTATGTGTCACACTAATTTACTCCTTGGAAGCAACCTTAAAGGTCTGGAGGCTTTATTTGGTAACTGACTGTATTCATAATTGTGCAAGCGTCTGAATACATTAAGACATTTGGAAGCATTTAAACATTTCAACCGCACTTATTTTTTCCAGTGCAACTGGAAAGAGTTTGCTTTTAGCTTTATGACAGTTAATTCATTAAACTACAAATTGTTCTGGCAACAATGCCTAAAACATAAAGCTACCTGGCAAGGACAGGTTATCTGTCATCTCACAACAGAATACACAAGAACACAGAAAAGAAATGGGTCAAGGGTTGAAGTTTCCTCCAGGAATATTGATATCTGGTTATGAACTTAGGCAGACTGTGAGTTGGTGGGTAGGAAGGGATGTGCCAGTATTTGTCTCTTGTGACCCTTCCTTGCATACCCATGGGATTGCTAATTGCGCTGTGGATTTCCCACAGGTCAAGCTGGATTCTGGAGATTTTTGTTGGTGGGGGGATCATTTGGGCATGAAGTCGGGGATTACTATGGGTGGGCAGGTAGTTTTGAGTTCCTGCATTGTGCAGAGGTTGGACTAGATGACCCTGGAGGTCCCTTCCAACCCTATGATTCTATGATTCTGTCTTCTAGCAGCAAATTCCACATTTTGATCATTCTCTATGTAAAGAAGAAATGAGGCATTAAGAAGTAATGAGAAATGGTGGAGCTGCTTTTTGAGTCTCTATTGCAACAAAAGCTGAGGTATAAAAGTAAAACAATTTTTAATTTGAATTTGAATAACATTTACTATTGCAATAAACAACAAAACTAGAGTATGATAATAATGAGAAAAAATACAGATCATCAAGCATTCTCTGCAACTTCTTTTGAGAATACATCACAAATTGTTGCACTAAAAACTTAGAAAGCAATCAACACTTTGCCTTTGGTGAATGGAAATGGGGTCAGAATTGATCAGCATTCTCAAATTTATTATTACTTGTAGGGAAAATACAATGAAATGTGATTGGAGAAAGTGAGCCCATCAGTCCCTTGAAATAGTATGGCCTAGATGAGAGAAATCAATAGCACTGAAAGCAAAATTGGAGGGCTGTCAAATCAACTTAATTCCTATTTTCTGAATGAGTGACAAAAGATCACCACACACAATTGCCAATAACCAAATTACCTTATTTTCAGTTGAGACACCGAGGCGATCCACTATGCTAGTTAAACTTTATCACTTCTGAAAACAAAATTTTAACTGCTTGCCTATACCTGTCTTCCTAACCAGAAATCACTGTGTCTGAAGTTCCACTTTAGTATCAATTTTTTTGTGTACTTTTCTGTAAAATTCTCTTGCTGCTACCAGAAAAGCAATCAGAATATTGCAGCTGCATGCTAACAGAGTTCCTCTACATTTATTAGTCCTTACTTTTTAAACATCTACAAATAATATCAGCATCAAGTACATGTGCTTTGTTGTTCTTTTGCTCACCTGTAGTAAAGTCTCCTCTCACCACATGATCCTTTTCTCATATAAGTCATCATAATTGAATTGCCTTCCATAGGAACCAGTTGGGGATGGCCATGATTGCCAATGTGCACTTGCTGGTGCTGTGGTAAGATACTGGTCTTGTATAATATTCTGAAGAAGTGTGCATACACCCAAAAGTTTATGCCTTGAATGAAAGGTGTCACTGGACTTAAACTTTGTTCTGCTTTCCAGGTATGTTATTGTTTCCTCAAAATATTTATTTTTCTTTACCTGTCTTAGCTACCTTTTCTAGCCTTTAACTACATATTCAGCTACAATTGTACTGAGATTACAGAGTTTTAGAAGCCTACCTACGCTTAATTGCTATTACATTCTAATTTGGGTTAGTAGTATTCCTAAACCTACACACTCCTCGGTTCAGTCCCCACTGTAAAATGAGTTTGACATATATTTCTCTCTCTCTCTCTCTCCATGTTGCCAAGCTATGATGACACCATGAGCTAATGGTCCTCTGCAAGGTTGGAAAAGAGGTCAAAGAGAATTGCAGATGACAGTCTAGACTAAATACCTGTTAAGACTAATAATCAGTCTTCTCAGGAGAGCTTCATATTCTTATATTTGAAACGGATTTGCAGGACTCTGCTGAAGAAAACCATAAACGGTAGGCCTTCTAAGAAATCTATATGAGAATATATTAATTATAACATTTATACAAATGTAATTCTGAGATAATGAGCAATGTTAACACCTATTACAGGTGCACGTTAGTGCTTAGACACCTCCTCGCTTTGAAAGGAAGTTTGCCCACAAAACACCAATGTTCCATGTATCCTGCTATTATATTATTCTGCAATCACATTGCTATGCTAAAAATGCCAGCTGAGATTAGCAGATTATGAATACACAAAATCTTGGATTCACTAATATTCCCATTTGTTTTTAAATCTGTATGTGACAGTTCATTTTCAAAGTATCCAGGATCTTGGTTTAACTCTCACAGGTTTGATGATGTGAAAACAGGTAGGCTGAACAATGAAAATGGGGATTGAGAGTGAGGGGAATTCTCATGAACTCTTGTGAATTTTGGGAGCATGTGGGAATTACCTCAGCTGTATTCATGGCCACCAACTTTGTGTTCCCATCAGGGGAAGAGAGGGCATGAGGCCTCTGAGAGTGGAATGCAGTCACCATCTTTGGGGTCTCATCAGCAACAAAGAAGCAAAAAGCATCTCAGACCAGGAAGCATCCTCCATCTTTGTTGCATCAAAGGAGGAAATAAACCATGAATCCTCTAATAGCAGGAAGCGGCCATTTCAACTGAGGGAAGTTGCCACTCCCCCTGCTTCCTACCTTTTTAGAGCTACAGGGACCATGGGCTACCTGCTGCCCACATGCTGATGCCACACGGAGCAGTGGGGAGGGGCTCCAAGGCTGCTGCCTGGCTGGTTGGTCAAGAGACAGAGATGGCCTGGCCTGGTACTGTGCCTTGCCTGCTCACCCAGGGAAACTGTACTGGCCTCCCTCCAGGGCTAGGAAAGGGTGGCTACTTTCTTAGCACCTGTGGTCACTCAAAGCCGGGCTGGCCTGGTGTTGTGCAATATGTGTGTAAACCTCTGGAGAGGGTGCGTAGGTACTGGTGTAGTTTTTTGGCTTTCTTTCATGGGGGGGGGACTTATTATGTTTGCAGGAGACACACAACCTGGCTTGGGCTCCAAGCTGGTGGCAATTCCCTACCTGGTTCTCCCCCCCCCCCCCCGGCTGTTTTGCAGTGGGGTTTTTTTGGTCCTTACACTGCCTATCCCAGTGCTGTGATTTTTTTTCTTCCTACACTCCTTTTTTATTCTTTATTTTTTCCCAGAGGAAGTCTGCAGGTGACCCATGCTTGGGCTGTTCTAGCCCAGCAGGGGGAATGTTGCTTCTCTTTCTGGATCTCTCACTTGACACCAAATCAGAAGCTGAAGTTCCCTCTACCCATGGATTATCACGTGCTCCACTATGAGACCTCTTCCGCATCCCCATCCTAGCCTTGGCATTAAGAGGACAGAGGAAGTGATTCCAGGAAAATGCCTGATGACCTACATTGGTGTCATTAGAGGCCCATTAAAGGGCTAGCTGTTCCATTCCTGGCATGATTTGTTGTCCTCCTTGGTGTGGCAGTAACAGTTCTGTGAGAAATGAACTCTTATGTAGCAGGTAAAACAAAACCAGATGCTTAATGATAAACTTTAATTTCTACTTTGAAACCCCATTCAATTTTCTGGTGACACTTTTGGATCTAGAAGATACATGCTGATGTTGTTCCTTGTTAAATGTTCATATCACTGAATTAACCAGTGGGTTGACTAAACCATTCAAGATGGTGAAGAGTAGTTCTGACAGACAGCTGTGACAATGATGCTGTAGTCCTCTGGACGTCCACAGGGAATGTAAGATTGTTCAGGGATTGTTCAAATTTGGCCTGTGTTGTAGCTGGCAAAAATGGAAGACTGGTGTTTATCTTTTTATACGAATAAAGTGCAGTTCGGTCATTAGCAATGCTTATAAGGATTGCTTCAGAGGGTGGCTGCTGTTGGTCTGTGGTAAAAGGGTTGGAAGTTTTCCTTGGCTCTATGTTACCTTATGAAGGGGCAAGAAGAATGGTAGTTCTACCTTATCTAGTCAATGTAAGAACGTTTTCTGTGGGTAACCATAATCACTGTCCCCCAATGCATACACCTCTTGAACTTTTCAGAAGTGTTCTCTTATTCTTATTGAAGCAAGCCATATCCTTGTATTATGTTTGCTGTTCTTTTAAATATATATATATATATATATATATTTTGTCAAAAGCTTACTGGAAAAAAATAAGTGCTAAAATTTACACAATAACCCAGCCTTTTCAATTTTTTTTTACTGTTGAGAAACCCTTTAAACATTCTTCAGGCTTCAACAACCCCCAGAAATGGTGTCCTTGTGCTGAATATGGCTAAGAAGCATAGCTGTGTACATGCCCAATTTGGTCCCCTCCCCTTCCCATCTCCTCCATTGGCCATTTTGGAAGGAGAGGTAGGTCAACATGACAATATATGGTTATATCACCCAAAAAAAGTTTAACAAATGTTTAAAATATCTGGACAAATAATTAGCTCTCACCCATTTGGGAAATCCTTCCAGGTCTGTCAAGAAACCCTAGGATTTCATGAAATCCTCATTGAGAAAGCCTGCAATAAGGCAATATACTAGTCCTTATTAATTATGCATGTATACAGTTGAGGTTTTGGTTGCCAGCACAGGGGTTAGCATCTAACTTCTCAAATAGGGCTCCACTTTTCTTATGTTTGATGTTTTCACATACATCTTCTGTGATAACCTGATTCTTATAACATTTTGTTTCAGCATAATAACCCTGTTTGGCCTTTACCCTTTTGCTAGGTTCTTTTGTTTTCTAAACAAATATTATTTTATAGACTACACAAATAGTAGGTGGGTAGGAGTGCGAAAGTAAATATATAGGAATTCTCTATCCTTGGGAGCTTTCATGTGTAATAATATTTATTTGAGAACATCAATGTGATTTCCTTAAAATTTTACTCAGAATGAAGACATACATTATTGATGTCTGAACTATGCAGGAAGTGTTTTTACACTCATAAGACAAAACATACAGGCTTTTGTCATATTAAATGTGCCCCTTTTCCCCCTCATTTGTGATTTGATATAAGAAATACCGAGCTAGGTAACTTGGCAATAGTTCAGACAGTTGCTTCATGGGCAGTAATAAAGAGTGGCAGAAGGTAACTGTTGGCACACTTTCATTTATTCTGTCTAGAGGGAAGTTTTCATAAGAAAAGAGGACTTTGAAATTGAGTCCCTCTGACAGAAAACAAAGGATGTCTGTTTTGAGAAACAGCATCATGGAACATTGTGCTTTTAGATCAATCACAGAATTATATATCATTTCTATTTGTCACAGTGATGCATGACATCTGCATTTATTGATTCATTAATAGACATGACTATTTTTTGTTGCAAAACATTATCATTGCAACACCTTATAAAATTAGAGTGATTGTGTAAATCATGTGTGTGTGTGTGTGTGGGGGGGGGTAAAAGTCTGCTCTTAACCACTTTCCAGTATTAAGGCCCATGAAGTGACCTTCATTTTGCACATTTGGCTGAAGTACAGCATGGCATATGGAATTATATGAATTTAATTGAGACTACGGATTACAAAGGAACAGGAGACCCCTCTAAAGACTTTGTGCTAACGATTTCCAGTATGTCGCAATATTTACACTGCCAGTAAGTGTCACCGCAACATAAAATTTAATTATAAACAACTATAGATAAACAGAGAGGGGTGGTCGGCCCAAGAAGTAGTGGAATTGCACATTGTCAGTACAGACTATTTAATTTCACAGGGAAACTGAGTAGTATTAATTATGTTATTGCTTGAAACTTGATAATGCCGTCATAATTGTAAACTTCTTACAAATGGTACAAATTCTAATGTACAGCATACATCTAGAATAGACCTGATACCTTCCAGGAATTAGTTTCTGTCTTAAATATCTAGAAACATCTCAAATTCCAAACAGATAAGCTATCAAGTTGATCTCCTTTCATATCTTAGGAAGGGGACACTGGGCTTGTTGCAAACTGGCAGAATACTCAGCATGGCGTAGTGGTTAAGTGTGGCAGCTTCTAATCTCTCCACACGCAGCCGGAAGGGAAGTTGTTTGTCAGGTTTGAGACTCCTTTGGACAGGGAAAAGTGGAGTATAAAAACCACTTCTTATTCTATTTTTAATTGTTCATGGATAGCAGAAAACAGCATTAAGCAGCATTCTTTTGTTACAAGCGTTAAATCCTATTGTGTGAGAAATACAATGGGTTCTATGTAGCAATTGGTGTGAAGGGCTGCACAGAGCCAATTGCCCAGGTGGGACATAGCTGCACCACTCCACTCCTAGCTCTGCCTGCTGGCCACCCTTCAGCACCATTGCTGCTCAACTCCAGATAAGCAAAAATTGAGGGGGGACTCTGAGGTATTGTACCCTTTTGAGCCCCCACCTCCAAATTTCAATTAATATTTCCAATACTGGGATTGCCAATCTCCACGTGGGTCGAGGAGAGAACTATTGATTCATCAAGATGAAAGCCAAAAGAATCAAAATGTGCTGAATAATAAAGTCTGAAATAACCAAATTCTAGTGTTTATTTTTATAGTGTCAAAGGTGCCTTATATGGTCAAACAGAAGAAGTCCTCGAATTATACCTCATCTCTGGACAATAAAGATCAGCTCCCTGGGCAAAAATTGGTACTTTTCAGGGTGGACTTTGAGGCATTGTACCCTATTAAGGCCCCATCTCCAAATCTCAATGAATATTTACAAACATGGGACTGCCAAGCTCCTGATGGGAGCAAAAGACCGGGAGGGCTGCACAGTGGAAATGACACAGTAGTCCAGAAATCACTGTGCAAGGAAACCCTGTATGATTAATCCATATACAACATGGTATCTTTTATAAAAACAATGTATTCTGTTTTTAGAATCTTTATTGAGAATACATCTAAAGTTGCAGAACTGCTGTAAATATATAGTTTTAGCTGAGACACTACTGTCCACATGAAGATTCAGTAAAACTCCATTTCGTCAAACTCCTCCTCCTTCAGTGTTGCATTTAGAGACTTCCATCACACTAGGCCTGAAGGAAAGGGGGGTGAAGAATCCAGAGCAAGAGCTGAGATTGGCCCTCAGTGGGGATTATTCCATCAATAGGAAAAAGGCAGTCTGGTTTTGTCAGCAATTGTTGGGCAGATCCCTCAGACTGCCTTTTTCCTGTTCATGAAACATCCCCCACACAGAGCCAATCGCCTCTTTTTTAAGAAATGAGTTGTTACCTCTATAACTTACATTTTTATATCTATCTGTAATCTTAAATACTCTTCATTCAAATTTTGTTCCTATATTATTCCCTTTTGTTCTTTCCTTTGTATAATAATAATATTTCAATTGATCTTAAGTTTACCACTTTTGTGTAATGTTTTCTAGTTATTTCAGAAACTATGGATTTAGAATGAATTAAAACAAATAATAAAACACACAACACTAGCCAGCATGTAATGGTGCCAATATTCTACTGCAAGCAATGTTTTCCTACTTCAAACACAAAATCAGTTTAACTTGTCTATCATAAGAACTATGTCAGTCTGATAAACTTATATCATATTGGGTTTTATGCAGAGACAAAGACGAATAGCTGTGGCATAGAGGGAATGGGAGTAGAGCCCAAATTTACCTTCAGAAAAGGCAAAAAAGTTGGATGAACCATGTGTCAAACATTAAACCCACAATTGGTTTTAAAATATTCCATCTGGTTCTAAATTTCCCATGTACATTACATTCTTTGTGATGTACTTGTGGAGTTTACTGCTTACCTTTACTGCATTCATTATATGTCACTAAGGATGAACTATCCAAATTTTAATGCTTCATATATTTTGTCAGCAATAGTGATATGCTGTGCCACTTTGACCTTTCTGATTGGCTTGCCATTTCACTCTGTCCTTTTTATAGCATCATTAACCTGTGGGAGAGAGGTAGAATGGCCAACCAATCAGCATATAGCTTAATGAAAAGGTCAGCTAAGTCCATTGCTTTTAGACTCTTTTACAGAGTAGAGGGTATATAAAATGTGACCTTCTTACTCCAGTGACAAACAAGGGAATATGAACAATGATGAGGTGACATCACTGCATTCTTATGACACATGACAGAAATGTGAAATTATCTCTTCATAACAAGACATTAGTTATTGTTTTGAAATATTTTGCATTTTGACCTCCATGATCCATATTTTTATAAATAAGTATAAGTAAGTGGAGAATCTGCAGGAACATGTTAGTGGAATCTTATTTTCCCCCTGCCTTCTTCTGTATGACTACCACCCATGGGGGAAACTACTTAAAACTGCCACATAGAAACCCAAGTTTCCTTGCCTGTTTCAAAGCATGCATAACTACAAAACCACAAGGCTATGTGAAAAATGAAGACGTCCCTCCAATGATTGCTCAGTACAAGCAATCTAGACACAATCCCATTGATTCATGAAATTTCTTTCTCAAGGCTGGAGCTGTGGGTTTGCCAGAGCAATGGGAAACTGCAAGATCCCAGAAGCAAAACTCTGGTTGAGTAGTTCAGTGCTGGCCACTGGGCCAAGCTCTACAGCAGGGGTATTCAACCTGTGGTCCTCCAGATGTTCATGGACTACAATTCCCATGAGCCCCTGCCAGTGTTTGCTGACAGGGGCTCATGGGAATTGTAGTTCATGGACATCTGGAGGACCACAGGTTGACTACCCCTGCAGTACCAGCTGCATGGCCCAGCTGCATGGTGAGGAACCCAGAAGGACTAGAGGTGGCACATCTAGTATTTCCTTGTATTTCCCTCTCCTATTTTCTTTAGTCATTTTTCCATATCCTCATCTTTCCATGCTTTCTTCATTCCTTCCCAACCAATATACCTTTTATCTGCTTCCCATTTTCATCTATATTATCTATTGACTTCATTTACACCCTACCTTACTCCTTAAGGAGTACCCAAATAAACTAACATCATTATTTTGTTATCTGTTTAATCATCAACCGCTCTAATGTGGCAACCCCAACTGCGGCGGCAGTGGGATTGGCGCGCAACACATGCATATTTGCGTGTGTTCACGCGCAGGCGCACAACAGTCAGGTGAGACCTCCTGGGGAAGCCCCTTCCCCCCCCCCAGCCCGGCCTGTACCATCAGGGGAAGGTGACAGTGGCCAGAAGTGGCAGCGGGCGGTGGTTGCACCTGGCTGAGGAGGTGCCATGGCAATGGCCACCTCCACACCACCCCGACTATTGTGTGCCTGCATGTGCAGTGCGCATATACACATAACAATCAGGCAGCATGGAGGCGGCCATTGCCATGGCTCCCAACGGCCGCCAGCCACCAGCCACTGCCTACTGTTGTCTGCTGCCGCATAATGTCATAATGGCCACTCCAATGTTCTTTGGGGGGGCGGGTTAGATTTCAGATTTGTCTACAAACCTGGGATTAATATATATATATATATATATATATATATATATATATATATATAGCAAGATCTGTCTTGTCTATTCATGGTTCCAGGCTACAAATTTAAGTACCCACAAATTTGGTCATGTTGAGAAGTGAATATTGATGATGATGTGAGATTATTCACAAAATGTTATTTTAAAAATAAGATGAAATTGGATTATGCTTGTAGTGGCACATAAAGCAGTTGTTTCTGCTAAATTGGATTATTATATCAGAAATGACTTAGTAAACTGGACATATCAAAAGTTTTCCTATTTCCATTAAAAAATGTATAAACAAACTTTGTACACCACTTTTATTATCATGAAAAACACTCATTGTAGTTATGTTTTTAGTATAAATCATTAAAGACCCTTTTCATCTTGTTGAAAACAAAATTAGAGGAACAGCTAGACTAAACATTACTTTTGGTGTTCAAGCCTTTTTAGGGGAGTTGGTGGTCTCTTTACAGTCAGCAAAGTTTTGCTGATCAACTGTTGGAATCCTTATGGAATATTTTGAAATGTTTATCTCGTGACCTGGCCAAATTCCAACAACAGTAATTACATTCTGTCTGTGTTAGCTTGGCATTCCATCCCATTTCAACGGAATTATGAATTCTTTTTCCTCCTGTCCTAAATAGTAGCTGATTGTTGTTCTTGTGTTGCTAATAAGTGCTAAAGGGTACCCTAGAGACTGCTGCATTCACTAAGGAGGAAAAATGTTGCTAACAACCAGAAAATACAGTTAATATGTTCATGCTTCAGCTATTATACTATTACTTCAGCTATTGTCCTTTGATTTTTTTCATATCAGAAAACTAGAATTTTCTTGTGAAACTGCATTTTCCTTCCTAAATGCAATTTTTGTAGGTGTATGAAGTTCTGCTTTATGGATCTAAAATCTTTATTATTTTTCAGTAGGAAATACAAACAAAGGGGGAAATCATAAAGGATAGGATCCTAACTCTTCCATTCAAGTTGAACTGTTCACATGTAAGAAGATTTCCACCATTCTCTGTTCTATTAAAAGCCCACATATTATATTCCATCCCTTCCACAAAGATCCACCAACCTTCCTGTGGGTGCATTTCAGAAAAGCTAAAATAAAAGGATGGAAAGTTCCACACTTACAATGTTTACAGTCTAACCCATTTTATTGCCAGCCTGTTTTGCTTATCAGTGAACACAAATGACATTTTCAAAATCTCAATGAAATATAAATTCTTTAAATGTTATGAAAGCTAGTTGAAATGTATCCCAAACGTTTAATCATTATAAAGCATTGAAGCATCCCCTCAGATCATTATGGTGTTTGAAACCATGATATGAAAGAGACAATTGTATACTATCAGGTAAATGAAGGATATGACTATTGCTCACCCATCGTTAAGATCTCATTGTAGTGTAAATGTTTCTCAGTATAATTATATTTTCAGCAATTTAAGGGTAACTTAAATTATACAACAAAGCAGAATATGCCATATCTAAGCTGAAGACTGATGGCTGTACATGCAAGTCTGGAGTAAGTGAGATGTGGTGGCCTAGTTGATATATCAGTCAATATTTAGTCTTATTGTGCCATTAGCTCCTTAGGATATGGAGCACTGGCCTGGCTGCAACAGCTGCCAAAACATGCTACATGTCTCACAGGAGGCATATCTAAGGTAGCCATTTGTTAAAAGCAGGGCATGGCAGTCAAAAAATGCTTTTCCCAAGACTCTATGGCCAGCTGGCAATCATCTATATACTATTGCCAAGTGTGTTCCCCATCTGTAGATATCTAAATCAACAGATCAGGACCACACTTACATAAAATAGACTTTTCTACAAACTTTGGGACTCTCTAGGTTTGCAGAAAAAATCTAAAATGGCCAAAAACTACACTGGGGGGGATAAATCCCCCCCCCCAGTTAAAGAAAAGAAACTTACTGTTGAGGGTCCTGGTGGCAGTGGCCACTGCTGCTACTGCACCCAGAGGTCCAGTGACTACTTCAGTGATGGGGAAGTTGCAGGCAAGATGGCAAGAGAGGCAATGAAGACGAAAGCCTCTGCAGTAATGTCCAAAGCAGCTCTGGGTAAACCTCTGAGTGGTAAAGTGAGGAGAGGGAGTTGCTGTGGGCAAGCTATGCTGAGTGGCAATATGGAGGGAGCTTTCACAAGGAACAGACAGAAGCAGAGACAGTAAGAGAGGGATGGGAACGAAAGAGAGTGATGGGCTGGAGGCAGAACAAAATAGTAATGATTTAGAAGGCAGAAAAAGAAAGGGAGAGTGATGGTTTAAGGGACAGATAAAGTGACAGGCATGGAGAGGAGTGTAAGAGAAGGTGTGGCACAATGAAGGACTGAGAGGCAGAGAAGTAGGGGAGAGGGGAGGAAACCTCCCAGAGTTTTCTGTGGGTCTGCACTTGTCTATATATTTATTTTTTATCCCCTCACTCCCAGCACAGTTGGTTCGTGGTGGTTCACATTCAATAAAAACCAAATAAAATACATTGATGAAACAACATAAAACATTCTAAGATTATACTAATACCCTAAAACTACAAATTACAAAATCATAGAGAAAACAATGGTGGTAAACATATAGATTCTCCCCAACATCTCCATGCTCTGGCACCAGTATGGCACACAGCCTATAACACTGATGATATAACCTGGGGGGGGGGAGATTGCCCTATGGTTCCAAACATAGTCTAGTACCCAGTCATGCAAGTAAATCACTGGTGTCATTGGGAAAGGTTTGGATTTCTGTATCATGGTCTAAGACATGGGTAGTCAAACTGCGGCCCTCCAGATGTCCATGGACTACAGTTCCCATGAGCCCCTGCCATTGTTTTGGCAGGGGCTCATGGGAATTGTAGTCCATGGACATTTGGAGGGCCGCAGTTTGACTACCCCTGGTCTCAGATGTCAATATGAGGGGCTACTATCAGGAGACGGTGTATACCTCACAAGGGACAGAAAAAGTATTTTTGGGAGAACCCTTGAAAACCTGGTGAAGAGGGCTTTAAACTAGACCCAAAGGGGGAACAAGACGTAAATTCCGAACTTGGTGTGATGGTAAGAAATCAAGATGAGAAGAGTGCAAATCTACAGGGGATGGCACATAAGCAAGGAACTACTAACTTGCAAGGAAGTTCAAAAACTAAAACCATGGGGCACACAAGAAATGGATTACAATGTCTCTACACTACACTCTACAATCTGCACAGAGTATGGGAAACAAACAGGAGGAAATAGTAGTCCTAATAGAGGAAGGGGGCTATGACCTAATAGGAATCACAGAAACTTGGTGGGATAATACTATTGGAATACTAGAATTGAGGGGTACGATCAAAAAGGACAAACAAGAAAAGAAGGGGGAAGGTGTAGCAATATATCTTAATAATAATCTTTATTCTTAAAATTGTAGGGACAGGGTTAGAAAAGCTAAAGCTCACTATGAGCTTAGGCTAGTAAGAAGTGCTAAACATAACAAAAAAGGCTTCTTTAGTTATATTTCAAGTAAGAAAAAGAATAGGGACACCGTAGGACCACTGCTAGGACAAGAAAGTGAAATTATAACAGATGATGAAGAGAGGGCTGAACTGCTTAACTCCTATTTCTCCTGAGGAAAATAATGCTCAGTGTGGAAAAAACAACACAACAGGAGAAACGTGAATGGTGTCCTAGGATCACTGTTGGGGCAGTCCACAAACACCTAGTTTCTTTAAATGTAACAAAATCTTCTGGGCCAGATGAATTGGATCCAAGAGTACTAAAAGAACTTGCAGATGTTATCTCTGAACCTCTGTCCATTATTTTTGACACTTCTTGGAGAACAGGTGAGGTGCCAGACAATTGGAGGCAGGCAAATGTTGTCCCCATCTTCAAGAAAGGGGGAAAAAAAGAGGATCCCTGTAACTATTGACCTGTCACCTTGACATCTGTTGCTGGCAAATCATCAAACAGTTAGTCAGTCCTTGAGAAGCTGGAACAGAGAGCTGTGATTTCTAAGTCTCAGCACGTGTTTCACAAGAACAAATCATGTCAGACCAACCTTATCTCTTTTTTTTTTTTGAAAAAGTGACTGCTGGATCAGGGGAATGCTGTGGACATAGTTTATCTGGATTTCAGTAAAGTGTCTGATAAGGTTCCACATGTTATTCTTATTGACAAGTTGGTAAAATGTGGTATGGATCCTTATTCTGCCAGGTGGATCGATAATTGGTTGACAGATCGTAACCAAAGGATACTTGTTAATGGTTCAGCATCCTCTTGGAGAAGAGTGACAAGTAGAGTTCCCCAGGGATCTGTCCTGGGGCCTGTGTTGTTCAACATAAATGATTTCCATGAATGTTTAGAGGGGATACTTATTAAATTTGCAGCTGATACTAAACTGGAAGGGGTAGAAGAAAGAATCAGAATACAGGATGATCTTGATAGGCTTGAGAAGTGGGCTAAACTTAATAAAATAAAGTTCAATAGGGACAAATGTAAAGTTCTGCTTTTAGGGAGGAAAAACCAAATACATGAATGGGGGAGACTTGTCTTGGCAGTAGCAAGTGCGAAAAGGATCTAGGAGTCCTAATAGACCACACATTGAACATATGTCCACAGTGTGACTTGGTGGCTAAAAAGGCAAACGGTATTTTGGGCTGTATCAAACAGAGTATTGTGTCCAGATCACAGGAGGTGATGGTATTGCTTTACTCTGCTCTGGTTCGGCCTCACTTGGAGTACTGTGTTCAGTTTTAGGCAGCATCACAGTTGAAGAAGGATGTAGACAAACTGGAGGGTATACAGAGGAGAGCATCAAAGATGGTGAGGGTTTGGAGACTAAGACATATGAAGAAAGGTTGGTGGAGTTTGGTCTGTAGCCTGGAGAGGAGACGACTGAGAGGGGATTTGATAACCATCTTCAAGTATTTAAAAGGCTGCCATATCGAGGATGGAGCAGAATTGTTCTCTCTTGCCCCAGAGGGACGGACCAGAAACAATGGGATGAAATTAATTCAAAAGAAATTCTATCTCAACATCTGGAAGAAGTTCCTGACAGTTAGAGTGGTTTCTCATTGGAACAGGCTTCCTCGGGAGGTGGTAGGTTCTCCATCTTTGGAAATTTTTAAACCATCCATGTCAGGATTCAGGCTGAGCCCAGCCAGTAGAGTCCATGATAAAGACACATCCGAGATCCAACAGGTAGTTGAAATGCCAAGGAAGAACTTTATTGAACAGACGCTACAGAAAAGCTAGAGCAAGCCAAGACCTCCTAAGTAAGAGTCTTGGCAGTAACGGAGAACAAAAGACACTTCAGGGTTATTATAGAGTATTCTCGATAGGGGAGGGGGAACATAGGCAGTTTGGCGGGAGAGCGGAGGGCACCAAAGGTGCCGGAATTCACAGGTGGCCAGATGGCCAGGATCTAATCTCTACAGCTATATTTCTGTTGAGTCTTTGCTGTCCATGCAAGGCCACAGGAACAGCTAGATAAAGAAAAGGGAGGAAGACCCGCTGGGAGAGCAGGGGAAGTCTTTGAGCCAAAGGACAGATTTACAGGTTTACGACGGTTGTCCTTGCCAGAGCCCAGGAATTGAAAAAGTCATGAATCGGGGTTCATGACACTCCATGGATGTACCTAGAATGGGCACGAAACTTTTGTTCAAGATAAATTTTTGCCAATCTGTGACCCACAAACTGAAATTTGCAAACTGTAGCCTGGCCACAAACCTCCATGAACTTCTAGGGTAGCTCATCGAAGATTGTGAGGAACAAAAGCCACCAAAACATCCCTGCAAAAGCCACCAAAATATTAGAAATAGCTGAGTCACAGAACTAGTTTACTCCTCATGCCTCAATTGTTTCTTTTTCTTTCTTTCTTAGCCAGACAATCCAAGAAAAACTCTTTAAGCAGCTAAGCTATGGGGGAGCCTGCTCCCATGGCTGAGCTATTGAGCCAAAAACAACTGAGCTGTGGTAGCAGGCTGCCTCTATTTCAGGCATTTTCCCATGAACGGATCAGTATTTTTGTGATTTTTGTGATTATGTCTGAACCATCAGACTGATAGTAATATGCATTCCATGTGTTGTTGCAAGTTACAATATGTACAACCATTAAGATTTTGGGGGAAAATCTTGCTATTGTGATCATGCAAATCACAAGGGTTGATCTAGGCCTGGTCATCCTTACTCTGTTCCAAAACTCTAAGCACTTTACCACACTGGCCTCTGAGATATTTGCATTGAAATTGCTATGAATGTGAACTACCTCTCTGATTGGAAATGTTACTTGTGATAATGAAAAATGGTTATTGTAACTCATATAAAAATGCAAGACTGGGTAGAAAAGAAAATTAAATAGAAAAATGATAAATTTTGGTTTTGCTTCTAGAACCTAGAGGATTAAAAAAAACTACACAGATTTGTTTATCTATTTTCTTTGACTTCTGGAAGGAAAGTTATTTTCTCTTTTTCTCCTAGAACATCACCCACTGCTTCCCCCCTTTTTTGCATTGAATAATTTTCCACTCTTTATTGTGGAAAGTTGTGTAAACATGACATTATCAATTATCTCTTCAAGTGCCTCCAAATGACAGAATAGGAAATACCATTCTGGAGATTGAGTTTTTCTGCATTAATTAAAATGGAAATGATTTTGGATTTGCTCAATTACTTAACTATATTTTGCAAACACTGATTTGATAGCATAATTATAAAATTTCATGGAACAGTAAATAATAATGTAGATTGTCAAATTAACAAAGGAAAATATTTTGACAATTGCTTAATAGAATAAAACCTGCCATAGTCATATGGGAAACCCTATTTTGTTATTGATCACTAAATATAATTATCTTATATTATTATGTTGTCTAAATTGGCCTTCTCACTATTATCTTATGTATGGGCTTCTCACTAAGCTTTTTTTTGTTTGTTTTCAGTAAGCAATAAGAACATTTTTCTTGATGACTATACTACTGGATCATAGACCTAGTCTTTTCGAAGTCTAAGTCAGCCTTTTTCAACCTTTTGACTGTGGAGGAGCCCCTGAAATAAATTTTCAGGCTTTGAGAACCCCCAGAAGTGATGTCAGCTGGCCACGCCTCCTGGCCACATACCCAAGAAGTGCCATGTCACTGAAAGTTGCATCACCACTTGCATCCTTCACCCTTCTTTTTCTCCTTCCCCCATTATACCCCACCAAACCACGACCCAACTAACTCCCCCCCCCCGATTTTTGCACCCACAACCTACTCACTGAGTGGAGGCAGCCAGTTCTCTTGCTTGTTGCTAAGTCCATTAAGGCAGGAGGGGAAAGGCCAGAGACCTCTTCTGGAATCCCTGGAATATGTCTAAAAGGAGAGAGCCAAGCGATTTCTACCAACAAGCAAATAGATGCATAACTATTAGCTCACATGGTCCTTCAATCCCAGGATTAGTTTGTCATGCACAGATGGGGCTGCTGGAGTGAACGGATCTAAATGAATGTGGGGGATCTGAATGAATTTGTATGCTTGTTGTGGTTTTCTTGAGTTTTGCTTTGTGTTCATGAACCTAACTGACTGAACTGCAGGATCCGACCTTTTCTTTGAGCACAGGATTTGAGCATAGACTTAATCAGTGATGAATACTGAAGCTATCCACTTTACAGAACATTTTGTTTGACCATTCAGATCAGGCACATTTCAAAAGCAATTTTATCTGGATTTAATTGTCTAATTCTCAATCACTTTCCCCCTAAGAATTTATGAAAGTGATTTTTTTCCATGAGTTCGTCTTTATTCTTGGGTAGATAATGGTTTAGATAAATCTGTAAGCCCTCTGACACAGAAATAATGTCTTTCATAGCGTGAAGAGATGGAAAGAATTATGTCTTTTAAATCTGCGACCTTGTTATCAGAGTCCCAGTCATTTTTTGCAATGAGTCTTTTTCAAAAAGTCGTTCTTTCATTATTCTTTCTTTTTCTGAACTCAAATTAATTATACTTGCAAAGCACAGTTATAGCTCTGGCAGGAACTGCTAACACTCATATCTACATTTTATTTAATGCAAACTTATCAATGCCCAAATGGGCACAATATTCTAAAACCCCTGAATAATCGACACAAGAATTATTCATGTGAAGAATGTGAACTGCTTTACAATTCATTCATTTGATGCACATGAAACTATCAAGCTTATTTACAACAGCAACAAAACAAAAATGTGTTCAGCAATATAAGAAATGGTGTTTATTGAAGTCAGAAATCATTTGACAAAGAGCATACTGATGTCAATCCAAATTGTTAACTTATTTACATTCCTCCTCCCAATGATTTCAACTTTTGTTTCATTTTTAAAGATGTACTTCTGTACCTTCTTTATACCAGGTGGTGCATTTTTCAAACATTCTCTTGCAGTCATGAAGGGGTTAAATTTAAGTCTCTGTTAGCTCACTTAGCACAGAGTTAGTTTCCTAGAGTCTTCCTGCCAAAAGGGGCAGAGCCTTTGCGGGAGGGCTGCCAGTCCTTTTGTTCCTGAGAGTTAGTTGCAGTCTGCAATGCATCTGAGTCTTGAAGAAGCACAGAGAACCAGATGCAGCAGAATGATGCTAGATAGATTAGCTAGGCTGTTTTTATTTTCCTTCTTGTAATTCTTCCCAGGTTTTTATCATGGGATCTTTCTTGCTATAGACAAAGCTAAACATGCACGTGTCTGACTAAATTATTTTCCGCTGTGTTATTTCTGCTCTGCTTAAACCTCTTTTTTTAAATACCAACACTAGGTAATTTTTAATGGATCATGACATAAATAATTATTGACCATAAGAAACAGTTGTGGTACCACTAAATAGCATTAGAGCTCCATTTTATGAGAATGACTTACACTGAGGTCTGTTGCATGAAGTAGTAAAAATGGGAATGGTACTCACTGGTACCAATCATTCTAATTTAGTAGATTTTCTTATAGTGTATTGTAATATATAGTTGAAAATTAGCAACATCTATTAGTTTTTCCATGTAAATAAAAGTGTTCCAATAGTAACTTTGCTCTAAGCAGAATTCCTCCCTGAAAGCCAGAAGACAGCATCAGGATGCTTACTTTCCCCCTGGACCAGAAACACAAGATGGATGACAAGAAATCACCACAGAAAAAATTTACAGCCCTCATTTACCCTACTGATGAGTAGAGATCATTATTTAGCATAAACATACTAATCAATCTGTTAATACAAAACACACTCCGGTGTATTTATTCTTAGAAACAGCAACATCTGAGGAAATAACACAAGTGTATAGGGGACTCCATTCAGTGCTTTACAATATATTCAGCCAGTCTGACAGAAAGCTCCATTGGGAATGAATTTGAAGGCACACATCCAACACAGAAAGAAAGGGTAAATCTACAAAACTGATTGCAGGGGAAGGAAGGGTGGAGAGCAGCATAACGGAAATGGATTAAGGGCCAGGGCTGTCTTTTCTGTCTCTGAAACAGACAATATTGGATACCTGCCTATACGTATTTCCCCTCACAGTGAAGAACTGTATAGGGCCAGGGGCAGCTCCTGATAGTGTGAAATGGCAAACAAGAACTGTTGTCTCCATAAAATTCTAAGCTCAGAGGCTGATTGTTTGAAGAAGTGATTGTTAGGGATCTTTCTTTCCTAAAGGGTATACAGTTACTTCCGCTGCTCTAATGCTCTAATGCTGCCATTATTCACTCTGAACTGTACTCATAGCTAGGGCCCCAAATTATCACCATTGATACACTAACATATGTGAGTTCTGTAATCACTGCCTTACTATATAGCATATCACTAACAATGCAGTATTTTATTTTTGAAGGCTCACTGATCTGAAAGTGACTTGAATTCAGTGGGTTTAGGATTGTGGCACTGTGTTTTGAATTGCACTATAACAGACTGACGTATCACCATGTACCTGACAGAAAGTGAGATACACCTGTAGCTTCATTCTCCACCTGCATTACTTTGCTGAACATATCAATAACAAAAGCAATGCTTTGCAATTCTACTTCTGTGACTTAATCAAACTTGTGAATGCTAAAATCTCTGGACTTATTGATGCTCTTACTTAGCTTAGTAGACAAATTCACCTTGCTAAGCTGTATTATAGATCACATGCCAGTCCCTTAGATAGAGTAATTCCTCTTCAAAGCTGTTTTACTTCTGTGGCCATCACTACATCCCCTGTCAGTGAATTCCACATTTTAATTACTCTCTATATAAAGTAGTATCTCCTTTTGTCCATCCTGAACCTACTACCCTTCTGTTTCATAGGAGGCTCTCGTGTTCAAGTATTTTGGTATTGTTCACTCTGAATTCTCTCCACCCCATGCATAATTCTACACACCTCAATCATGTGCCCCCTTCGTCATCTCTTTTCTAAACTGACTGGTTTGTTCGTCTTGCAGTCCAAGGGGCTCGCAAGAGTCTTCTCCAGCACCAGAGTTCAAAAGCCTCAATTCTTTGACGCTCGGTCTTCCTTATGGTCCAACTTTCGCAGCCATACGTTGCAACTGGGAATACCATTGCCTTGACTAAATGCAGGGTGATATCTCTGCTTTTTAGGATGCTGTCTAGATTTGCCATAGCTTTCCCCCCCAGGAGCAAGCGTCTTTTAATTTCTTTGCTGCAGTCCCCATCTGCAGTGATCTTGGAGCCCAGGAAAATAAAATCTGTCACTACCTCCATTTCTTCCCCATCTATTTGCCAGGAATTGAGAGGGATGGATGCCATTATCTTAGTTTTCTTGATGTTGAGTTTCAAGCCAACTTTTGCACTCTCCTCCTTCACCCGCATCAACAGGCTCTTTAGTTCCTCTTCACTTTCTGCCATTAGAGTGGTATCATCTGCATATCTGAGGTTGTTGATATTTCTCCCTGCAATCTTGATCCCAATTTGTGACTCCTCTAATCCCGCCTTTCTCATGATGTGCTCCGCATACAAGTTAAATAGGCAAGGCGACAGTATACAGCCTTGCCGAACTCCTTTCTCGATTTTGAACCAAGCAGTGATTCCATGCTCAGTTCTCACTGTTGCTTCTTGACCTGCATATAAGTTTCTCAAGAGACAAATAAGATGCTCTAGTATTCCCATCTCTTTAAGAACTTGCCACAATTTGTTGTGCTCCACACAATCAAAGGCTTTAGCATAGTCAATGAAGCAGATGTTCTTCTGGAACTTACAACGATATAGGCTAGATATCAGGAAAAAAATTTACAGTCAGAATAGTTCAGCAGTGGAATAGGCTGCATAAGGAGGTGGTGAGCTCCCCCTCACTGGCAGTCTTCAAGCAAAGGTTGGATACACACTTTTCTTGGATGCTTTAGGATGCTTTGGGCTGATGGTACGTTGAGCAGGGGGTTGGGCTAGATGGCCTGTATGGCACCTTCCAACTCTATGATTCTATGATTCTAACTCCCTAGCTTTCTCCATGATCCAGCGTATGTTGGCAATTTGATCTCTAGTTCCTCTGCCTCTTCGAAATCCTGCCTGTACTTCTGGAAGTTCTCGGTCCACATATTGCTGGAACCTAGCTTGTACGATTTTGAGCATAACTTTGCTAGCATGAGAAATGAGTGCAATGGTGTGGTAGTTGAACATTCTTTGGCATTGCCCTTCTTTGGGACTGGAATGTAAACTGACCTTTTCCAATCCTGTGGCCATTGTTGAGTTTTCCAAATTTGCTGGCATATTGAGTGTAGCACTTTTACTGCATCGTCTTTTAAGATTTTGAATAGTTCAACTGGAATGCTGTCATCACCACTAGCTTTATTGTTGCTCAGACGTCCTAAGGCCCATTTGACTTCACATTCCATGATGTCTGGCTCCAGGTCAGTAACTACCCCATTGTGGTTATCAGGGATGTTAAGCTCGCTCTTGTATAGATCTTCTGTATAATGTTGCCACCTTTTTAAAATCTCTTCTGCTTCTGTGAGGTCCCTACCATTTTGTTCCCTTATCATACCCATCTTTGCATAAAATGTTTTCTTCATATCTCCAATTTTCATGAAAAGATCTCTGGTCCTCCCCATTCTATTGTTTTCTTCTATTTGTTTGCACTGTTCATTTAAGAAGGCATTCTTATCTCTTCTAGCTTTTCTCTGGAATTCTGAATTCAATTGGGTGTATCTTTCTCTTTCTCCCTTGCCTTTCACTTCCCTTCTCTCTTTAGCTATTTGTAAAGCTTCCTCAGATAGCCATTTTGATTTTTCATTTCTTTTTCTTTTTATGGTTTTAGTTGCTACCTCTTGTACAATGTTGCGAACCGCCATCCATAGTTCTTCAGGCACTCTATCTATCAGATCTAATTCCTTAAATCTATTTGTCGCCTCTACTGTATATTCATCGAGGATATGATTTAGTTCATACCTGAGTGGCCTAGTGCTTTTCTCTACTTTCTTCAATTTAAGCCTAAATTTTGCAACAAGAAGCTGATGATTTCAACTACAATCAGCTCCTGGTCTTGTTTTTACTGACTGGATAGAACTTCTCCATCTTTGGCTGCAGAGCACATAGTCAATCTGATTTCTGTGTTGACCATCTGGCAATGTCCATGTGTAGAGTCGTCTCTTGGGTTGTTGGAAAAGACTGTTTGCTATGACCACTTTAACCCCTTAACCACTGGATTTTAGATCAGGAATCTGTTCTGCCTATTAAGGTTGAGTCCTACAAGAAAAAAGTATCTGTGTGCCTTTCCCTCCACAGCAAATACCTACACAGCAAATCTCCCTCTATATTTAATAATTTAAAAGCAAGTTGGCTCCAGGACTAGAGCTCATGTGCCTGAGCTGAGCCCCCAACCCCTTTTCTCAAGGTAAAAAATGACACAATTCCTATTTTTTCCCCTACCTCCCCTCTGCCCAGCTTAGGAAAAACTTAGCAGAGCAATGGGTTAAATTAAATTTTAAATTTTGACTCAGGTGCTTTATCAAGAAACACTAAATAAAGATGTTTTGGGGAAAAAACCCTTTCTTAACCAAATTCCTCCTCTGCATTTTGCATTTCTAGAAGCCCTTTTTTAGATAGCAAAGTAATTCCAGGCACGTGAGAAGTGCAGCTGGCCTCAACCACAGACAGAGTCTTCTTGATCCTGGTCCTGACCTGGTGGAATGAGCTCCAAGAAGAGCTGATGGCCCTGCCAGAGCTTGCACAGTTCCACAGGGCCTTCAAAATGGAGCTCTTCCACCAGGCATTTGGCTGAGGCTGGGGCAGAGAATATCTGTGGGCCTCTCCCCGGCATAGCCAGACCATCAGGCTACCCCCTATTTATTGCCCCCCCCCAAGGTGCAAGCTGGAGTTCGTTGAGCTAAGGAGAGGGAAGTGCGTAAGGAGTTTTAGTTATTTCGCTGCCGGGAGGATTGTAAGGGTAGGTTTTTAATTGGGATTTTTACTGTGGGGTTTTATCATGTAACCCTCCACAAGACAGCTAGCCTAGGAGTGTCAGGAAACAAATCAAGTCTAACAATCAATCAAAGAAATCTGAAATTCTGGGATCAAAACGTTGTTTCCAAAATGGAATCTTAAAAAGTAACAATACTCCTGAAAATCTAGAACAATAAAAGTATGCCGTCCCTGAAATCCCTAAATGAAATTAAGACATGACATTGTACTCATACTACAATAAATCCTATGGATGCACAACCAGAATATTCATGTTGAAGCAACCTATATTACCCTTTCAGTATATGATCTTTACATTCATACTAGGGGCCAAGCCCGTGGCATTCAGGAATACAATGGGTGCTAAATTAGGGGGGTGGAGTGGAAGAACTCTGTGGATGGCCTCCCCCTCCCCCCAGGACCTGGAAAGGCTGCAGGCAAATGTTAGGGAACTCACCGACATGGTCAGCTCTCACGCAGCCTCCAAGCTTCAGAGGGAAATGGAAGGAGGTGGGGGACGGAAGGCAATTGGCTGGTTGCTGGACAGACAAGCAAGCCAATTAGAGGAGGAGGCACTCAGGTAGAATAGCTGACCTGTGTGGGTGTTAAATGCTGAGTGGCACTTAAGCCATGAGGCACTGAGTGGCACTTCAGCCATGCGTCTCCTGCAAGGCCTTACCAGAAATATATAGTGGAACAGAATGGCAGTGAATAGGATTAGCTTGTGTGAGACAGTGTTGAACTGGTATTGGGGAAATCCACATTCATATACAGCCACTAAACTCACTGCATGTCTCAGCTTAGTTTATCACACAGGACTGGTGTGATCAAATGGGAGGCAGAGGAAACTGTGTCTCCTACCATGAGCTCCTTGTAAAAAGGAAAATATAAACAGATTTTAATCTGAATCTATGGGGCTCAAATACAAGCTTACAAAAGAGGTGACATCAAAACTTTCAGAGCTAAGGAGTGTGAAACTACTATAAAGTCTTCCTGGAATTTCAAGAAAAGTAAATGTGTGAAATAGCTGATTTTTCAAAACAAAAGGAACCTATATATCACAGCCACCACACCCACAAACACTGGGAGGGCAGTATATAAATGTAATCAATAATAACAAAAACACATATAAAAGAACATACATGCACACCTGTATACACAAAAACATACATAAGGATTACAATGTATTGAGCTGAAGCACAGCTGCCGCCATTAGCTATCATTGCTCAGATGGGAGGATGGCACAGGAAGAGAGTCGCTCATTCCCATGCTGTTGAAGCCTGGTGGGAATATGTCATTGCACAGTACGAGTGAGGCTGATCACATTTCCTGGGTTGCTTTAAAAGGACAGCCAGACCAGGGGAATGGCCTCTCACTGTTTCCTGCATCACTGGACTGCTTCTCCACCCTCCCTCCTCTTATGCATGGTTGGCTGGGTATTTTTGTTTGTTTGTGAGGTTTATGTGTATTCATGTGTGTTTATTCTTAACATTTTGTCACAGCTCCCGATTATGTTGAGGGTGAATCCTTTTAGAGGCAGTGTCTGGCTGCTGTGCTGGGCTCCACCAGGTTTGGGAGCCTCCTTAAGTGGCTGGGCACCTGCGGGGCAGTGGTGTCCTCCCAAGGGGCGGATGGCTGCCTCGTATGGTGGGTGGCTGGGAGGAGCCCCAATAGAGGTTGATGTGTGGGTGGCTTCTTCCATGCTTTACTTTTCCATGGTCCAGCAGGCCTGATGGATAGGGGGAGCTTGACCTGTCCATCAGTTGGACCCTGCAGGCAGGCCTGCTGGTGGGTTTCCCTCCCCACTATCCTGAGGTTGGCCTGGGGGGAGGGGCAGTTATGGATCTGTCACCTATAGTCATTTACATGACAGTAAAAGCTGTGGCCTGATTAATTTGCAGTCCAAATGAAGAAGCACCGTTGGTTTCTTGTAGAAATACACCCAAAGCAAACGAAACCAGTAGGGAAAAGGTTGTGTCTTCTTGAGATTTATTAAATCCTAAATAATTTTGCAACCAATTATCTGGTTTTGCAAAAATTATTTTGTTGCAAAATAATTTAGGATTTAATAAATCTCAAGAAGATCCAGCCTTTTGCCTATTGGTTTCATTTGTTTTGGGTGGTCTGATTCATGCCAAAAGGATATTCTTGTGTCTGTGATCCCTGTATAACTGGTCCCTCTCCCCCTGCCTTTCAATCAAAGCATTTTTATCGTAATTATCTTAGCACCAGTAAGTGGTATTCTGTACCTAAATTATATTTTATTTCTAATGCTTCCTACCCCACCAAGTGGACTGATACTGTTACTTTTTATTACTTAGCAATTTGTATACTTTTAAAAAGAGGGAAGCACTCACACATACTGGATGTTTCTATAGCAACAGCTAATTCCTTCCAAATTTAGATATAAGCTTGAGCACTGACTCCCACAAAAACTTCCTTCATATGCAGTAGGAGCTAGGGTACGTTTTATACTACACCTATGATCAACAGGATTTGAAAAGAGTGAGGCAAGGGAAAGGGGGCTACCCAGAAACAAATGAACAAATTATAGATAGATAAGCTGTGTCTCTGTAAAGGCTAATAAATGTATTCTGGTACGAGGTTTCATGGGCCTATAGAATCTAATAAACAAATGCCACTCTTACATGACATATGCATATGTACTATCAGAACAGAGAACATGCGAGTTTCTGTGTGTGTAAGAGAGGAGGTGTTATTATGCAGTGAGGGTGGAAGGGGAGGAGTAAAGAGCAAGGAGTAACAGAAAAAATATAGCGTTTTGTAGATTAAAAGCAGTACACTTAATATCATCAAAGATAAAAGATACGTCCAGGCCCAGGTGTGAGAACAGTAAGAATGTCCAACTTTACCACTAGAGTGGTGTAAAGAGAGATGGATTCAAATTAACAGAACCAGGTTTGATTGCCGGCTCTTCTACATGCAGCCAGCTGGGTGGCCTTGAGCCCGTCACAGTTCTCTTAGGGCTGTTCTCACAGAGCAGTTTTGTTGGAGCTCTCTCAGTCCCACCTACCTCACAGGGTTGAGAGGGGAAGGGAAAGGTGTTTGTAAGCCACTTTGGGATTCCTTCAGGTAGTGAAAAGCAGAGTAAAAAGAAAACCTTATTATTATCTTCTTCTAAATACAGAAGTTAATATATAGTTAAAAATTGTTGTGAAATTCTTATGTATGAGAAACTTGTAATCACTTGTTTATATTCTTTGTTATGATGTTGTGATACGAACTAGGAAGAATGAATTAACATTATTAATATTTAATATTAATTAATATTTAATATTATTAATAAAATATTATTATTAATATTTTCTTGGATGCTTTAGAATGCTTAGGGCTGATCCTGTGTTGAGCAGGGGGTTGGACTAGATGGCCTGTATGGCCCCTTCCAACTCTATAATTCTATGATTCTATATTGTTATTATTGTTATTATGTAAATGTTGTTATCATTGTTGTTACCATCTTACTGTTACTTGAATGATGTTACCTGTACTATTTTGTTGTTTCCTGTAAATTGCCCTGAGCCTTTGGGGAGGGCAGTATAGAAATACAATAAATAAATAAATACATAAATAAATAAATAAATAAATAAATAAATAAATAAATAAATAAATAAATAAATAAATAAATAAATAACCTTTTATAAATCTGAAGAAAATGCATGAAAACAGATAACTTAGTATGGCGCTTGATCTTACATAGAATCATAGAGTTGGATGATACCTCCAGGCTCATCTAGTCCAACCCTCTGCACATTGCTACAAATGTGAACTACAAATGTGAGATCTATCAGGTGGCCCAGCTAGCTATTTTTAGAAAATGATTTTGCAAACCCACAGGCAAAGGAAAGTGAACTGACCTGGAAAATGTTTTTTTCCTATATTGTGCTTACTGTTGTTTTATTGCAAAGGCACTTCAGAAACACTTTAATGAGAAACTGCTGAGTTTCAAGTTATTACAACACTCAGGACAATGGAACCCTCAGGGTTTAATGGTGATATTGGTTTCTTAATTCATTACACATACTAACATCATTCAGTTCTCTTATCATTTGTAAACTCCTTTATTATGCTGTATTCTAATTTGCTGCTATTCACAGGTCTTGCCAATCAGCTTAATTCAGTCTTAGCTATATTTACTGTTCATTTACTTATGCATCTTGACTTTAACTGGCCCTTCCTGGCAACATTTTCCCTGCTTTCTACCTAAATGCAATGTTTTGTAACATCTGTTACAATGTGTCTGAAGAAGTGCAAAAAGCTTTAACCCGGAATAAAATTATGTTGCTCTTAAAGGTCCCATGGAATCAAACTTTGTCTCACTGCTTCGGGCCAGTGCAGCTACCCACATGAATCCTGTTTACTTTTGTAAGAAATAATTAATGGGTTTAACCAATTATTCTCCTTTTATCTTAAAACCTTAGGGAGCCCGCTCCCGGGGCCGACAGAACGCCGTGGGAGCCTTTGGGGAGGGGGGGCGGGAGCCGGCCTTCTGTGGGCTCCGGCAGCGGCCTCGCCCGGCGAGCCTGCTCCCGGGGCTGACAGAACGCCATGGGAGCCTTTGGGGAGGGTGGGGGGGCGGGAGCCTCCTTTCCCCACCCCCCTTTTCCCTCTGGCTTCTGCCGGGGCCGAGCTCTCCCTCGCAGCCACGAGGGAGATCTCCGCCCCGACAGAAGCCTCCTTTCCCAGCCCCCTTTTCCCTCCGGCTTCTGCCGGGGACGGGCTCTCCCTCGCAGCCGTGAGGGAGATCTCCGCCCCGACAGAAGCCTCCTTTCCCCAGCCCCCTTTTCTCTCTGGCTTCTGCCGGGGACGGGCTCTCCCTCGCAGCCGCAACGTCGTTGACAATCTGCCACACACCTGAAACCGATCCGCAAAAAGCGCTTCCTTGTAGCGCTTTCAGGGAAATCCCCAAAAGTGGATTCACCCTCCGGAAAGCGCTACACTCCTGCAACCAATCTGCAACACTAGCGGGAAAGTTCTGTGCGTTACCATTGTTGTGGTTTCTACAAAGTCCCTCCCCCTGGCTCTCTCCTCTGATCTTCCGGCGAAGCGATCGCCATTTTGTTTTCTCCGAGCGAGCGGAGTTCAACCCACCAGTGAGCCTCTGTTTAGAGGCTTCCCCGGCTTCAGTCCCTCCCCAGAGCTGTTTAGTCACTAAGCACAAACAACAGAGAAGTCCGTTTGCTGATGTATTTTCCCTTTATTTTTTACACTGTTTTTGGCCGAAAATCGGGCCCGTGAGGGGGGGGATATTTTTTTTCACTCGGGGGGAGCGTGGCAACGATGAAACGACAGCTCAAACACACCTGCCAGCTGGATGGGTCTCTCCGTTGCAACGAATCAACACATATTCGTTGCAATGGGTGTGTTTTTTTTTTTTAAAAACCTTTCTTAAAGGGAAAGGGGCTGTTTGGGAGCATGCTAACGGCTGCCCATTGGCTGCTTGATGGCCAGGGGTGGGACGAGCTCGGCAATAGCGCTTCCTTTCTAGCGATTTTTGCTGAGACCGGAAGCTTGTGGGAAACGATGGAAACGCAACTGGATTCCACTACAAAGTCAGGTATGCATAATGACGAATTCCACTATTTTAAATGGCGATTTTTAGTTCAGCAAACAATTTGCTACAAGGATCCCGGTGCGGAAAGCCCCTCTATGTTTATGTTTACATCTTGTATGTTAATATATACTTTCTAACACAAAACACTTTCTAACTCAATAAATGACAATAGTTTTTGGACATAAAAACTGAGGACTTAAAAAAAGGGTGTTTCCAGGGACAGCTGTTTGGTTTGCATAATTCCAACTAACACTGACTTTATCATTTTGATTAAATGGTATTTTAACGAGAAAAAAACCAACAATGTAGACTACTGAATTCTACTTTGTTTCTTTAAAAAAATGTATTATCTGAAATCAGAGGCAAGTGTTTGGTGGAGTACCAAGTGACTCAAGGCCTTAGGCAAAAAACATGGTCATACAGCTCTAAGTGAAAAGATCATGAAATATGTCCTGACTCTTTCAAGTGATACATTAGAGAACTCTCTCAGACACTAATAACAGTTTCAAATTAAGGAAGGCCTGGTAGATGATGCCAAGGGGAAAGTTCCCATCATAGATAATAAGGACATTTTTGAAGTCAGCAATTAGTGCTGTATATTTCTAGTAGGAGTAAGAATGTAAAGTGTTTCTAAATGGGTTTCTTTCTCTCCCTCTCTTCTTTTATAGGAGTAATGTTGATGGAAGTGCACTTATTCTCTTCATACCTTGCGTGATGTTTATGAGAGGAAAGGGTTATCACGTCAATAGTCCTTTCCTCCCAAAGGATATTTATTGTAGTAAAACCCAATGTCACTCATTAAAGTGTTTAATTAAACAGCCCTGTGTTCAGAGCATTTACCATTTTAAATAGATTTGCATGTTTTGCATCCAACGGCCCTTTAACGGCAAGAAAAATTTGCGTGTTTGGTCTCAAGATATATGATATATCTCACACACTGTTTCACAAGGGAAAGTTTTTTCCACATATTTCTAAGAGCAAATGTGTAACATTTCCATTAATCAGATCCCAGAGAGCTTAAGTCACGCTTTTTACTAAAGACATATCCACTGGGGAAAAGTTTTTGAAGTACATCTTACTGGCACAATAAGAACATGATACTTAAGTCGTATATGTTTAGAAATATCCTGTACTTTTTTTTCGTTCAATAGTACTCAGTATCAGATGATGTACTTAAGGAAATCAGTATAAATTTTGGACTTTAGTTAACAAGCTATTTCATTCACAGCCTCTACATGCAGATTGTGCCTTCTGAAATAACATAGAAACCAACATGTCCATTCAGATATTCAGAACTCCTTGCAGGAATTCCACAGAAGGAATGATTTTCATAGCAGATTCTGGTATGATTTTCTTATTAGAATCTCTTATTAGAACAGTTTGTATTATCTTCCAAGTTTTTCTAGAATATTAAACATATGGATACGACTATCTGGTATGAAATACGCTTTTACTGGATGGAGGAAAAATTCATCTTCTATGTGGTCAGTGTTGCTTTAAAGGTTTGCTCACATCAAGAGCATTGAGTGACACTACTGCCAAAATAGCACTACTCATAGGATGCCATTTCTTTTAATGAAAATTTTAGTATTTATTAGCTAGAACTGCATGGTCACTCTAGTTGGACAAGTCACTCAGGCCTCCAAAGCTATTCTATATTTAGTAATTCCTTGGAATTTGATACAATATTATGTTTTATTTTATTTATTGATTCAATTTATTTCCGCTGCTCCCAGACCAGCTGGCTTGTGGTGGTTTACAACAATGAATTAAAACATGATAAATCTATAAAGCCCAATTAACAGCTGCCCCCTCAACCAACCAGTCCCTAAAAACTCAATAAAATCCAGTAGCTTCACTTTGGCCAGTACCTCAGGGCACTGACCTCAATCTTGCCCTGGCCTCAACCAAATACATGGCAGAAGAGCTCCATCTTGAAGGCCCTGAGGAACTGAGACACTTCTATCAGGATCCTCAGTTCTTATGGGAGCTCATTCCACCAGATAGGGCCCAGGACTGAAAAGGCCCTTAAGCAGGTCGAGGCCAGGCAAACCTCATGTGGGCCAGGGATTTTCAGATATCTATGATGATTAGCAACCAATCCAACTTGAACATCTGCCTGAATGATGCTGAAGAAAATCAGAGCCCAGGAATTGGGCAGAGATGTTGCAATGGACTACTAGGAAGATGAAACAATAATTTCAGCCTGTTACAAACAGTGCTTTGCCAGTGGAGCCCCAGTTGCTGACTCAGAAAAAGGCCCCAGAACAGGATCTGGGGCTTTCAAGCCATTCCTTGTTGGCCCAGATCAGGATAAAAAGGGATAAAATAGATGGAACAGGACAATCAGGAGCCACAAGTCAAGAAAGATCCAGGAAATATGCAAAAGTTCAAGAGGTTGCCAGGCCCACATTATCCAGAAGCTGTATTCAAGAGAGGGCCTGAGAGGGAAAAGTGGTGTCGACAGTTCTGTTCTACTTCTAACACCAGTGCCTTAGTTTATCTAATCTATTTTCTCTTGTGAACTATAATGATAATTTAGTACAAGTTAATTAGTTGCTTCACAAGTTCACTCTCTATCACACATCATCATCAAGGTAACACATGTTGCATGCTCAATTCTCAGGAAATTTCAGTATCATTACAACACACTTATGCACCTGTTACTGGAGCAATATCCTGCTTCTTCTTCACAGGGGAAGGAAGTTTGCCAGTGCTGAATTCTAAAATAATACCCAAGTTACTATATAGGATTGCTACCTGGATTTCAGTGATTACAGAATATTTTGGCAGCTTACACATAGGATAATAGGAGCCCCTGTTGCATTTCAGATATATCTTTCAGAGCAGAACTCACCCAAAAGTTAATAGAAACTAGAGCATGGCTCAGTAGTTGATAGGTTAATGGAGCTGGGACATATATCTGAAGATTGCTAGGAAAGGCAAAGGTCTTTTCACTTGTCCAGTTTCATGTTGCAGAGCTGGATTACAACAGTACAATAATTTGCTCTCACCAATTTTGCTTGAGTCATTTATTTGGTATTTACCTCCTTGGGTTCTGCCATTATGCATGAAGATATCTAATGGCCTCCCATCTTGTTAGAGCATTTGCTTAAGTTCACTTTAATGTGACCTTATCCAAAATATTACAGGGAGATTTTGTCCTATTCAGATCATCTTTTTCCTTTACGGTCAGGATAAAGTTAATATTCTCACAAAATATTGGAATGTCAGTTTTTAACAACTTAGGAACCACTGGATCTCCCCTCTTTTAATATGCCCTCCATTTAATAAAATCCAAGGGAATAAAATTCCCCACCTGAAGCTAGATAGTGACTTGAATATATCCTACCTGGTCACCAAATTTATGTCTAACATATTTTACATTAGTAAACACTGTATTATTCTTTTAGTCATTGCTCAAAATCATCTGATCATAAACTAATCACATTCGGCACTCCATGTCTTTTCTTTCTTCTGATTTATTTCTTCATATTTCTTGGCTATTGTCCTAAAATTAATATATGCAAACATAATGACTACTACTAACTAGCTAGTCAAGCTTGCTAATGTTCTAATTATGTCACTATGAATTAAATATGCAATACTTCAAATTATTCTGATAATGCCTTTAGGGTTATGTGTAGCAAGACAAGTGATATCAGGTCAGACATTTGGGTACATATAATCCAATCTTGGGTAACAAGGCTGGACTTCCTTAGTCTCTTTTTAGAGACCATCATTTTGGTCATATCTGTAACTGTATTTTGTATAAGATCACTGATCCTAAATTATACGAGGGCAATAACTATGTTTTGTTAATCTGGGGTTATTTTTGGTACCCATGCATTTATTTATGTTACAACATCTATACCTTCCTTTAAAAGGCACAACATAGATCACAATTAAATGCAATATTAAAAGTACATTTTAAAGCCCAAAAATGCCTTCAAAAAAGTTGTTCTGCAAAGTCTATAGAGGAATACAAGGATGAGGCCTTCTTAACTTCTTTGGTAAGTGGTTCTACCAGATAGAAAACATAACTGAAAATGCCTAAGCATCGGCTGTGGCAGATCTGACTTTTCTGCAGGAAGGGATCTTCAAGGAGTCTTATTGAAATTTACATGCTGAAGCAGCAGAGCACAGCAAGACCATTTCCGCATTAGAAGACATACCTTTTTTTTTGGCAAAACGGTGCCTGCTTGCACCTTTGTTTTTGTTATATCCCTTAATCCCACCATCCTGTGCCCTTAATCGCCTCCTCATTCCCCCAATTTGTCCTGAATGTAATTCTTTTTTTTAAAAAAAATCTGAGTTATAATGTTATGACATTACAACACTGCTCTGTAACACTGCAAGTTTTTTAAAACTTAGAAACAGCATTGTAACGTGATCACCTATTTAAGGGTGGAGGGAGGGAGGTGGAGGGGGAAGGGAGACACCAACAAGGAAAGGTTTATTCCCAAACAACTCAAAATCACAAAATTGGGGAAAAGCCCAATTGCAAGCATTTCCGCATTTGGCAGCCCTGAATTAGGCTCCACTAGACAGTGCTTTAAAATATGAATATCAGTTTTCTGGAGATTCTTTCGCTGTGGGGCAAGTACAGAGGCAATTTGGGTTTGCACCTAAAGAAGTCAATTCTTATCTCTAAATTAACAGCAATTGAGGAGACTTTGGCCAGTCATTCTGAGGTATCGAACTAATGAAAGGATGATCAGCCTAGAGAACCATAGTGTAGAAGTTAATGTTCAAACACCTGAACAACAGCTATCATTATTGATCTCTATGAAAACAAAACAAAAGACAAATTATAGTTTAAGATACATCAAATGAATGTGAAATATTTCCCTGCATCTCTAGAGTTGCCAGCTATGGGTTGAAAAATAGCTGGAGCCTGAATAGGGGAGGATTTGGGGAGGGGAGGGACTTCAGTGGAAAATAACACCAGAGAGCCCATGTTCCAAAGCTGCCATTTCCTTTGGGTGAATGGATCTGTGTCACCTGGAGATCAGTTGAAATCTCATGAGATCTCCAGCCATCACCTATGCATCTCTGAATCGTTTATTGCATATACAACAGGACAATGTCCCATCACAGTTCTTTGATTAATTAACCTTTATAATACATTTTACATTCAATATTTGCCAACTAGGGGCCAAGCCTGTTGCATTCAGGAATAGGGAGGTGGAGTGGAAAAACTGTGCAGATGGCCTCCCCCCAGGACCTGGAAAGGCTGCAGGCAGCTGTTAGGGAACTCACTGGCAGGGACAGCTCTTGCACAGCATGGATCTACAGTCTCCAAGCCTCAGAGCGAAGTGTCTCCAAGCCTCAGAGCGAAGGAGGGGGTGGTCAAGGGTGGGGGAAGGAAGGTGATTGGCAGGCCGATGGACAGACAGGCAAGCCAGTTGGAGGAGGAGGCACTCAGGGGTGGGACAGCTGCTCTGAGTGGGTGTTAAGCACTGAGTGGCACTTAAGCCATGAGACATGCTCCTCCTCCAAGACCTTACCATAAATATATAGTGGAACAGATATGAATGAAAATTTCTAAAGGAATTACATTTTAAAATCTTTTAAAATCTTTTAAACATAAAACATCTTACATATAAAACAAAGGAACCTTCTCAGCTCCTATTGGCCCTTCTCAAACATGAGAAGCTGAATGATATTTTCAACCATAATCATTATGGAGTTTTAATAAATAAGATGTTACAATGTGATTATGTAATTTCTATGTGGGTTTTTAATATAACACATTTAAAGTACATATAATAAACAATAAAAAGATATGCATGTTCTATAAACCAGTCATTTTGGAACACATACAGTATTTTTAATCTGTGGTACTACAGAACAGTTGCAGAAACCTGATTAATGGTAGTTGAAATGCTGAGTTGCCAGGAAATTTCATATCAACAATGGAGTAGTCTGAATGAAGCATTACGTTTATTATACTGCTAATAGGCAAGGCGGTTTATTCCCCTTCCCCCTTTGGATGATCAGGAAACCTCTGCATTTACCCCACTATAGGAGTGAGTTGGGTGCCCAGGATTATCTTCTGTCAGTATATAAAGTGCCTCCTATAATTAAGCAGCAACTTTTCTTTGATGGAATGCCAAGAAAATAATAACTTTGTCACAGCAAAAAAATGTGAAAAGTCTGACAAAGGGAGCCATTTATCTGTTTCACAGGTCCTGCGGTGATTAGTTTGGCCCTAATTAATGACAGCTTTCCAAAGTGAGAGATAATTGCTTACACATATAATGCAGAGAGTTCAATAGCTAAAATGAGCAATAATGAATATGCACTTTGAAGTGCTTAGACTACAAAAAGTTAAAGAAGTACTTGAGCAGGCTTGATAAATGACAGCCCTCTACTGTCCAGTTTTTTTATTTTTTTTTAAATCAGTGTTTAAGATTATGGCTTTTAATGATTCGGTGCTAGATCCTTGACTCCTAAACACTGAGATTTATGATGACTGAGAAATGTCCATATTAAGAAAGTATAAGGAAGATTCAGATCACAGCCATTCCTGACAATTATAATTAATAGCTGAATCTTAACTTAATTCAATAGAGGTCAGGGTGTTGCTATAGTAATGTCCTAGCCTAGCAATTTTATCCATTTTCCAGTCTGCTGCTCTTTTGCATAACTGCAAGTGATAAAATATTTTAACTGCAATATTTGCAAGTGATGCAACATCTGGATTCCAGATTTGTGTATAAATGGAGAAGATTAATGGAGCTATTAGCATGTTGGTGTAAACCTGGAAACTGGCCAGTATCAAACTGCCTGTGTATTCTGTTTTAGTAACTGGTTTCTAATGGATTCCCCCCCCCCCGTCATTTCAGACAGACCGGTTTTAGTAACCAGCTGCTAGCGGAATTTACCTGTACATACAAATCAACTTGTCAGGTTACCAAGGCTTGGTTGAGCTGCTTTTGGGGGAAACTGCTTTCTTCTGTTTTCTACCTCATCATTTTGCTTTTGAATCACTGTATTGTGCTGATAAAATATCCATAGTGCTTTCACCCCCCACTCTTATTTGGTGAAGAAGATTGTACAGCCAAAAAAAAAAAAAAAGAGGGGGGACAGCAATGTTTGAAATGACTTCAAAGACAGCTCATAAATGGAAGGAAATTCACTGTATAAAATCCTTGCCCCTGTGTTGCTTTATTCAAAATTGGGCCAGTAAGGAATAACATCTAGATTAGAATGGTTATGTGAAAATCTTCACTATGACTTTAATTACTGAAAACTAAAATTCCACTGATCACTTCTTGCATGTTGGAAAAGTAAAGGGAAATGGATAATACTGCAAATGCACAATTATTAAGAAAAATTGTACCTGTATGATTTCTCCTTCCGCAAACTACCGTATATACTCGCATATAAGCTGACCCCGCATATAAGCCGAGGCACTTAATTTTACCACAAAATCTGGGCAAACTTATTGACTTGCATATAAGCCAAGGGTGGAAAATGCAGCAGGCTACTGGTAAATTTACAAGGTGGCCTAAATGCTTAATCCATGCTCCATCATCACAGGCTTTCTCATCCAGCCTACCTCCCAACAAATACAGAAAAGTCAAGAAGATGACTAGCTGCTGGTGTTTGTACCCTGCTTTTCACTAACCAAAGGAATCTCAAAGAAGCTTACAATTACCTTCCTCTCTTGATGCCAGACACCCTAAGAGAGCACTGACAGAACTGCTGTGTGAGAACAGTTCTGGCAGGAGAACCAAACAGTGTCCCCCAGGCCAGCAAATCAGAGCAGAACAATAGTACCCAAAGTTGGCAACCTACTACAACAAGTACAGCAGCTACAAAACTGGGGGCTACAGTGCCCTCCAGAAGAAAACACTGAAAGAAAGAAGTGTAAAAATCAACTTTTAAAAGAAACACAACCCCAAGAAAGAAAGGCAAACAGTGCTGCCCCTCTGATAAAAGAAGAAACACTGAAAAAACAGTAAATCCCATAGCATCCACCAAACCCACCCACCCCACACCCAGAAAGCAAAAGAATAGTTTGGAAAAAGTGATTAGGAAAAGAAGGGGGGGGGAAAATCAGAATCCCTCAGTCAAACCATTGATGTCCTACAAGCTGTCACAGTAAGCTTTCAGGATCTTTGCAGAAGGCAAAGGTTAACTGGAGGCCACTAGTTCACTTGCAAAGAGTTCAGGTTGCAAATGCAATGCTCCAATTGGCTGGCTGGTGGCAGGCTGTTAATCAATTATCCACATATAAGCTGAGGAGGTCTTTTAAGTGCTAAAAACTGTGCTGGAAAACTCAGCTTATATGCGAGTATATGGCTTATTATGCACGGCTGCCGAAACAGCGATTTCGGGTCACGTGGAAAATGCGGAGGGGGAAGACGCAAAACAAACCGCTTACGCACGGGACGGGACACAACAGCGGCAAAACCCAGAGTAACCGATTATGCATGCGGCAACCCCGGCATCGCTTCCGGTTGCACCCTGGTTCCCCGGAAGCTCCACTTTCTTCCGTGTTTCGCTAATGCGGCTTTTTTGGCAGACTGCATTGAATCTGCGGCTGGTTGCAGCTGGTGCTGTGCGTTATCTGTGATTTTAGGCGATGCCATTCCACCCCGAATGCGGACCTTCCCCTCCGTGCATAATGGGCCAAAATGGTACATTCCGTTGGAAAGTGTGAAGGACAGGATGGAAAAACAACCACTCAGCAATTTCATTGAGCATGTGGGAGTGCTGCTCTGGCACCAATCACCTTTCAGGGGGAGGATATAATGTTAGAGGGAAGTTTAGCAGCAGTAAGTTCAGGCCTGCCTCAGGGAGAGTGCAGTTATAGTTTAGGTCTGCCTCAGCTAGAGAAAAGTGAAGGGTAGTTCATTTTAGTAGCATGGCATAGTGGCAGAAGTCTACCTCTAGGAAAGGACAGCATACTCACTGCTGAAGACAGGATCTCATAATGAGCAGACCTTGTACAATTTAGTCTGATTTTGGAGATATGGCAGGCTGGTTTAGGTGAAATCCTAAGAGTGTGAGAAGATCCAACCTAGTGGTTAGTCAGTGAAAGCCCATTAGTATCTGCAAGTATTAAAGAGAATTCACAGCACATTCGTAACTCACTTGATTTTATGTGCCCCAGTCAAACTTGTAATCTGTACTCTTATAAAATTTTGTTTAAATATGCAAAGATGACCACAGCACCAAGCTGCTTGAAATTATAAAATATGTTTATTAGGAATAGAAACAACCTTGTAAAGAAATAGAAGAGAGAGAGAGAGAGAGGTGCCGGGTAAGGGCAACCCTCCCCAGCCATAGGACTTCTATCTTGGTGCGGTTGAGTTTCAGCCAACTCTGCTTGAGCCGTCCAGCTATAGCATCATAGAAATATAGAATCATAGAGTTGGAAGGTACCTCACGGGTCATCTATTTATTTATTTATTTATATTTATGTCTCATGGTGGTTTACAAATGTCTTGTGGCGGTTTACAAAAATTCATAAGTACAATCAAATCCCATAAAACCCCATTAAAATGTAATTAAAAAACAATATCACGATGGTGGATAATAAATATATAACCCATTCCCTACCCCCTGTTCAGTAAAGGTCTATTACTCTCTATCTAGGAGCGAGGGACTTAGTTGGTTTCAGCTAGAGATCCACAGCTGACAACACCGGGAGCTGCCCTGGCCTCAACCATATGCCTGGTGGAAGAGTTCCATCTTACAGGCCCTGCAGAAAGCTGATAAATCCCACAGGGCCCGTAGCTCATCCAGGAGCTCGTTCCACCAGATTGAGGCCAGGGCTGAAAAAGGCCAGGCATATGTCCCGGGGGGCCAGGACCACCAGTAAATTCATACTCGCAGAGTGAAGAGCCCTGTGGGGGGCATAAGCAGATAAGAGGACCTGCAGATATGCCGGACCCAGGCCGCGTATAGCTTTAAAGGTTAAAACCAGAATGTTAAACTTGATCCGGAAGCAGACTGGTAACCAATGCAGATAGTGCAGCACCAGCTGAATATAGGTCCTCCATGATGTTCCAGTGAGGACCCTTGCAGCCATGTTCATAGAATCCTAGAATCATAGAATAATAGAGTTGGAAGGGATCTCATGGGTCATCTAGTCCAACCCCTGCACTATGCAGGGCACTCACATCCCAGTTGCTCATCTACTGTAACCTGCCACCCCTTTTCCTTCACAGAATCAGCCTCTCCATCTGATGGCTATCTAGCTCCTGTTTAAAAATTTCTAAAGAAGGAGAACCCACCACCTCCCGAGGAAACCTGTTCCACTGAAAAACCGTTATGACTGTAAGGAACTTCTTCTAGATGTTTAGATGGAATTTTTAAAATTAATTTTATCCCATTCATTCTGGTCTGTCCCTCTTGGCCAAGAGAGAACAATTCTGCTCCATCCTCCATATGGCACCCTTCTAAATACTTGAAGATGGTTATCAGATCCCCTCTCAGTCGTCTCCTCTCTAGGCTAAACAGACCAAACTCCCCCAACCTTTCTTCATACGTCTTGGTCTCCAAACCCCTCACCATCTATGTTGCCCTCCTCTGGACATGCTCTAATTTGTCTACATTCCTCTTCAACTGGTGTGCCCAAAACTGAACACAGTACTCCAAGTGAGGCCGAACCAGAGCAGAGTAAAGCGGTACCATCACCTCCTGTGATCTGGACACGATACTCCGTTTGATACAGCCCAAAATCCCATTTGCCTTTTTAGCCACTGAGTCACACTGCTGACTCATGTTCAATATATGGTCTACTAAGACTCCTAGATCCTTTTCGCACATGCTACTGCCAAGACAAGTCTCCCCCATCTTATATTGGCATCTTTGTTTTTTCATACCTAAATGCAGATCTTTACATTTGTCCTGATTGAACTTCATTTTATTCAGTTTAGCCCATTTCTCGAGCCTATCAAAATCATCATGTATTCTGTTTCTATCTTCAGTTGTGTTTGCTACCCTTCCCAGTTTAGTATCATCTGCAGATTTAATAAGTATCCCCTCTAATTCCTCATCCAAATCATTTATAAATATGTTGAACAACATAGGCCCCAGGACAGATCTTTGGGGTACTCCACTTGTCACTCTTTTCCAAGAAGATGCTGAACCATTAACAAGTACCCCGGGTGTGATTTGTCAAGCACTTATTGAATTAGGAGGAATTGGCAGCCATGTAATCTTCCCCTAAGAAGAGTCTCCAGTCTGATTTTCCCTTCACATATCTGAAGAAATGGCTCTGGAAAGCTCATCTGTAACCACTATGCCACAATTCCCAAAGGTCAGTCTTCTCCCACACTCAACGAACATTCCACACCACAGGTTCTTGACACCCATATCTCCACACCGATATCCTCATTTGCCACCACGCCACCACAACGTCCCACACAACACACACATTCAACCCCATGCCCTTACAGACTGGACAACTCCTCCCCTTCCTCTTACCACTGCCAAGCTCTAGCACCCACTGTATTCTTGGATACAACGGGCTTTGCCCCTAGTCCAATATAAAATAACATGCTGCGCCACTGAGCTATGGTTACTTTACAATTATGAGATTCCCCCTAAGGGAGAGGAGTTATTGCAAAAGCTACTCATCTGATCATGAGCAGAAGAGCTGTGTTTTGCAGGCCCTGAGGAACAGATTCTTCTAACAGAGCCCTCAGCTCATCTGGGTAGGGGTCAGGGACCAAAAAGGCCCTTGCCCTGGTTGAGGCCAGGTTTAGTTCACAGATCATCAAATCTTAATACTTCCTATAAAAACATCAATTTATAAACCAGCACATTATACTCAATCCAATATATTTTGGGTTCAGAATCCATGTTTATGATGAGTTCTCTATTAAACCATGCCATGAGCCTCAAGAACTAAACCAGTTTGTTTGCAACTAAAAGTTTGTAACAGTTCATGGCTCAAAAACTGGACATGGCATGAACCATGCCAAACCACATTTTCCTGGTTCAGGCCCATCCCTAATCCTGAGATATCTGTAATCCAATCTAGCAGTTAAACTATAAGCATGCACCAAGAGCAGGTCTTATTCTTATTCCACACTTATTGCACTTCTTATTGCATACTTAGGGAGACATATGAGATTGCAGTGTAGGCCACAAAACATGAGTTTTATGCAGCCTCTATTGTGTCCACGAGCTCTTGCCTTGCACAATTATTTAGGGTAGTTTGATCATAGATCACTCTCATGGAGGGACACCAAAGTTTAGTCAATTGGATTTAAGCTGTGAGGCATTCGTCAACTATTTTGTATATAAAGACTTCATGCTCTGCTGTGTGACCTTCCTGACACAATTGATACAGTAAAGGAACTAGAGGCTCCTTCCCTGTCTTTGGAGATGGTGTTTAATGGCTTCAGGGGGCTCTCTTTACCCAAAGTGGACAAGTTGCTGGGCTTAGTGAGGGTGACCACATGCCCCCTAGTCCTTCTTGGTTACCCATCGGGTGATCAGAGGATAGGAGGCCCTCTCTGGGAAATTATACATCTGGAGAGTTCCCTGAGGTACTGAAAGAGGTGATGGTTCATCCCTTATTTAAGAAACCTTCTCTGGACATGTAGGATTTGAAACCATCTATCTATTTGTTGCTCTCAGTGAACCGGCTCATGGAGGCTTATATATAATAGGAAATACAATTTTTAAAAATAGTGAAACCCCAGTTAAAACTCCCAACCTTCAATAACAAGAGACAATGATTATTTCATCACAGTTTCCTCCCTTGATAGGCCTCAAAGACCTAGTGCTGTAATTAAGTAAGGGAGAATGTCATAAGATCGAGATCATTTGAAAGTAAAATGAAGGATGGGGGGGGGGGGAGGGACCCAGAGATCTTCAAGCCCTAGCCCTGACCAAATGCCTGGCGGAAAAGCTCTGTCCTGCAGTCCCTGTGGAATTGATTGCTCCAAAGAGCCCACTGCTCATCTGGGAGTTCATTCCATCAGGCAGGGGCCAAAACCAAAAAGGTCCTGGCCCTGGTCAAGGCCAGGTTTACTTCACAGAGGCCACAGACCAGATCTGTTAGCAGCATTTGATGTTGTTGACCACAAGTTATTTGCCCACAGCCTCACCAGGGCTGGAATACGAGGGACTGCCTAACAGTGGCTGATTTCGTTTCTCAAGAACCAGAGGCAGAGGGTTGCTGTGGGGGAGAAACAATTACACTATTACCAACTTCCGTGCAAAGTGCCACAACATGTGGTATTCTCCCCCATGTTGTTCAGCATCTACATGCACCCTCTAGCTCAGCTGGCATAGTTTTGGGCTGGGGTGTCACCAGTATGCTGATGACATCTAGCTCTATCTCATTATGGAAGGCTGCCCTGACTCCCCCTGCCCCCTACTGTGACAGTCTGGCTTAACCAGAGTTGCCTGAAACTCAGACCTTGCATGATGGAGGTCCTGTGGCTGGGTAAGAAAGGACCAGAACAGGAAGTATTACTTCCTTGCCTGGATGGAGTGCAGTTAGAGATCTCATCCTCAGCAAGGAATGTAGGGGCAACTTTGGATGTCTCCTTAACAGTGGAGGCACAGGTCATGAAGATAGCCCAAAGGGTGTTTTTCCATCTCTGCAAAGTGAGGCTACTAGTGCCCTATCTGGCCCTAGACCACCTAGCCATGCAACAGGTATCTCCAGATCTCTATAATTTCCTCTATATAAGCCTAACCTTGACCTTGACCAGGAAACTGCAGCTGGTACAGAATGCTGCTGTGAGGGTTCTTACAGGAACTTCCTGAAGAGCTCATATGCAGCCAGTCCTGCTCAACTACACTGGTTGCCAGTTATATACTGGATCAAGTTCAAGGTATTGGTCTTAACCTTTAAGGCTATTCATGGTCTAGGTCCAGTGTACCTGAGGGACCAACTAATTCCCTATATCCCCCACAAAGTTTTTACTCTATGGGTTTGAACAGACTGGTGGTTCCTGGCTCATGTGAAATATACCTGGCCTCAACCAGGGCCAGGGCCTTTTCAGTCCTGGAGCCTGCCTGGTAAAATGAGCTTCCAGATTAGCTGAGGGCCCCATCGGAATGGTCTTGGTTCTGCAGGGCCTGTAAGATAGAGCTCTTCCAACAGGCTTTTGATTGAAGTTGGGCCGAGGAAGAACTAGGGGCCCCTCTTCCATCTCTTCCATCTCTCTGGAGGCACTGGGTTGTAGGGGACTAGTATGGTCTAAGGGCATTGCAGGTGGAGAAGTATTGTTGTTTTTATATACAGTTTAAATGTTATTATTATTTCATTGTTTTACACTGCCATAGGTCAGCTGGCTGAGAGTGCATGGTTAATAAATATAATAATAAATAAAATGGCAAGCTGTTGAGACTCAAAACAGAGAAGTATTTGGTTAGATATAAAATGCTTCTTATAAACAAGAAATCATACTTTTTTGTTGTATCACTAACATCATTGGCTCTAGGCTACTGTTAGTTGTCAGAAAACTAAAAAGAATTCAAATAAAGTGACACAGTTTTCCTCGTTTCCTCTTATTTTTTGAATTAAGTAAATAGATGTACAACATTTATGATAAAACATTATGTGGTCTTCTACTTGGATATTTAGTGGGGTTTCAAAAGATGATAGAGACATTTTAACTGTAACCTATTTTCCTAAGCTTACAAAAGTTTTACTGTCTTATTCAGAGGGAACAAAATTAAATGGAGACATCTGACAGAGAAGGACAGCATATGGCAAGTAGTAAGGCTGTTATGTAAAGCCTAATACTATTGTCAAAAATCCTAAAACCCTTGGCTTTTGATAGTGCTCATAGAAAAACATGAAACTGAAACCATGATGGGAGTATGCCTGAAGGTAGAGTTTTGAAGTTTCTAAATAAATGTGCTACTAAATCCATTTCTTAATCCCTGCAATTTGATTCATGTTTCTCCCCAACATTTATAAACATCAAAGACATATATGATAATTCATTTAAAAAAAAAACTTATTGGTAAATTCCATTCTATAGATTTCGAATTAAATGCAGAAACTTTCAAAGAACCTTCATAAAACTTTCAGTATGGGAAATACTATAAAAACACAGAGGCCATTTAATTTTAATAAGATGCAACCAGAAAAGAAAAGCTGCTTTTAATAAAGTATTGGTCATAATGTAAGACATAACCCCTGTGGTTAGCTACCAACAATAAATTATTTTGGTAAAATTTAAATTAAAAACCTAAGCCAGATTTAAGTCTAAGTTCCATACAAATAAGTTAGTACTTTAAAATACTAGGAACTCTAACAGTTAAAACTCTAACAGTCTCTCATCTCTTGACATGGCAGAACACATGGCAGAACACTGGATGAGAATGCTGGAAGGGAAGGGAGCATGTGAAGGGTGGGTGCTACTCAAACAAGAGCTATTGCATGCTCAATCAATGACTATCCCAGAAAGACGAAAACACTGCAGGAGCTCTAAGAAGCCTATTTGGATGAACAGAGAACTTCAAGAGGAACTAAGAAAGAAAAGGGAAATGTTCAGGAAATGGAGGGAAGTACAACGATATAGGCTAGATATCAGGAAAAAAATTTTCACAGTTAGAGTAGTTCAGCAGTGGAATAGGCTGCCTAAGGAGGTGGTAAACTACCCCTCACTGGGAGTCTTCAAGCAAAGGTTGGATACACACTTTTCTTGGATGCTTTAGGATGCTTTGGGCTGATCCTGCATTGAGCAGGGGGTTGGACTAGATGGCCTGTATGGCCCCTTCCAACTCTATGATTCTATGATTCTATGATTCTATGAAATTATATAGACACTGGGGAAAATAATCAAGGAATGTGAGACTTAGTTGTTTTAAACTTTAGCAACTTTGCCTTTAATGAGAAGAATGAGGCCTCTATGAGAAGAATTGTGAAATACAAGTGTGGCCACATTGCTCATGGGGGGGGGGGAATTATCTCCCGCTTTTTTGCCAGGCACAGGGGCTGCTCTTGATTCAAGGGCTGTGCTGCTGGTGGTAGCAGAGCCAGCATGACTCCCAGGTTATGCCTCTGCTGGAGGTTCCCAGGCTGCATGACTACCATGTCAGGCTGAGTGTGATTCGGGGACTGTGATGCTGCTGGGCTCCAGTATGGTATGCCCACTGCTGTCTGGCCCAGCATTACTTAGGGACTGCAGCAGCCAGTGGAGGTAAGTGTATGCACAGAAAACACTAGTTTACTTTTAGGAGGATTTAAACTCCCAAGTATTTTAAAAAATAATTTCAGATTTTTCTGCAAACCTTGATATTTGTTATACAAGTACACCTTATCATTTACTTTAATGTCATAGTGACTGGGGGGGGGGATCCATTCCTATGCTAGTTTTCTCTCTAAAAATATTCAAAAAGCCTGTTTTTCCTTCTTCAGCCTTCATCTCCAAACTAGCACTCACAAAGCCCTCCTTGAAATACTCAGGAAGTTTTCCTTGTGGAACTTCCTTGGCTTCTTTTGTTAGCTTGGACAACAGTACACAAAGCTTGGGTTGCCAGGTCCTTCCCCTGGCCACAGACAAGGGATGGGGGCTAGGGCTTCCAAATCCAAGCAGGGAAACTACTCAAGATTTGGGAGTGGATCCTGAGGAGGACAGGGACATCAGTGGTCATAGAGTCCACCCTCCATTTCTCCTTGGGAACTGATCTCTGTAGTCTGGAGAATAGCTGTAATTTCGGAGGATCCCCAGTTCTGTCCTATGTAAATATGAGAGAATCATTTAAAATCTCAGAGAGAAAAAATTCCCATGGTAACTGTAACTAGGCATCAACTCCACTGCTAGGCAAGCTGACCCGAGCTTATCTCTTTACTTCTCTCATAAAGATCACCTTATGTTTCTTAATATTAAATATCACCTTTTCATACAGAACTTTAATTTATATTTTTAACACCTATTATAACTTTCTGCACAGCATTTTAGCTGCTTCTCCACAGATGCCTCTAGATTCTACAGGATAGTTAAATATATCATGAATTGTAATACATTGCTTTTGAACTCAGGAGTTCTTACAAGAGAGTAGTATTATTGTTGTCACAATGTAATATTTATTTGGTTAGATTTAATGCCTGCCACTCCCAAACTGGTTTGTGGTGGGTTATAAACTGTCTGTATTAAAAGCCCCATTAAAACCCCATTAAAACAATTCCGGACATCCATCCATGTACAATAAGCAGACTCCTGAAAACTGAGAATAGACTAAGGACACACACTAAAAGAAAACATGGAATCTATTGAAAAGGTGTGTGCTGAGCAAAGACATCATGTTTCTTATCTCTTGATGATACATGGAGTTGGTTCTTTATCTTTTTTATAACTACATGCCCATGTACCAATTTTTTTAAAACATAACCATTCATTGCCCTGTCTCCATGATTTTAACAAGTTCTGTTCTTAAATATGGTGATTATTGTTTCTCAAGATCTTACTTTTAATTGAAGTGTGCAATCAATCTAGCCATTAAAAGTAAGGATCTGCTATTATGATATACATAGATTAGATGCCCTTGCAGTATGCCAGAAGAAAGACTAAAGTGGAAAAAATGCTATCAAACGTTTATTTTAGTTTGGTGAAGGACATGGGTTCAACCATATGAACTGGCCCAAGTGACTAGAAAGTTGTGATGGACAGTACAAGCAAAGAAACAGTAATAATGGCCTTTGTAAAGTTGGAAATCAGGATTCCTGAGTCCAGATTTCTTCCTAACTGGGCACTTTTACACAGAAAGTGAGGAAAGGAATATAGATATTCTTACTTCACTACATGACACACCTGGAAACAGAACTGTGGGAAGAAGGAAATACTTCTACTTGCCCTGACTCCAGTGCACAGTTAGAATCAGTAAGAAATTGACAAAAGCCTGGAAACAAAAGAATGTGGCAGGGGAACTGGGTTGCCTAGCAGCTAGGAAGAACAGGAAGCTAATACGATTGGCTTCCCAAGTCCCCGATTTTTTATCCTTAAGCACAATAAAGTTCTCTGATCATTTAACATCTTAGCATATGTATGCCTTTTTCACGGGTTGCTTGCAATACTGCTGTGCTGTTCTATTGCAACAGAGAATGAAAGTAGGTCAAGTGAGTTGGTAGGGTTACAATAGTGACCTACTTTGCCTCGATCTTTTTACTGACAGGAACTGGAAACCGAAAATGTACAATAAATTACTCAGGCAAATACAGGAAACTAGGAGTACAGCTAGTTATTGACCCCAAACTGCAGACCAGACACCAGCACTATAGAAACATACTATAAATATGTAATGAAGCTTTCCCATTTTAACAGATGTTGTTTTATATATAACAAGATCAGTTGTCTGAAATAGTGAGGTTTGGATTCCAGTAAAAACAGTGCAAAATATCCACAATATTTTCAAGTTAGTGCATGTCCACTAGTCTATAGAAATTATTATTCAGCTTTCAATGTATATAAACATAGGATGCTCTCTCTCAACTAGATAGTCATTCCTATTGAGTGGTTGGGATACAGTTTGAGGCTTCATGAGCAGGCTTTATTTTCAGAACAATGACTTGGACCCTAAACACCATGAACAGAACCATGATCAGAGAACAGAATGTTCTTTCTACTACAGCCTGCTGTACTGGCTAAAATGCAGCTGCTAGGTTTACTTGAGGAATCAACAGAAACAGCATGGAGTCCAGTCTGGGGATTTGCAGCAGAAAGAAGGAATCATCATAACTTATGGATGAGTACTACAAAGATTTTTGTAATAATTTTGGATCCAGGTTTTGGATAAGACACTGTTTATCGTAAGTGACATTTCCAGTATAAGATTATTTCAACAGATTTTTATCCCTCCAGTCCTGAAAATTAAGGACCATTATTTTTTGTTGTTATCGATCTTCACCTAGGCAACAGGAGAAGGAAAGGAGGGAGTAAGAGATAGGAAGTCTTACTAATATCCCTGCTAGAAGCAAACCAGGGAGCAAACAGGGGCAAGCCTGTGTGGAGGGAGAAATGCATGACAGTCACATCAGCATTTTGCCCACCCTCATACCCACCCTCCTCTCTCCATTTCCTGATTGTTATTTTTTTTTTAATGGGATGGTCCACATTGCTGCGAGAGCGCAAAGCTATGTTCTCCATGTAAAAATAAAATGTTCTCCTCACTGCACATGGCCATTTTGGGATCGGGCATCCAAAACAGATTCCTGTTACTCAAGTCAAGTCAAACTTTATTACAGTCATTCAGACCAAGTTATATAAAGTCAGTACATAAAAGACCAAAAGAATATGGTCATTTAATATAACACAAATGAAAACAAATTGTAAAATAGAACTTAAAACTATATTAGTTTGGAGCAATGGATTTTTATGGCAGCGGCACAGAACTGAGCCAGCTGAATTGTGACGGGGGAACTCATCATTAAGCAGCTTCTTTGCTCGATCCGCATCCTGGTGTTCTGAAAACTTTTAAAGGAGTGGAGCGATTAAATTACTACGAATGTCTATGTAAGCAGGACAATGGAACAATATATGCTTTCTTGTGTCAATTTGGCCACTCCCACAGAAACACTGTCTCAGTGTGAGGGGAATGTTCTTGTAATGACCCTCTACTAGAGCTGCAGGCAAGATGGAGCATCTTGTAAGGGTAAATGCCCTTCTGTGTTTACTTATTACCAACAGAGACAGATAAGTGGCAGGGGTAAGAACATATCTTGTTTTTACTGGGGCCAAAACAGTTGGAGCTTTACTCAGGACTGTTTGCATTTTCTGGCAGTGGGGTATGAACAGGGAAAGGGTGTGTGTGTGACCAGCCCTCTCTCAATCAGCTAGGCATCCAACAGTGCATTTGCAAGCAGGAGGCAGCCTGGGTTTTATACATCCATTTGGAATGAGTCAATGTGTTCAGGTCTTAGCTGCTCCATTAGCCAGGGAGAAGCTTCCAAAAGCAATAATACCATCATGGTAAGTCTGGAGCCAGTATAGCTTTTAAGATGTAAAGGGCCATGGATGGAAGTAAGGAGTTATTGACCATTTGCTGTTGCTGAATAAGAACTGTTTCCCTGGACAACTTCCACTCTTTGCCTCCCCACTCCTACACTACAATAACCCCCCAAACACTCCTGAAATTCTTGAAGATAACTTTTCACTACTCATGGAATTTCACTACTCATGGTCTGGGAGCCAAACCAAAACAGCTAATTTGAAGTATAATTTCAGTCTGACTATATCCAGATGCACACCTGGAGCAGAAAACCTGTGAATTAGAAGTGCATATTGTATGAGCAGCACAATAGTCTGTCCATAGTGGCTAAAGCTGACATTACAAAATGGGAAGACGATTCTCATAAACAGCTTCTACCTTGGAATGGCAATCATTTGGTTCATGTATTAATCAACTACTGCAATGAAAACGATCCAAAACAGACTTTAAAAATGTAAGGGCAATATAAAAGAAACATATTGCCTAAGAATAATAAAATCTTGAAGCAATGGCCGTATTCAAAACAATGGTATACTTGAGATATCAGATTTCTGAAATAAGCTATAAATATGTGTCCTATATCCTTAAACTCTGACACAACAAATAGTTCCCCTTCTTTTTCCTGAGTACTGTAATCTTGGAAAGTCTCATCTTTTTCTTTTTGATATTTTAAAGGATTAATGTGGCTCTGTGGGAACTATTCATTCAGCAAAGAGACAGTTTGATCCTAATGCTTCTACTTTTCAGATTTTCTGCCTTCAGTGAGCTGTGAACAGATTCACTGCTCATCATGCTCTGTCTGCAGTTTTCTAGCCCACTTCTTAACCTCTCTGAAAATGGTTGTGTGTATGGAAAAAAAAACTGGTAAGAGGCTTTTCATGAGCTTTTTACAAACCAAGACACCATCTAGTTTAGCTTAACATTCATCTGACTTACTAGGTCTTATAAATGTTGCACGTTTCTAGTAAAACACTCAGGTATGTGAACTACCTGAACAGAACTCAGCAATACTGTGCTATTTCACATTATATGAAAATGTGCAATGCTTAATAATATGAAATAATTACAGAATTTGTTCACATAATCTCATGAATACACACTTCTTTGTACTGCAACCAGTACAGAGACCAATGATCCAATAAAGCCAGTATAGCTTACTTAAAGACTAGCAACATCTCTCCTAGTTCTCACATCACACGCTACCTGGTATCTTAACTGGAAATTTTTGGGATTGGATTTTGGAATTGAATCTGAGATTTTCTGCATACTAATTAGGGATGGTGCTACCTTTAAGGCCAACTATGGTGCAGATCTCAGAGGGACACAGAAGTGACCTGATTCTTTTAGATTAGACAATCTCATAGCCAAAGTACATAGTTATTGTATACAATACAGGCAGCATTGTAGCTTCATTGGTAGTATTTATTCTATCTTTAATGGCATCACCAATACACATGTCAGGTCGGACAGCCAAATGCTGTGGTTCCTTTACACAAGTGGAAGACACCTACTCACTTAAGTGGGGCTACTGTACAGACAGTATTATTAAGGACTGCATTTCTCTGGTTTATTTGCTGGCAGCCCTAATTGGAGTTTTCAAATTGTGACCTTTTATGTATTGTGATCTTTTTTTGTATTTTTAGAATTGTTGCATTATTCATATTACTTTATTGTGCTTTTAATCATCATTTTATTTATACCCTTAGCTGCCTGGAGTCCTTCAAGTAAGATAGATGGGTAATCAGTGTCTGAAATAAACTATCACTGAAGTACACTGAAAGGGGATTAAAAGCACATTATTCAGCATGAGTGAAAGTACCTTAAAGTAGTCTAACACTCTTCTTCTAATTTTTTTCTTCTAAAATATGAGTTGTGGTATATACAGCACACACTACTTGTGTGCTCTGATCTCCATCATGGTCACTCTTCTGTTGGATGATGTAAGGTTAGCAGGGAATAAGATGTTTTTGCTTTTAAATATGATCAGTAAAGACAGCATGTCATCTTTGTTCTTTATCCTTGTGTGATCTTTTCATTTTCTTCTTCAAAAGACAACAAGGGATGCTTATCATTTATTTGGTGCTCAGCTCTTTTTCATTCTTATTTGATTGTTAAGACACCTAAGCCCAAATAAAATCCTTGATGCAATGAAAACAAGGGGCACTGATCTCATTTTGATCATTTCCTGATACTTCACCAGACACCTCGGCACCTGAGAATGCTTGATGGAATACCTGGCTCTGTGGCAAAACTTTCATTAGTCAGTGCTATAAAGAGTTGATTGGGAAACTTTGGCTGATGATAAAGATCAAAGTCACTTGCTGAAAGGCAGTAAATATGCAACCTTTAGTGGGTGCTTTTGATGAGTTTCCCAGTCTTGCCAAATAGCCACTAAAGCTTTTATGATAAGGGTGGGGACCTCTCATTATTGACCTCAATGTAAAAGAACAGGGAAAATATGTTGTTAACCAAAGAAAAGGGGAGAGTGTCATATATATGTTTTAATATTTAATGAATCTGTATGGATGCAATCTATTATGTGCCAATTTAATTATATGCCAAAAATCTTTGATAAATAATATTGTGGTGGGACAGCTAATTAATTATTTAACAAAGGAATCGATACTTTCATAAATCATACTTCTCTGGGCAGACAGGCAGTCTCACACACTACCTTTTTTAAAGTGTCTTAAAAACCTTGTTCAAGATTGCAGAGGCAATTTATTTTCTGGTCAGGACAAGTCTGAATTGAAGTTTAATCATGCCCTTGACAGGCATAAATTATGTTTACTCTTTTTTTGTGTGTGTGGCTATTGAGAGAACAGCAGTGGTTTTACTAGTTTTTTGTCCCTTGAACTGTTTACGGAAAAATCAGATTATCTCAACACTCCAGCGAATCTCTCTGGATCTGAAAGAGAGAAAGAAGCAAACTGTCCCATCTGTGGTCATATTACATTTCCATTCAATACTTTTTCAATTTTGTGTATTAATTCTTCTACTAGTTTTACATACCCTACTGCCTTTAAAATATTCAAGTAACATTACTCCAAAACAAGAGCAAGGTGTTTTCAAAGAATCTAATTTCAGAGGGTAGCTGTGTTGTTCTGCAGCAGAAGACCGAGACTGTGTCAGCAGCACCTTAGAGACTAAGAAGATTTGGGTGGGGTGGGGGGTTATGAACTCTTGAGAGTTGAAGGGAGCTTTCGCTCTTGAAAGCTTATACCTGCAAAATTGTGTTAGTCATTAAGGAGTGACAGGACTCAAAGATAGCCGTTTTCAGATATGTTCTTTTACACTAAAAATTTAATGTACAAATTGCCTATATGGGTTTCAGGCTTCAACATACAGGTGCCTTCCTTCCTTTCCTGCCCAGAATGTGCATAAGTAACAACAGCTGGGAGGTGCTGTTATTATCCATCCTGGGCAAACTCAGATTTGGAAACTCTTAATAGGAGGAGCTAGGGGGCAACCTGGGTCAGGATCAGGGGTTTCAGGGGACTCCTAACATCACTAGACTGGACCCAGACAGAAACCCTTTAACTCTGCAACCTAGGGTAAGAAACCTGCCTCTGAAGTTCAGTTCAATACTCAACTTGCCAGACTCTGGAACAGGTGACCCTAACTCTAATAAGGATATATGACAGATCACCATGTTCTCACCTCACTAGTGGGAGCAGAAGATATGGCAGGCCTATGAGGAGGCAATATGAAACAGTGAAGAAATACAACTTCAGTGGCCCATGCTCCTGTGAATGAGCCATATCACTACTTGGTGTATCTGGTTCCCTGCAGGACTAGGTCACAGTTCAGCTCTACATTTAACAGGTGGGACTTTTTTCTCTTTCAGGGTATCTAAGTCATAGGCAGAGGAGAGATACTTACTGATTCAGCTAGATCGTAGGCTCTAGTGTGTCCCTGCTAAGCCAACAAATTAAGGACTCCAGGGTGTAAACTGCACGGAGCTATTATTCCAATCCCAGGTTGATTCAGTCTCTGCTGTCTACACAGAATGCGATTTCCGTTTTGATTTGGGGCAATTTAAATTTTCCTTTTCAAAGGATTGATCTGGAGTGAGCCTACCATTATTGTGTGATATCAGTGCTTTTAAACCTCAATATTTCAAGATTTGGACTGAGGAAACAGGCTGTTTTGAACCTCCGTGGTAGAGACACCCTGATTGGCCAAATGTGGCCATGTGACAAGCTTACCTTAAAGGAGAAGCCCCTAATTTCTCTCAACTTCTGTCAGTCTTGGATTTTTTCTCCCTCCTCTGCCTTCTTCGATCCTATCCCCCCCCCTCCAAGAAAAGAAAGAGGCTCCCTGCTTAGCTCCTCTCCCCCCCCCCCTTCAAGAAAAGAAAAAAAGAGGCTTGGGTCCTCCCACTTCTGAACTACCCTAACCACGTGCAGAACACTTTCCTGTTTCAATGGGGGAGGGGGAAAGAGGAAGACCCGAGTTCAAATCGATCTGAATTCAACAGGATTGACAATGGAATAAAAAACGTAACTGCAGACTATGCCCAGGTCTCTCACTACAGACCAAATGCCATGGCCTTGGTCCTTTCTAGCTGCCCAGTGCAGCAGCAGAAATATGGTGGAGAAACTGATGTTGTTGAACTTATGGTACGAACCTGGAAGTAATGTCAGTGTGTCAGCACAATGCTCTACAATTCTACTAACAATGCTATGATGATGATGATGATGATGTCATCTGTTCAGTCGTGTCCAACCCTCGGCGATTCTATAGGAAAATCTTCACCATGTGCCCCTGTCAATGACTGCTTCTTTTAGTTTGTTCATGGTCATCCCTGTATTGGCTTTGATTGTGTCGAGCCAGTTTCCTTTTGCTGCTGACTATGCCGAGCATTACTGATTTTTCTAGTGAGTTTGATTGCATGATATGTCCAAAGTAAGTGAGCTTTAGCTGTAATATTTGGTTTGCTCCTTTCTAAAATAATGCTATGGTTTTTATTAATTTACTTATATAAACCATTTATAGACAGTTTTCATTCTTTCTTGCAATGTTCAAGGTAGTGATAAGTTGTACCAGTATCCATTGGTGCCAAAGTTGATATTGTAGCGAAACTGCAATGTCACACTGAATGTCCCCATTCCCTTGCCTGGCAGCCAGACAATCTTAGAATCCCCTGGCTATATTACACACATGCCATACAATAAATAAAATAAATAAATAATGTACCTAGGAAAACCCGGACCAGAACTGGAGGGCAGATTCACTCTAGCTACTATTCACTCTAGCTACTATGTGGCTCTCTGATGTGCAGGTGCTAATAACCAGCTCCAGGATTCTGTTGCTAATACAGAAGACAATGGTGGGCAATTGCTCTAGGTTTTGCCTAACCAGCAAGGGTAGAGATGGAAGATATTCTGCATTAGTTTTTCTGCAGATGGAATAAAAGCAGACTGAATAAAAGAAGATTTTACAAACAAGTATTTCCTTCTGAGTTTTATGCTGCAGATCTAAATGAAATGAAAGTTGATGCCTCAGTTATATCAAGGTGTTGCTTCAGGATACAGTTTATAAATGATAACAAATGACCTTTAGATTATGTCTTCAAGCCCTTTCCCTAAATTAAGACCAAGTATCATCTGATAGATTTTCACTACCCTTCATTAATACTGTCAGCTTTAATTATTTGGTTTACAAGCAAGGGACCCACAATGACTTGAGGGAGAAATTTCATTTCCCTCTGTATCCCTTTTCTCACTATTTCTTCTTTCTATTTCTTGGCAGCCCTCATAGGTTTTTCCTGCATTTTTCCTTATTCTGCCCGTTCCCCCATCTTTAGCTTTCCCTCCTTCCCTCTCTCGGGCAACTTCTCCCTGGAAACAAATCTGCCCAAGTTGCATGGTGCTAGCCACTGGCCTGGGCCCAGTTGTGTAATGGGGAAGGACATGCAGGAGGCACCTTATTTCTCTCTTGTATCTTCCTCCCCATAGTATTCTACTTTCTATCTTGTAGCCTCCACATTCTCTCCTCTTCTACTGCTGTTCTCCCTACCCATCAACCAGCCTACCTTCTATTACATCTTCAGCTATATGTCTTATTTATTTACTTCATTTTATCCTCAAAGCAATCCTATGAAATAAGTTAGGGTGAGAATGTGTAACTGATCCAAAGTGACCCAGTGAGCTTCCATGGCAGAGTAATGATTAAAACCTGTCTCTGAAACTCTAACCACTTTACCACCCTGGATTTCTTAGATACCTGCTGTTGAACAGTCACAAGCAGCTAGTCATGGGTGAGTCATGCAAGCCTCTCTTCATTATCTTCCAGAAGTGGGTGGGGCATGAGAACTCAGGGGGATGTGCTGGGAAGCATGGGGAAGGAATGAGAGACAAAAAGCTCAGTTAGGGAGGAAATAAGGCTTGGAGATAATGTGGTTAACTACTTCATGCCCAGGGGAGTGAGGGAAAGGTGGAAACTGACCCCCCATTCCTAAGACTGCCAAGAGACCTCCCCTTCTTTTCCCCATGTTGGCCATGAATGGTGTTTCCCTGAGCAGAGATGGTGCCAGACCTGACACTTATCTAGCCAGTTTGGTATAGTAGTTAGGAGTGAGGACTTCTAATCTGGCAAGCCAGATTCGATTCTGCACTCCCCTACATGCAGCCAGCTGGGTGACCTTGGGCTCACCACAGTACTGATAAAGCTGTTCTGACTGCGCTGTGATATCAGGGCTCTCTCAGCCTCACCCACTTCACAGGGTGTCTGTTGTGGGGAGAGGAAAGGGAAGGCGACTGTAAGCCACATGTGAATGTAAGCCACTTTGAGACTTCTTCAGGTAGAAAAAAGCGGCATATAAGAACCAACTCTTCTTCTTCTCATTTGTTTTTAAGAGCAGTTTTCTGTAGGAGTTTTTTGGGAGACAAAGGGAATATGGCAACACTAAACTATCATATACTGCTTCATACTTCATTCACTGGCTATGGCCAATATACAATCTGATTGTGATACGTTTGACATGATATTTCCCAGATGAGGATGACTGGATGACTCTTAATCACTAAACTTTTTTTTTTAGCTTATACTAAGTCATTTTGCATGTCTGAGGAGTTCCTTGTATCGCCATGCCCATTTCACATGCTGACTCCAAATTGCTAGACAGATCATCCCCTACGGGGTACTGAATGTTTCAAACACAGGGCAAGATATATTTTGAGTCTGCTTCCCTACTCAAAACAGCAACACTATTCCTTTATGTGTAGACTCAAATGTAAACAGAAGTGCCATGAAACTTATGGCACCCCTCTGTTCATACACGAACTTGAAGCTGGGGTCTTCTTTTGTACAATAGGCTGTGTAGTACAGTATTGACACTGTTGAATTGCATTTCTTTCTGGCTTTATTTGTTCTTGCTCCTACTGTGCTTATGTGCTGTGTTTTTCACAGCTTAACGAGTGTATTTAAGAATATAACAGCACTTCAAATAAATTCTGACATTATACCCAGCAGGCATAACAATCTCTGTCTGAGAAGACTAATAGTTGGCTTGGCAAAGCTGGCCTGATAGCAGTGGCATTTTTCCAGTTTCACTCCAGTGTCCTGCTATTGACTTAAATGGACTGAGACCTAGCATATAATTGGAGTAATGCAATGGTGATTCAAATTGTATGCCTGAGTGTTAATATGATAGATATATGAGAAAATATATGCAATCATCATTTTGTTTGGAAATTGTAATGGCTGTGCTACAGGAGTGTTACTAAAGGTAGAAAACTTAACAAGACAAAATTGCCTCCCGTTACTGATCAAATCAAACTCTGTATTGATACAGGTGTGAGAATGAAAAACAACACTGCTTTAGCATTTTATTACACAAACTAAAAAAAAGAGGACAATCTGAATATTCCTTATGGGCAACATCTCTCTCAACACAGCATGGTTTTATAGCTTTCTCTTAATGGAAAAAATGCAAACATTTTAATTTGTTACAATAAAAACTAAGCTTTATTGAAACTATTAAAAGAGCTTCCATTATAGACATTCCAGACACTGTTTACTCTATCTCAGGAACATCTGTTACCTGTTTCTGACTCTAAATTTGTTGTCTGCAAATTCTGTTCCCCTCCCCTTTACTAGACAATAGAAAGTGTGTAATTTCCATTTTAACTATATGTGGCAATTATAACTGCAAAACAGTGGTTGTTTACTTAGACTGAGATTCCCATGGGAGCAAGAGCATCCTACTAACAGCCTTAGAATCCACTGAAGGTTTCGCCTAGCACCTTCCACTGCTGAAGAATCTAGTGATTTTAAAAATCAACAGCAGATTATACCCCGTCTTTCCTCTTGACTCAAGATAGTTTAGAGATAATAAGTAAGATATTACAGATTAAGACCAGGTAAAATAGTCACCAAATACCTCCTTCCTCCCTGAGTATGCTGCTTATATCCTACCAATAGCAAACAAACAGGTCTTGAAGCAGCTCCTGAAGATCTCCAATGAGAGGGAAAAGCTCACCTCTTCAGGAGACCAATTCCATATAGTGGGAGCCACAATGGAAAAGACATGGGTACTTGGAAAGCACGTTGGCCACCTTAAATAGATGATGAGCCAGTTGGAGGAAGCTTGAAAACTGTAGTTCTGAGCTTGACTCAACACGGCAGCTTTTGGCATGTATGTTTAAATTCCCAAGGACAATCATTCTCAGGGAGCTCAGCAACAAATCAGAGACAACCTCTATCAGCTCAGCCAAGGATCCCACCGTCAAATTACCTGGACAGTAAACCATCAGAATCCCAGATCTGAAGACACATATATTGCAATTAATGCTGGTCTCTGTCTGCCCTAGGTATCTTGTGACAGATGAAGACTCACTAGAAAAAAAAATTGCTACCACTGTCCTCCAGGACTTTATGCCTAGCAGGTGTCAATTATGCCAAACTGACTGTATCAGAATCATTAGGTGAGGTTTCTGTCAATGTTGGCAGATCCAGCTGTTATCTTACTTTTCACAGACCTGCAGTGCATAGCATCAAGATCTATAAATTTGTCATATATTTGCTGTTGGAATTATGAACAAAAGTGGACAAAATTGTTCCAAAGGTGGCAGCTACACCATGGTTTTCTCAACAGATAGGTAGGCTTGCTCTGGTTGGCTGTTCTGACTTTCATCCCAAGTAACTAATGTGGTAAAATGGAAAACTGTATTACAGTACAGCAGGACAAACTTCAACTATGTATTACATTTTGTCCAAAACGAAAACCCTGTGGTTAAAGTATGCATTCTATGCTCTGTGCAAATAAATTTGATTTCAATATGTTTTAATTTACTTATGTATCCAAGACAATAAAGAAATCTCAGTTCTGCCAAATAATAATTTAACAACACACCTCAAATCAATACCCAACTGAGAAAATGCTGCTTCAAAATGAATGGTGATCCCTTTTCGTAAAATACTTGAAAACTAACATAGCAGCATTATAAATCTTGCTGCTGCAGTACACATAAATTAATAGACAATGCATAAATTCCATGTTAGCTCACTGTTCAGCATTCCACTTGAGGAACACTTGTGACTTCTACCCTGAAGTTAAAACTGGATGACTACCAAGTCCTGATACCCAGAAATCCTTTAAATGCAAGCAACCACTAAAAACCTAAGAGGGCCAGCTGTTTGTTAAGAACACTGGAGTCCATGTGCTACTGGGCAGAATCAACTACAGAGCTAAGACATTACAATTTACAGAATTGGTGTTTAGAATTTTACTGTCACAAGCAATATTACAATTATTATAGCCACATTTAATAAAAACATCTTTTTATAGTTGATCATATTTGTTTCTGTAAATGGAAGAAGACAGGTGAAAAAAACTGTTACAAACATCCATAAAAAATTCTGGTCTATAAAAATAATGGCCCAGACCACAGCTTTTATAAAAATGGCATAGTTCTATTGATCAGCCAATAAAAATTGATTTTACATAAAGTTCCAGTTCATTATTACTTTGCATAAAGTATTCTATTGTTTAATAAGAAAACCTGCTAATATGTTCCCACAGTGCTAATTAATATGACTGGGGGGGAAAGGAAACTGTAAAATGTTTGGGTATAGTCCTTCATCATTCTGACACGTGTATGTTATTATCTGTATATACACACAATATAGTGGCTGCAGTTCATCAGGGCATATGCTTATATAGCCATGTATTATTTCATGTATGCTGTAGTGATGATCATGGGGCTCAGATTCGATCAAACCCACAGTATTTCTACATTCTGGACATATGATCCAGCCCACTTATGAAACCCTGTTCAGTATATATTGAATTTTATGTACAACAGGGATAGGTCCCTGTACAAGGACAACAGGAATACAGGGGCTGAGCTATGTGATTCTTGTACTTTACAATATCTCATTAATCTGTATATGCATTCCTTGAAATACCATGGTATTTCTACCCTCATATGGCAGCAACTATAGGCTTTCATAATGTCACCTAATGAATTCAGGACTAAGATGCTACACTTAAAACTAAAATTGCTTCCACTTACAATATATTATACTACACATACACACATATTGGTTACTCTTTTTTAAATATTTATCAACAAAAATTACTGTATTTAACTTACCAATGTTTATGAACTTCTACTTACTTTATCATATAACATCAAAATATTACATTAGAAATACAATATTCTAGTGCTTCCATCCGTTATCACACCCTTCTAAGCCTACTGACTTCAGGAATGTAATATACATATTTTATCACTTTTTATTATCAATTATTTTATGTTGTTATTTTAATGATTTTATTGTAATCCTTTTATTGTGCAATCCTCTTTGAGCAGGTTTCCAGAGAGGCAGAATACACATTTTCTAAATCAAACAACAGAAAAATAAATCCATCCAAAATCAGTTGGAACACTTCCAATCAGGATATACTTCCACTATTTCAGCAGAAGAGAATTAAGCCTATATGCATAATATGTTTCTCTTGGTCCTATTGAAGTATGCCCTTTATTATCTCAGACTTTATCAATAGCTAGATTTTCTGATATTGATCTAAATATTTTTGTGGAATTTGTTCAGTGGCATCTGATGCTATTACCTGTAACTCAAAGGAAAGCAATGTACTTGAACACTAAAAGTTGCTGACCAGTTTAATATTAAAAAGTGTTATTTATTTAATAATTGTTACATTTCCTTTAAAGCCTAGCAGATAACTAATGTTACTCAATAACAAACAGAACTCTTGTCTATTAAAAATGATTGATTTTGGTTGGATTTTTAAATAGCCTTTCAATACATTACAGTCTACATTACATATAACTTTCATAACTTTAAATGCAGTGAAGCAGAGCATTTCTCATCAACCAAGCCAAGAACACATCTTATGAACTGTATAATGGTATTTCACAGCATATCCAATGACAGAAAACTAACTATTTCCACTTGTGGGAAACAGGATTACTTTCTCTTTGAGTTACAATCTCTATAAGTTGATTTCAGCCTGCAGGCAGAGGAGGCAAAGGATTTGCCCCAGTCTTGAGGTCTACATGTTATTGGCTCAAAACCACAAGCAAAGCAACTCCATAGACTTTTTTTTGTAGGAATGAACTTCTCTTTTTTCTTAACCATCACATTTTAAACAATGTGGGTCAAAGGCAATATCACATAAGTGGTTCTATGTCTGAAATGCCACGTGTGGAAATAGTTTATATTTTTCATTAGTGGCATTAAAGTCAGCACTTTTATACATTAAATGTTTTATGTGGTGAATACCCAGTTAACTATGGTAACATTTTTAAGATAGTAAAAATTATTGTTTCAAAATGGGCAGGAAATGATTCTCTATTATTAAAGCCAACTCATAAATATTGTTAAATTTTGGGCTAAACTATAAAACCAGGTAGGCTAATATTATACTGTTCTCAAATCTGTGGTATGCCATCATTAGAGGTATTAGATAAACAAGCCATAACTACTGGGAAACTAGATGAAACTATAAATTTAGGTCACAACCCAGGATGCAGTCAGTCATTATTACATCCCAATGAAATAAAAATATTAGTTTTGTTATGAATTGTATATTGGTAATTACTTTCCTAGCTCTAGGGTTACTTTTTTTTAAAAATAATTTTATTATTTATTATTATATAAAGCATTTACAGAGAAATTGAGAAGAGAAAGCGACCAGCTGATATGGTTTGCCATCTCTTTTAACATAGATATTCAGTTCCCATCAGACACTACTCCTAATCTAGAAGTCCCTACCATTCTTCTTAGTCAAGTGATTGTTAATACATATGAGAGTATGATCTGTTATAAGAATACACTCTGTTATTATCTTAAATGATATTAGGTCAGTCTCCATAAATTGTCCCTGACCCAAGAATTACTACTGCCGTCTTGTTAATGCCTGTGAAGTGCATACATATTGACATACATATTCAATTCCCATTGCATATTAATCCTGATCTAGGAGTTATTACCAACTTTCTTAGCAAAGTAGTTGTTGATACATATGAGGGTATAATCTATTATAAGGATATATTCTATTATTGTCTTAGATGATATAAAGTCAGTTCCCTTCATACATTGGCCCTGTCCTAAAAGCCACTGCTGCTGTCTTTCCCACAGGAAGCCAGGAGAATACTCCATTGTTCAACTCATCCTTCAGGTGGTCGCAGAAAATGAAATTGTGTTTTTTTCCATAGTAGAGTGTTTCTGATTGTCCTTCTGTCAGGGCCAAAGAAATCTCTTACTTGATTCTTGCTTGCAGTCGCCTTTGAGTAGACTCTGAATCCTTTATCAATCTGGATCTCTTCCTCTGGTCGCAAAGGAATATCTCCTGATAGCTTCCTAGTTGCTGTCGCTTTTGAATAGACTCTTTTTATTTTGCTGATCCAAATCATTTCCTGCTCTGAATAGACTTCCAGGTTTTCTGTGCTTTCCTTCCTTGAATCTGTTTTCCCAGGTTCTTCAAAGGTACTTTGGGTTTTTACATCTCTGGCACTCTCTCCCTCCAGTTGATTAACTTCCAGACATTGAGGTTTCGTTTGATTTATTGTTAGCTGAGCTACGTCATCAGCTGGTCTCTCCGGACCATGGGCTCCATCCAAAAGCTCCCCCTTAGTCCCACGGATTTCCTTTTCCAGCTTATTGACTGCTTTCAGTATCTTTGAGTTTCCTTTGCATAACAAATGGAAAAGCTGTGCCTTAGTTAATTCTTCCATAGTTCTAGGCAGTCACAGACTATAAACAGAAAGTCTCGTGAGGTCTCGCGGGAGCACGAGCGATCCCAAATTATCAGTTTGTCGATCTCCGTATCAAGTCAAATTCCCCCACTGAACTTTCACCGACAAATCTTCAAAGTGCTCTCTTTGTTTGGTTAGTGGGTATAACTAGCTGGGAGTCTCTCACTCGACGGAAGAGGGAATTCGCTTGTGAATTGGTTGAGGGGGGGGAGGGAAGAGCTTGTGGGAGAAGAAAGAGAAAAGCCAGAAAGCTTTCAATCCTTACTGTTGTGGGCTGCAGCTGCTGTCAACGCTGCTGTCAATCTGGTAAAAGATGGTCTGGGAAGAGTGTAAGGTCAGCTGGTCGTTTCAAGCTTGTAAAGTTGTTTGCGACAAGGACGCCATCGTGACCTTGAGCACAGGCTGCTATTAATCCGGGGAGTTCGGTCCCCCTACCTCCCCACGGATCTGTAGGACCCTCAGGATGCCGTTCCCGGTTCCTGGGGCGACCGGCGAGCAGATTTGCGTATCTGCTCAGGTCAGCCAGGTGCAGAAGCTCCTGACCCTCGGCATGGCTTAAGAGCTGAACAGAAGTCCAGCTTTTTTATGGCTCCATCTTCAGTCGACATCAACACTGCATTAGAGAAGCTTCTTTAAATTAAGGAAGACAAATGAACAAATGTTGAGTTTTTTTTTTTTTAATCTGGCTTTTTATAAGTTTATAAAAAATCTGTTGGTATCAATCAATCAGTAACCCTAGAGCTAGGTAATTACTTTCCTAGCTCTAGGGTTACTGATTGATTGATACCAACAGATTTTTTATAAACTTATAAAAAGCCAGATTTTTAGAAAAACTCAACATTTGTTCATTTGTCTTCCTTAATTTAAAGAAGCTTCTCTAATGCAGTGTTGATGTTTAGTAGTCAACCTGCTGATACTTATTTTGTTTATTTTATTGATTTATATATCACTTCCTCCTGGGGGTGCTGTCTCAGGGCAATGAACAAGAGATTGAATTCCCACAATCAGTAATTGATAATAAAACAATAACAATATAATTAAAACCATCATTGATATAGAAATGTTTAAAAGTTATGGAAATTGCCACTCCTCAGCTCGAATGACGGAATGTTCTGGCTTGTCAATATTACAATTAAGTGGTGGTGGTTGGGAAAGGGAGATAATATTTTGCAGAATTGTATCCACTCTCAACTATTGGCAGGGTTCAACTAACAACTTCAGCAACCATTAAGAGAATGTGTATAACTCTGGATGCCCCGTTATCTATGGAGGACAAGGTCAGAACTGTCCACATGGTTTTTTATCATCCTTACCAGGTATGATAATTGGCATCCCATCTATTAACATCCAAGCTAGCCACTGTGATCCACACAATGGTCACCTCCAGGCTAGATTACTCTATGCAGGGTGTAATGGATAGTACCTAGAAAAGGGGGGCTTGAGTGCTGTAACAACAGCAACAGCAAGGAAAGAATTAAAACCCCTCACTAGACAGATAAAAGCCAGGGCTACAAACAGGCTCTGAGCCCTGTGACTCGCTAGCCACAGATGAGGGGGAGTGAATATTACTGGCTGTGGGCTGGAGGGAATTATTTCAGTCAGGGCTGAGTTTGACCAGAGAGAAGTCTGACATCTCCTTAGCTGAAACATTCATCTGAAGAGGAACTCTAGTGAGAGTACTGGGTTTTCTGCCCACATAGTATCTGGCAGAGTCATTTGGGGTATCAATAAAGGTAAAGGTATCCCCTGTGCAAGCACCGAGTCATGTCTGACCCTTGGGGTGATGCCCTCTAGCGTTTTCATGGCAGACTCAATACGGGGTGGTTTGCCAGTGCCTTCCCCAGTCATTACCGTTTACCCCCCAGCAAGCTGGGTACTCATTTTACCGACCTCGGAAGGATGGAAGGCTGAGTCAACCTTGAGCCGGCTGCTGGGATTGAACTCCCAGCCTCATGGGCAAAGCTTTCAGACGGCTGCCTTAGCACTCTGCGCCACAAGAGGCTCTTTGGGGTATCAATTGACTACCTCAAATTAGGCCAAAGTGTGAGGTAAAACCTTCTAGGGAAGAGAAGATGGAACCTTGCTTAGTTGTAAGGGGAGAGCAGGGGTGTATTTCCCAGGGTACATGTGTGTGGGGTAGAGCTCTATTTGCCTCAGAAAGGGAGAACGTTGTGGTTCATCCAGAAAGGGAGAAAGTTGTGGCATAAGCTCAGCGTGCCCACTTTCTAAGAACCAGAGGATGGTTCAGTGGAACAGACTAAGATCTAACTAAGTCAAATATGTTTGGGATAAACACAGTAGAGACACCTCTCCATTTAAAATGAACTGTAAACATCTGAAAAGCCTGTGAAACTGTCGGTAAACCGCCCTGAGCCATGTGGAAGGGCAGTATGGAAATCAAATAAACAAACAAACAAAAAGTAAAGTGATCCCTCCATTCCAACAATTTACTCTTTGTAAATAACATATTTGTGTCACAGTGCCATTCTGACATAAAGAATGGCTGTACACCTTTCCAGATGGGACAGTGAGCTTCATTATGGAAGGAGAATTTGTCTCAGCGTCAGTAAGGGCATAGAGAGTTATCCAGCATACAAGACTACCCATACAAGGTTGCTCCAGAAATTTCAACTGGTCCAGAGTGCAGCTGTGAGGTTCCTCACTGAAACGTTATGGAGAAGCCAAATACAACCTGCAATCTCCTAGCTGCATTGGCTCCAGAGTCCAGACTGGAGACGATCAGATTCAAGGTTCTAATTTTTTCCCCCATTTGTATACTGCCCTCCCCTAAGGATCATCATGGTTCACATAACAGAATGATACATTAAACAGACTGAATATAATAAATAAAGGTAACAACAGTAATAACAATAAACAGAGAATAACATTCTAACAGTGAACAATCTAACAGGCCCAAGCCTGGTCAGATCTGTCACATGGGTTCAAAAGAGGGGGAGTTGGGGCACAGTAGGTGTTGTTTAGTTTTTGTTGACCTCAACCAAATGCCTGGTGAAGTAGCTCCTTTTTCAGGCCCTGTGGAACTGTTTTAGTTCCATTAGGGCCCTGATCTCCTCTGGGAGCTTGTTCCACCAGGTGGGAGCCAGGACACAAAAGGCTCTGGCTCTGGTTGAGGTCAAGTAGACTTCCTTCTCAACTTTAAAGCCCTAAATGGTCTGGGACTATAATATACTTACAACCACTTTGGGGTGTACAAAAACAGGGTACAAAAACCATCTTCTTGACTTCTCTGTATTTGTTGGGAGGGAGGCTGGATGGGAAAGCCTGTGGTGCTTGAGCATGGATTAATCGCTTAGGCCACCCTGTAAATTTACCAGTAGCTGCTGCATTTCCCACACCAGGCTTATATGCGAGTCAATAAGTTTGCCCAGGTTTTGTGGTAAAATTAGGTGCCTCGGCTTATATGCGGGTCCGCTTATATGCAAGTATATACGGTAGTTTATTTTGCACTTATAAAAATGATATGTATTTATACTGCTGTAATCTGCCCTGAGTTTCAAAGATAGGGCAGAATATAAATCCCAAAATAAATAAATAAAATAAATATTCCATGCTCTCACCATTCCTGCTATTTCAAAAAAATGATATACATGTGCATAGGGTTGCCAGCTCCATCAATACTTAGTCAGGTACAACATGGCTGATGGTACATAATGCTGATAAAGGATCTAGGAGAATGAAAATGGAAACATTCATCTTGTCAATGTCCTGGTAGACGTTGTCTGTCAGGCCAACAAATAAAGGGTCAAATCTGAGGTCCATTCCACACAACTTTAATATAGCACTAGTCTTGCATTTTGTTTTCGCCACTAAAACTACGTTCTGCATGATATTGGGGACAATATGCAGCACTCTTGCGACGCTAGCGCGAAAATCGCTTCGTTGTAGCGATTTCCGGGGAATCCAGAAAAGTGGATTCACCCTCAGAAAATCGCTACACTCCTGCCAACAACTTGCAACACTTGCGAAAAAGACCTATGCATTCTCAATGTAGCGGGTGCAACAAAATCCCCCCCCCTGGCTCTCTCCTCCGAACTTCCAGCGAAGCGATTGCCATTTTTTTCCCTCGGAGTGAGCGGGGAAAGCAACCAATCAGCAAGGCTTGATTCACCTAGCGAGGCTTCTCCGGCTACAATCCCTCCACAGAAGTGCTTTAAAGTCCCCAAGCACAACACAGCCCCTGTTCGCCAGTTCCCTTTAATTTCGGCCAAAAGTCACGCCCGTGCGGGGGGGGATTGTTTTCCATTCGGGGGAGTGTGGTAACGATGACTCGCCAGCTCACACACCAGCTAGATGGGTCTCTATGTTAGGAAGAATCAAGGCATATTTGTTGAAATGTGTGTGGTTTTTTTTTTAACTGTGCTTAAAATGAGAGGGGCTTTTCGGGACCATGATAACAACTGCCCATTGGCTGTTCGTTTGATTGACAGCCAGGGGCGGGAATAAGCACAGAAAAATTGCTTCCTTTCTAGCGATTCCTGTGAGACCGGAAACCTGTGGGGAACGAATGAAACACTACTGGATTCCACTACAAATGAAGGTATGCGGAACGCCGAGATCCCACTATTTAAAATAGCGTTATTGCTTCGTGAAACCAATTGGCAACATTGGTCCTTGTGCGGAACAGGCCTGAGTCAGAATCCAGAATGAAATTAGTTTAGCTGATTTCGTGCATTAAAATTTGGAAATTGTACCACTAAAGTGCAATCAATTTTATCCCAAAGGAATTGTTTTGCAACAGCCAATGACAGAAAACTAACTATTTCCACTTGTGGGAAACAGGATTACTTTCTCTTTGAGTTACAATCTCTATAAGTTGATTTCAGCCTGCAGGCAGAGGAGGCTCAAATAATTTGAGTACAGGGATGGATTTCTTCAAGAGGGGCTTTGTCACTGCATTCTTCAAAATAGCTAGGCAATCTACTGCCTTGAGGAAGCATTCCCTGTTCTTGGGATCGGGGGAATATTCCTTGAGCTGGCTGCAGGTACCCAAGATGGGCACGTCATTGATCTGGTAAGCTGCACTCTCTCACCTAAGCAATTTTCCCACATCCTCTGGCCACAGAAACCGAAATTAATCCAACCAGCTGTACATAGTCTTATTGATGTTATCTCCTGTTACCCACCAACAGTAGTTCTGAATCCCAGGCTAGGTGAAAATAAGTAATTTAATCTGCCAAGTCCTTGTGAATAAGTCACAATGACACAGGTTCTCTAAGCATGATTTCACAAATACAGTAGCCCTTTCACAACTTGGAATGAGGGACCTCAATGGGGTATCATGCCATACAGCTATCATTCCATAGCAGCCAGTTTTGCCAAGTGAACTGAATGCTGCTGCTTGGAGATCAGTTGTAATATTGGGGGCCATTCCGCACCTGATTAAAAAAGTGAGAGTCTTACCCTTTGCAAACACCATATTTAGGGCATTTTTCATGATGTCGTAAACATCCAGCACTACAGCAGCAAACCGGCAGCTACATCCTCAATTTTAAAGCACATGCAGGGGAATCCACAAAACGATTCCCCTGCCATATAGCGCTACCAGTTTGAGAGCAGCCAGCAAGACACGTGCATTACCAAAGTGGCTGAAGTAGTGAGATCTCCAGCTCCAGTGCCTGCCCTTGAGCCCACATCCCTCTCTTTTAACCCGGAATGGGGCTTTATTTTTAAAAATACTGCTTGGAGCAATGAATAGGCACACAATTGCCCAGGCAGAGTGCAGTTAGCCCATAAAGCCTCTTCCCCACCCAAAACAACAACAACAACAACAACAAAACAAACAAAACACACAAAAAAAACACAACCCCCCATTTTTTTAAGCTTCAAAGCTCCACAGTGAAAGGAGCCCTATGCACCTATGAATAAACACATATTTAAAAAATTAGCGGCATTCTGGTCCCTTTAAAAGAGCAAGAAAGGTGATCTGCCATCTGTCTTGATTGACACATGGAAGAGAGGGTTGTGTCTAGTGTGTTCCCCTCTTCTGCCATTTCAAGCAGGTGTGTGAAATGGCAGGAAGTGCTAGCCAGCAGGTGAGTAATTCCAGGAGGCATGAGGTTTTTTTAGCATTATGCCATTGCACTGGCCTAACGCTGATTAAGGTCTGCATGAGGACATGATATATTCTGATTTTGTTACAGTTCACTGATGAAGTAAAAACAAAAACGAGGCTGTTGTACCTAGGAACTCGTTCTGCTTATAACAGTTGATATTGTTTGAATAAAATTTTTGCCATCGCCAGCTTGAAAAACTACCTTTTCTTGTCTTCTCATCTTCAGCTGATGGGTCATCTCTGCTGCTACTACCTGGTGGTTGGCAAACCTAATTTTTATCTTTTAAGTCATGATGCTGTTAAAAACAAAGTAGGATATCAAAATGTAACATGAATTATTTTAGTGAGAAATAGTACTATGCTTCATTATTGATGATGCAAAAAAGATTAAAATAAATCAGCTGGAATGGGAAACACACAGCATGAGAAGGAATGGTCTATTCAGCAATATTTCTAGGCTTTCCCCCTGCCACTGTGTCTGCTGAAAGTCATCCAGAAAGATTTCTTGGTTGTGAAGGACTTTTTCATACGACCCCTGAAAGAGCAACTTTCTGAATGTTTCCTTTGCGTTTCATGGATAATTTGCACCTGAACAATATATTTTGCCAAAATCAATTACTACCCTACCCCTGCAGCATTACAGGCAAATTAGCAAGGAAAATGGCATCAGGAAGCAACAGTTAGAAGACTGCTGAAGTAAAGAGGTACCAAAGAGCATCAACACAACACAAATAACCAATATACTGAGAAGCTGTTTAGCTGCATTTTCCTTCTTCTCAAGTACTTTGGGTCCTCTCCTCCAAATTCTGGAAGGGCTAAATTTTATCTGCTCTCATTATTATCTTAATATTATTTTCTCAATATTATTTTTTAAGACAATGCAGCAGAGACTGTGAGATGAAGAGTAGTATGTCAGTACCTTCAGACTACAATAATTTACCCAGCAATTTGTTAATACATATTTAGTACGAAAAGAGCACAAAGAAGTTATCTACTCACTTATTAAAATGTTAATACTGAATAATATAAAATCAGCTAATATTATTAGCAGTTTCTTTTCATGTTTTATTTAATTGCCTCAGTTAATGTATGTGTGTACTTATTTAGCTTGCTTGACTCACTTATTTGATGAGAATTCAGAATAAATTGTCCTAACCTTTGGAAAATGCACCCTCTACTGGTGATTAAAAGCAGTAGATTTTTTTTACATTCAATATGAAAACATAGTCCAAAGAAACATTGCACAAAAGCTGTCACCCTTAAGGGTTTTTGAAATTAAAAATAAATTTCCTGTCTTCTCATGCTATGTACAGAATGAGAAGAGGGGAAATTTACTGCTCAGAAGCTTACAAACAAATGATTCAATTTTTGTTCATTAGCGACTCGCACATCTATATTGGCAATACAACACCCTAATGATATCAAGCAAAGAGGCAGCCTATCTGTAATGAAATGATATAAACTGTTGACTTTAAGCCTAGAAAATTAACAGCAGGCACAGTATTAGTATTATCACAATTTCTCCATACCAGTCATCCTATTGGCAAGGTATTGTGAACCTACTAATGTACTAGGCCTGAGTTTCTGTCATAAATTTGCTACAAGAGCAACCACTGCTTTTTAGGGGGGGAAACCCATAAGGTGCGAGTGTGCTTGGCTTTTATTGCTTTCTGTGGTCTAGAGCAGTGGTCCCCAACCTTTTTATCACCGGGGACCACTCACCGGGGACCACTCAACGCCTTTTATTGAGCCCCTGTGGGGGGGTAGTTTACTCCTCTAGTCTCAACCTAGCGCTCTCTGATTGCTATGGTAATGTTTAAACATCCCTTCAAAATAAGATACAGACACACCACAACAATGAAGTGTGTTGCAAAGGGCTGGGGGGGGATGAAGTAAAGGGCCAGGGGGGGAGGCGTCCTTCGGGGCCCACCTCCAATTAGTCGAAGGACCACATGTGGTCTGCGGCCCACAGGTTGGGGATCGCTAGTCTAGAGTCTTTTTATGTATGTGTTCATTTAATTCATTTATATCCAGCCTTCCTCTGCAATGGGGACCCAAAGCAGCTTACATTATTCTCCCTTTCCCCATTTTACCCTCACAGCAATTCTGTGAGTTTGGTTAGGCTGGCTCAATGTCACCCGGTGAGCTTCTGTGGTTGAGTGGTGATTTATACTTGGGCTTTCTAGATACTAATCCAACACTTTTAACCAACAATTCTCCGACAGATCCTGCCAGACCAACTATGTTTCCTTCTTTGGTCAAGTGACAACCTGATTGGGTCAATGGTATTTACCCAGATTATACCAAAGCTTTTGACAAAGTACTCCACGATGTTCTGGTGGGTTAACTAGAGGATTGCAGAGTAGACTAGAATAGTTTTGTGGATAAGGAACTGGTTGGAGGATTGCATCCAGAGAATATTGGTCAATGACATTTCATCTAATTGGAGAGAAGTATCTTGTGAAGTGTCACAGGACTTGGTTCTGGGCAAAATATCTTTCAATGTTTTTATGAATGATCTGGATGAGGGGGTGGAGGGACTAATAATTAAATCTGCAGCTGACACCAAAATGAGAGGCATAGCAAACACACCGGAATATAGAGATATAATTCAGTGAAGCTGATCCTGGTTTGAGGAGGGGATTGGACTAGATGGCCTGTATGGCCCCTTCCAACTCTGTAATCTGAATATGCTAGAAAAGTGGGTGGATGTGAATAAGAGGCGGTTCAACAAAGATAAGTGGAGAGTTCTTTATCTAAGTAACAAAAATTAGATGCACACATACTGGATGGGGGACATACTTCTGGGTGTATATGAACAAGATCTGGGATATGAGTGGATTGTAAGCTAAAAGTCAGCAGTCAGTGTGATGCAGTGGCAAAAAAGACTAATATGGTCTTGGGGATATGTCAACAGAGGCATAACATCCAAGATGCAAGATGACATAATTTCACTGCACACTGCATTAGTCAAGCCTCACATGGAGTGCTATGTGCAGTTCTGGCGGTCTCATTTCAAAAAGGATGTGGACATAATGGAGCGAGTGCAGAAGAATGCAACAAAGATCAACAGGCACCTGAACACCAAGTCCAATGAGGGAAGGCTGAGAGACTTGGGAATGTTCAGTCTGAAGAAAAGGAGATTGACGGGGGACATGAAAGGTTGTTATTTAGAGGAGGGCACGGAGCTGTTCCTGCTGGCAGCAAGGGATAGGACTGTTGATAATGGCCTTACATTGCAGTTGGAAAGATATTAGCTAGATATTAGAACTTTTATTTTTACAGTAGGAGTGATTCAGCCATGGAATTGGCTGCCTAGAGAGGTGGTCTGCTTCCCTTCACTGTCAGTCCTCAAGTAGAGGCTGGACAAAAATATAGATCTTGGAAACTAACCAGGGCTGATACTTGGAGAGGAGACCACCAAAGGAAGAATCTGCAGAGGAAGACAATGGCAAACCACTTCTGCTTTTCACTGGCTTTGAAATCCTGTTGCTGGGAGTACCATACATCAGTTGTAATTTAACAGCAATAACATATGTAATGCTGAAAATAAGGCTTTATTCTTGATAGATGAAAAGCACTGAAATGACTTCTTTGTGGACCTAATAACACCATCCATTGGCTAATTTTATATTTCCTAGTTCTACATCACATAGATACTATGCCAGCAAGGGCACCACAAACAATGTGTAGATGTCCCATAGAATAGTGAACTAGGAAGCCGACATCATCACACTTTATCGCTGCAGATAGAATATGAATCTATTGCATAACATTTAGACCAACCAAAAAAGAAACATGAATAGTATTAAATACTTTCTGCATTGCAACTTCCTGAATAAATCCCCAGGTGAATTTAAGAGCATCTTAGCTGTAAGGTATGAAACTGGTGACTTATATATTGCCCTTGAGATCCATAATGTTATGAACAAACCCTCCTCAACAGGCTGCCCAGTTAAAGATACTCTCTAATGATGTGTGTCCCTGCAAAATGATAATGTTCTTCATGAAGCCCTTCCTAATGATGTGTGTTACTTCATAATGATAATGTTCTTCTTGGGGCTAGACAATGGCTTTAACATCACAAACCTACCCAATCAAATAAATCGTTCCTGTCATGTTTCCAGTTTTCTATGGCAGCAGTTAACTGATACTATGAATACTACAATCAGTTGAAGTTGAAAGGATTTTATATTATACTAGAATTAAAGCACGTGGTAGCTGATACAATGGGTGCTAGCAGGGGGGAATAGCAAAGAGAGAAGGAGGTAGAAAGGAAGGCAGTGATTAAGACAGAGAGCTTGGCATTGACAAGAGAAAGGGGAGGGGTGGTCCAGTTTGTAAGGGCATGAGGTTGAATGTGTGTGTTGTGTGGGAGGTTGTGTTGGCGTGGTGACAAATGAGGGCATGGGTGTGGGGAGATGGGTGTCAAGAACCTGTGGTTTGGAATGTTCATTGAGTGTGAGAGAGGACTGACCTTTGGGAATTGTGGCATAGTGGTTACATATGAGCCATGTCTTCAGATATATGAAGGGAAAATCAGACTGGAGACTCTTCTTAGGGGGAGACTGCATGGCAACCAATTTCTCCCTGTTCTGCATTCAATCTCATTTCCCTTTTTGTGTGAATTAGGCCACAGACACAGAAATGTCCCCCTGCCTTAATCCACATGGGGGTAATCACAATACACAGGTATCTGTGCTGCTCCTTCTGTCTCCAATTTTTTTTACTGTTGATAAAATGTTATGTGTCCACATGCTTCTTTAACGGTTGCTCCTTAGAAAAAGAAGAGCTGGATTTTTGTACCCTGCTGTTTACTACCCAAAGAATTCTCAAAGCGGTTTACAAATACCTTTTCCATTCCTCTCCCCACAATAGACAACCTGTGAGGGATGTGGTGCTGTGAGAGGTCTGAGAGAACTGGGAATGGGCCACAGTCACCCAGAAGGCCTCAGGTGTCTCAAAGTAGTTTACAATCACCTTCCCTTCCTCTCCCCATATCAGACTCCCTGTGAGGGAGGTAGGGTAGAGAGAGCGCTAGCTCATGGTTTGGTGTAGGTTTAGTGCTCACTTTGAAGCTGGCAATCCTAAAAAGAGGACTCTCTTTGCACAGCAGTCTTCACCCAAATCAAGTTTATGAACACCTAGGTAGTGTGGAATTCAAGAACATGAATCTAACCCAATCTGGCAACTTTATCTCCTCTCTGCAATGTTTTCTTGACCCAAAATAGGTCACGGGTGCTAAGTGGCTGCAGGGGCATTACAAATTTTTGAGGTCCCACTTCAAGGAATATGTTCAGACCAGGGACAGCCAACCTCCAAGTGGGTCCTGGAGATCTCCTGGAATTGCTGCTCATTTCCAGACTATAAAGATCAGCTTCCCAGGCAGAAAGGGCTGCTTTGAAGGAGTGACTGTGTAGCATTGTATCCTACTGAGGTTTAAGATGCCAGAATCCAGGTGGGGTCTGAGAATCCCCTGAAAGTACAGCTCATTTCCAGAAAGCTAGGCTGAAGGGAAAGGTTTCCCCCCTCATGGCCCCAGACGCCCTTTGGCTAGCACAGTCTGTTGCTTGGCTAAAAAATAAAAGTGAATTACCTAGTTTCCCCACGAAGTCTCACTGTCCTTTACACCTTCCTGTAAAGCTAGCATCATGTGTAATCCTGGGCCACTTATGCCTTTGATTTCATAGGACCTTCCTGGCAAATACTGTTTTTTATTTAACAGGTCAAGCTTGAGAAAAGTCACTTCAGTCCCCATGTCTCCCCAGCCATTTACTTGTTCACTATTTACAGTTTCAGGCTGTAAATATTCTTTATTTAGGTCTTCCTGCACTTTCCAGATTCACAGGATAGATGCTGGTCTGTCTGTCTGTCTGTGCCCCAAAATACAAGCAGTTGCTGGTAAAGGCTGGCCAAAGCCCCAAACCCATGAGGGACACCCTCAACACTCCACCCCAACCACAGTCTGTGAGCCTCTACCATCGTCTCTAGATCTCTGCTCATCTCTAGATTATAATGATCCAAACCTCTAGGAATATTTCCACCCCAGGGAAGCCAACCTCTAGGTGGTGCCTGGAGATCTCCTGGAATTACAGCTCATCTGCAGAGTATAAAGATCAGCTCCCCAGGTAGAAAGGGCTGCTTTGGAGCTTGGACAGGGTTGTTGTGGAGAACAAACATTTAAAGCCTCCCACAGAGGTTGTTATACAGTACAAATCCACAAAATAACAACTAGATTTTAAAACTAGGCTGACATAAATATATTAGAACATGCATATGAGAGCAGAATTTTGAAACAAAAGTTTCACTGACAACAGAACATGCACGGAACTGCTACTTTCCCACATTTGAATTAACTGTCATTAGCTAAGAGAATGCAATAGTCCTGTTAAAAAGGTAACTATTGCTAGTTAAGCATTTAGCCACTGGATTTCCCTAAGGAAATCATTAAGAACTCTTGTCAATAATAGGTTCAAATTATCAGCAATTTCAATTGTTACCTTAAAAAAACATTAAATTATTCAAGCTGCCATACAAAGAAGTCATTAGTTAGTACAGTTAATAATCCATGACAATTTGATTTAAAATGAATGAACTACTTAAAAGCAGTGATATTTATTAGTCAATATATATTTTTCCTAGGCATTTATCTGTCAAACTAGGCATTATTATTGCAAATGCATTATGTATATGGTTGCCAACTATCTGGATGAAAAAAGTCCTGCCCCTTTAATAGAGGCCTTATTTGTGGAAATGGGTAGCTTAAGCTTTTAATGGCATGGCGGTAAATACTTTTGCCTGGTAAATGGTATCCCATTACGCCTTTATTAGAGGACAGGACTATTCCCCCTCCCCCGCCCCAAGCATTGGGAAATCCTAATTATGTAGGATGTAAATTGAAGCCACATATATCTTGGTCATACCAATATTAGTTTATTTATTTTATTTATAATTAAATTTCTATACCACTCCAAACTTCTATTAACAACAACAACAACAAAATAGTTTCTGCACCCCCCCCATTCCATTCAGACCCTCTTAGGGAGGGTCCATTCAGATGGTATCTACTGGTCCCCAACTAAAACCCTGGTGGAAGAGCTCCAACTTGCACCACTCTTCTGGCCACTGGTCTTGAACAGAGTCAATAATTTTTTTAAACAAGTGTGTGTGAATTTGGTGATCATATACACAGGAGATATTAGTAGATTTTCTGGTAGAATTTGAAGAAAAGCAGAATGTAGTATGAATTCTGAATCCTGAGGATCATTTCACAATTAGCTGTGCCTATGTTATTGTGAAACAACCTATGTTATTTTGAAATTTAGAGCATTTCCTCACATTGTTAAAAATAGCATTACGCAAGCTGAATGGAGTAGCGCTAAACATTATCGTGACTCCTGACCACTCCGCATCTTCTTGCTGTCTTGCTCTTGTCTGCCGCCTTTTCAAGGTTCTTACACTCCACAAATGCTGATGAAAATGGCAGAAGAGAGCAATGCACTTCATACACGACTCTCTTCTGCCTGTCAACCAATCCTAGCAACCAATCCCCTTTCTCCATGTTTTAAAGGGCTCACGATGCCCGTTAATTTATTTATTTATTATTTATTTATTATTTTGATTTTTAACCTGCTGCTCCCAATTGCCTCATGATGGGTAAAGTAATCCCACAGTCATGGTACTATCTGTCCCTTTTAATAAAACAGTAAGAAGGGTAGGGGTGGGCTCAGTCTGGGATGGGGGGGCAACAATTTGGCCCTTGGACACAGACTGACAAGCGGAGGGGCCAATCGGAAGGCGCTTCGAGCCCATTCCCAGTTCTCTCAGACCTCTCACAGCCCAACAGTAAGAAGGGTAGGGGTGGGCTCAGTCCGGGATGGGGGGGGCAACAATTTGGCCCTTGGACACAGACTGACAAGCGGAAGGGCCAATCGGAAGGCTTGAAGTGCCTTCCGATTGGCCCCTCACCAGGACAGACCAAAATTCCATTCACGCAGCCCAGTCTGGCTGCCAGTCTGCTCCTGACCACCGCAGGGAGAGCAGGTCAGTAGGGCTGCCAAGGGGGATGAGAACACAGGCTGTGCCAGCCCTTTTTGCCCCAAGGCTGTCCTGACTGTCAAGTCCAATGGCAAATTGCTTCAGAACCCTGACAGAGCTGGCAGGAGGCTGCAGAGTGCTCCCCCACCCCCCCTTCAGGCCTGCTGTGAAGGAGCCTCTGACAGGCCCTGACTGAGGTGAGGGAGGCATTTTCCTTCAGAGAGCGAGCCTGAGGGCATTCCTTTTGAGGGGGGGGGACTTTCCCCTTCTGCCAAACAGTTGGCTGACAGGGAGGCCACAGAAAAGCCCCTTCTCTCTTAAAATACTGCTCTGCCCAGGGGTTAGACACAGCCAAGCCATGTGTCTTTCTTCTTTGCAACTCTCTGCAGATTTGAGGCCACTGCACAGCGTTATTCTGGCTCTTTTGTCTCCTATTTCATCTGCACAACAACCCTGTGCAGCAGGCCTCAAGTCTTTAAATTCAACAATAACCTGTGTGGGAAGCCTTAAATGTTTCTTCTCTACCCCAACCCTGTCCAAAGTAGCCCTTTCTGCCTGGGGAACTGATCTTTATACTCTGCAGGTGAACTGTAATTCCAGGAGCTCTCCAGGCCCCACCTGGAGGTTGGCTACCCCTGGGTTGATAATATTTCTGGAGGTTTGGAGGTGGGACTTCAAAATCGCACAATGCCTCAGAGTCCAGCCTTCAAAGGAGCCATCTTTTACTGCAGTTGGGAGGAAGTGGTGCAGGGGTGTCCCTCCTGGCCTATGGGTTATGGCCAGCCCTTACCAGCAACTGTTTGTATGCTGGGGCGCAGACAGGGCAGAGTCTGCACTTACTTTGTTTATTCCATTGTCAATCCTGTTGAATTCAGATCGATTTGAATTCGAGTCAGGAAGACCCCCCTCCCCATTGAAACAGGAAAGTGTTCTGCACATGGTTAGGGAAGCTCAGAAGAGGGGGGGGGCAAATGGAGACTTTGTTTTCTTGAATGGGGAGAGGATCAAAGAAGTCAGAGGAGGAAGGAAAAAAATCCTTTCTTTTCTTGAAAGGGGGGGGGGCAATTGAAGAAAGCAGGAAAAAAAATCCAAGACCGACAGAAGTTGAGAGAAATTAGGGGCTTCTCCTTTAAGGCAAGTTTGTCACATGATCATCTTTGGCCAATCATGGGTCCTCTACCACGGAGGAGAACCCAGATTCAGAACAGCCTTTAAATATTGAGGTTTAAAAGCACTCTAAGATATCGCACAATAAAGGTAGGGTCACTCCAGATCAATCCTTCTTGCTGCAGAAGGAAAATTTAAATCGCACCAAATCAAAACGGAAATCGCATTCTGTGTAGAGGGCAGGGACTGAATCGACCTGGGATTGGAATAAAAGCTCAGTGCAGTTTACACCCAGCATCAGTCCTGTGAGTCTGGAAATACAGGAAGATCTAAATAAATATTTACAGCCTGTAACTGTAAATAGTGAACAAGTAAATGGCTGGAGAGACATGGGGACTGCAGTAACTTTTTTTTAACCTTGGCCTGGCAAATAAAAAAAACAGTATAAAAAACCTTACTAAGGTCGAGACTGCTGTACACAGTCTTCTTCTTAGGGTCGCCAGCTTCTATGTAAGGCTCTCTACCCCATCTCCCTCATGGGAAGTCTGCTATGGGGAGAGGAAGGGAAGATAATTGGAAAATGCTTTGAGACACCTGATGCCTTCTGGGTCACTGCGGCCCATTCCCAGTTCTCTCAGACCTCTCACAGGCCCACATCCCTCACAGGTTGACTATTATGGGGAGACAAAGGGAAAATATGTTTGTAAACCACTTTGAGACTCCTTTGGGTAATAAACAACAGAGTACAAAGATCCGTTCTTCTTCTAAGGAGCAATCATGAAAGAAGCATGTGGGCACATAACATTTTATCAACAGTGAAAAAATGGAGAAGATTGAGAAGAAGAAGAAGAGTTGGTTCTTATATGCTGCTTTTCCCTACCCGAAGGAAGCTCAAAGCGGCTTACAGTCGCCTTCCCATTCCTCTCCCCACAACAGACACCCTGTGGGGTGGGTGAGGCTGAGAGACCGCTGATATCACTGCTCTGTGAGAACACATTTATCAGTGCCGTGGCGAGCCCAAGGTCACCCAGCTGGTTGCATGTGGGGGAGCGCAGAATCGAACCTGCCATGCCAGATTAGAAGTCCACACTCCTAACCACTACACCAAACTGGCTCTGAACAGGGTGGACACCTGTGTACTGCGACTACCCCATGTGTATTAGGGCAGAGGGGCATTTTGGTGTCTGTGGCCTAATTCACACAAGAAGGGAAATGACGCAGAACTGGGAGGAATTGGTTGCCTTGTAATCTTCCCCTAAGAATAAGGTGACCAGATGTTAACACTGGTAAAGCAGTGGGGGGGGGGGTCTTGATTAAAATTTGGTCTATATGGAACAACAAAAATTTGCCAGGTGCCCCCAGATGTCCCTCCAAAAGTGGGACAATCTTGTCATCTTACCTAAGAAGAGTCTCCAGTCTGATTTTCCCTTCACATATCTGAAGACATGGCTCTGGAAAGCTCATCTGTAACCACTATGCCACAATTCCCAAAGGTCAGTCCTGTCCCACACTCAACAAACATTCCAAACCACAGGTTCTTGACACCCATACCTCCACACCCATGCTCTCAGTTGCCACCACACCACCACAACCTCCCACACAACACACACATTCAACCCCATGTCCTTACAGACTGGACAACTCGTCCCCTTCCTCTTCCCACTTCCCCTAGTAAAATATAATACAATAAAACAATAACCCATTAAAATGCCATTAAAATTCAGTATCCAGATGACAAGTCCATGCTTGATATGACTATATAACTATCAGAGGTAGTCTGGGGTATGATGTTCAGAGCCAGATGATATAGCTCCAACTAGAGACGAGGCCCCAACTTGACTCTAGCACTCTAGCATTAAATACTTCTCCCTTTAAATGTGCATGCATCTAATCATAGATGCATAGTGCTTTTTGAATGCCACCCCTTATGGAATCACGAGTCTTGAGGGGCATTGAGGATCTGCAGTCCTCTAATTCCATCCTTATACTTAGTGCTCAGAGAGGGCTAGCTGGCTTTGCGGAGAGCCAGCTTCAGAGCAGAGTCCCTTACCACTGCAGTCAAGACAGTTGTGGCTTCCATTTACCCCAGCATCTCTGCCACCACCACTACTCCAATTTCAGGTCTGGTAAGGCTCCCAACATCTGCTGCCAGCCTTTTATGGCCTTCTCCCCCACCACCAGACTTGTGCAGAGAACACAACTTAGGGGAGATTTAACCTTCCCTTTGTATTTGTTTTTATTTCCAGGTTTTTCGGCAAACCTGTATCTAATACCTTGGTTGCTATGAAGATAAAGGCAATGGAAAACAACAACAACTACTACTACTACTACTACTACTACTACTACTACTACTACTACATGGTATTAGTATTAATATTAGTATTAGTATTAGTATTACATTTATTAACTGCCCCTCTCCAGACTTGGGTGCCTTGAAAAACTCACAGGGTCACTGCAAGTTGGTTGTAACTTGATAGTGCTTTCCACCAACAAAAGCTCATGGCAGAGCATGGCAAGCTGGTAAAAATGGGTATGAAGTTAATGCACACTGGTATGCACAGAAGATAAGCTGGTGAACAGGATCAAGTTGCTCATAAGGAACCCAAGCTACCTGCTAAACAATGGTTATGATGCTTGTGACAGCTAAAGAGGATGTGAACTGAACTGATGTGTTTAATTATCCTCAGAAAGAGACAAGTCAGAGGGAAGAGTACCACAAGAAGAAAGATAAAATTAAGAAAGCAAGATAAAAAGGGACTCTGCCTAAGTTTAACAAAAGAAGAGAGTAATGAGCTGGCATAAGCATTTTGATCTCAGGGGAAGGTATAAGTTCTCCCGCTAATACTATTACAGAGGACTAGTGAAGTAAGACAAACATCGGGATGGATTCAGATTAAATTTTCCAGTGGTAGAAAAGAATTTACCTATTCCCAGCTTCCTACTGATCAATCCTCTGGTCTCCACGAATTCCCATAAATCTGCAGTCAAAGATATTTGTGGTCTATTCCTAATCATACTATCAGGTAGAAGATTTCAACTGTGAGGAGCTTTTGATGCATTTTAGCAATGCTCTGATTCATGGAAATACATTAAGCACATATGCCTTACTTCATTGCTTTTCAAGGGTGCTGTTTAGGCCCTTAAAATTAGGGAAATGTTCATTTCTTGTGATTATTTATACTTAAAGCACTTCACACTTCATTAGTGAATAATTAACGAAGATGGAAGACATCTGATAATGCTTGGTATAACAGAAAGCCATGCCTAACCCCCAAAGCACATGCAAAGTCATTAGAGTTATTTTCTTCAAACTAAACAACATTGATCTAGCCACATAGGTCCTATTGACGTTAATAGTAGGCAGACATCTAAATAATTGTGCATAGTAATACAATCACAGCAATTACTCTCAACAAGATCACTTGCTGGAAACTATCTCAAAGTTGATTGAACAATGAAAGCCTGACAATAAACTGATGCACATTTCAAAATGTGGTAACTGATACCTTCAATTAGTCAAAATTATTGTGATTCTATTTAGTTAAACAAAGATATGTCATTTAAAATGGCTGATAATTTACTATATTATAACTTGACCAACTATTTAACTTGAAAGTATTTATTTTATATCTTTCTCCATAGAGGGGTGAGAGGACGCTTTTCTTGATCATAGGAAATCCATGCAATCTTCAAATTACATGGCTATTTAAAATGTTGTAGAAAATACAGGGGCCATTCTTCACAAGGACAAATTTTGCTGAATGTTTGCAGTATGCAGAAACGCTATATTTAATAGTGAAATGTTGTCATTCTGCACATTTTTAATTCTAGTGGAATATTGAAGTCCCAGTAGCATTGTATTCATTCCCCATATGTTTCCAGTCTCGCTGGAATAGCAACAAAGGAAGCGATATTTTCCCATGCTTCTTCCCACCCCTAGCCGTCAATCCAACAGAACAGCCAATGAACTGTTGTGTGCGTGCTCCCGAAAAGCCCCTTTCCCTTTAAAATTTGTTTTTAAAAACCTCAAAACACTAGTAGCAACGAATATTTGTTCATTCATTGTCTCAGAAAGACATTTTTGCTGGTGTAGGAGCTGGCGCTAAATCGTTTACACGCTCTTCAAGTAAACCCGCCCTGATGGGGGCGATTTGTGGCCAAAATTACAGCCAGTGTCAAACAGGGGGCTATATTGTGCTTGTGAACTTTAAAGACACTTGCAGTAGGGAGATTTGTTTTACTGTTAAGCACTTCTGTGGACGGACTTTAGCCAGAGAAGCCTCGCTCGTTCGTTGCTTTCACCGTTCTAAGGGAAAAAAGCGGCGATCACGTCTCCGGAAGCTCTGGGGCAAGAGCGAGGGAGGGACATTCTTTCTACCACTACATTGAGAACACACATGTATTTTTTGGATGTGTTGCAGGTTGTTCTCAGGAGTCTAGCGGGTTTTTTTAAGGGAGAATCCACTTTTCTGGATTTCCCCAAAAGCGCTATAATGAAGCGATTTTTGCGGAAGTGTTGCAGGAGTGTACAACGTCATGTGGAACTTTGAATTAATAGCGTTTACCAAAGGTAAGACTTCTGCTACATTTAAGTCGTGCGGAATGGCCCCAGGTTTTCCTCCTAACAAATAAGTTCCAGTACTTTTATTTATTTATTATTTATTTATTTATTTAGATTTTTATACCGCTCATTTCTTTGCAGCTCTGGGTGGTTTTATGATGGTATTAGAGATGCTTATGAATGTCTTTTTTCCTATTGATTTGACAGTGTGGTATAATAGTAGCCATGACACTAAAACTTTAAAGTTGGTTTTAATTTCCACATTAGCTTTAAACATCTTGGGCTGTCTCAGAACCAGTCGTTTTCTCTCAGTCTACTTCTCAGGGTATTGTGGGGGTAAAATGGAAGACAGGAGGTCCATATAGAAGAGGGAAATAAAAATATGACAGGTAGATGACAGGTAGATATTGTAATTTTTTTGTAAACAACAGGATTTTGAACTTCTCATATAACGTGAGTGGATTTCAAGCTGTCATGGTCTACTCTGTACCAGAAACCTTAGAGTCACCTAACAGAGCCAGATTTTGAGGAGACCAGACACAAGATGGTAAGTCAGTGGAATGGATTCTTCAACTGGATCTTTGTAATTTTTTACTGTATAATTATGCCTGCACAGTGGTGCGGTCCTTACAGAAAAAGAAAAGCTGAATCCCACCACCCAAGCTTGTGGCGCCTTATAAAAGGTGCCACATGTGTGGGCCCAGCCTCTTTCCCCTGCGGCAAATGGGGTTCGTAGCTGGGCTGCCATTGGAGCATGGGAGCTGTTAGGGCCAAAAAGACAAACAAAAAATCACAGAAAAACAACCTAAACCTGGTTGAGCAGCCAGTGCAGCATGAGGGGAAGGAGCATTGGTGGTGGCTTGCCTCCCCAAAACACTCATCCCACCTATTTTAAAAAGGCAGGTTTTTGCCTGTTGGGGAACGGGGACGGTGCCCAGTGAATGTGTGTGCAGAAGTCACCATGCAGAGCCACTTCGGGAGAGGAAGCAGAGTTATGGGGCTCTTCCCATTTGGGGGCAGGGGGCCTCGGCGAGCATAACAGCCAGGGCAAGTGCCATAACAGGCACACAAGGAAGTGTGCGAGCACACAACAACTCATACCTTGAATAAAAATGTGTTGGTCTTAAGAGGTGCTAAAGGTAAAGGTAAAGGTATCCCCTGTGCAAGCACCGAGTCATGTCTGACCCTTGGGGTGACGCCCTCCAGCGTTTTCTTGGCAGACTCAATACGGGGTGGTTTGCCAGTGCCTTCCCCAGTCATGACCGTTTACCCCCCAGCAAGCTGGGTACTCATTTTACCGACCTCGGAAGGATGGAAGGCTGAGTCAACCTTGAGCCGGCTGCTGGGATTGAACTCCCAGCCTTATGAGCAAAGCTTTCAGACGGCTGCCTTACCACTCTGCGCCACAAGAGGCTCTTATTTAAGAGGTGCTAAAGGTAAAGGTAAAGGTATCCCCTGTGCAAGCACCGAGTCATGTCTGACCCTTGGGGTGACGCCCTCTAGCGTTTTCATGGCAGACTCAATACAGGGTGGTTTGCCAGTGCCTTCCCCAGTCATTACCGTTTACCCCCCAGCAAGCTGGGTACTCATTTTACCAACCTCGGAAGGATGGAAGGCTGAGTCAACCTTGAGCCGGCTGCTGGGATTGAACTCCCAGCCTCATGGGCAAAGCTTTCAGACGGCTGCCTTACCACTCTGCGCCACAAGAGGCTCATTTAAGAGGTGCTACTGGACTCTAAATTTGTTCTAGTGCTTCAGACCAATACAGCTACCCAGTTGAAGCTAGACTGCACATAACACATTATTAATCTTTTAATAAAAACAATTATAATCACAAGCAATTTGTTTCTTTTTTGGTACCTTTCAAATTTAAGTCAGCTTAGCTGTTACTGTGCTTCAAGAACAATTCCTTTGTGTGTAGAGATTCGGCCTGAGGGCGTTGGCAAACCACGCTCTCTGAGGCTGCACCTCTGCATCTAACCTAGACCAATCAGGATACTACAGCACAGCAATTGCCTCATATGTTAAAAGGATTACTTGAAGCCTATCAGTTTGCTCCACGCTACCTTGCGGGATTACTTGAAGCCTATCAGTTTGCTCCACGCTACCTCGCGGGATTATTTGAAATGATTTACGTGTATGTATAAATAAAGGATTCCCCTCTGTTCGAGAGGTCTTTCGCAGGAAATCCTTCTCCGTGTCATTCTTCCTCATTGCTTCCCGACAAGTGGTGACCCCGACGTGATTCGAGACCCTGTGCTCACCGCGACCAGAAAAAGAGTCTTCGTGCACGATCAGCTACGGCTCCCTGGTGAGTATGGGGGAATCATTGTCTAAGGAACAGGTAAAGCATGCTGACAAATTGAAACAGGCAGTGAGACAGTACACAGGAGAGGCGATTTCAGTGAAGGACCTCCGGGAACTGATACAAGAAGTATCTTGCCAGTGCCCGTGGTACCCTTTAGCGGGGACCAGAAGACTAGGAGACTGGGAAAAAATAGGGAGGGAGTTAAGGGCAGAGCCCCATGCTCCCATGCTGATCTTATTGACATGGCAGAAAGTACACAAAGCGCTGGAAGTCATGAACCCAGAAGCTGGAAATCTGCTATTGAAAAATATTGCACCTTCACACCTTCCCTATCCCACTCTCTTACCAGTGGCCGTTACACCGACCACTCCCAAACCTGTCGCCTCGCAGCCATTAAGGACTGGGGGCCACTCCCAGATCGCTAACGCGATTCAAGCTGCCCGTCAGGCCGGTCAGCTCGATCTCTCTGAGGACTGGGAGGGAGAAACCCCAGCGTTCTTTCCTTTAACGAGGGGGGAACCACGTGGGGAAGGGGAAAAGAGGCAGATCCCGTTAACGTGGGAAGCCATTCCCTATTCAATTCTGCGTGAATTGAACAAGGCTATAAAGGAAAATGGTTTACAATCCTCTTATTTTCAAGGAATGATAGAGGGGATCACTAATGTTAGGCAGAAAGTCTCTGAATTCTTTCTTGATTTCATCAAGCACCTTACAGAGGCACAGATTAATAATCAGGAAGCCCAAGCTGAATTGCTCAAGAAATTAGCTAAAGAAAACTGTATTTCAGAAAATAGATGCATTATTCAGGGTTTGGGCCATGATCCAGATATTGCAAGCATGATAAAATCTCGCTGGGATTTTGGCATAGGTGACTACCAAGCTTCTTTTGACTCAGGGTAAAGCCCTCGGGGATATTGTTCATTCTCCAGATGCTTGCAACGATCTTTATCAGGGAATCACTAGTTCTTAGTCACTGACCTTATTAAAATTTCTGTTCCTCTTACAAAGTATGCATTTTCTCTAGTTTTTCACTTTTCTTCTATTCTACAACGTGCTTTGGAAATTTAACATTTGGCTGTAATTGATAGAGCCTCCAGCTGCAGTAGCAGGAGTGCTGTTTAGCTATTTGGAATCAGGCTCTCTTTTTCCAGTTCCTACGCTAGGAGCTTAGTTAGAAACTTATCTTGCTTTCTTACCTATCACCCACTAATCTACACAACTAAAAGGTTTTCAGTAGCACAGGAATGATCCTTTGTTTACAGCCCAGGAAGAACTTTAGCTTTTGTTTCCTCACCCCCGCTTCAAGGAAGAAGGGGGGGGGGGGAAGGAGTTCGGTCTTAAAATTTTTGGTCAGCAGTTAGGAAGTATGCTCACTGAAACGCTGCTGTGTCTCAATAGAGCTTTATCAGTCAGAGCTGTCTAGCTGCGTAATATTTATAAGTCAGGGTGATGCCTGGCTGTGATGGAGATAGAAATTTTTATATAAGACAAAATCCTTTTGTCTTTATTTTATGTTTTGCTACCTTTTGGGTAAAAACAAGGCACAGAACCTCTTTGGGGAATGTGTCCACAGTTTTTTATTACATCATCAATTTTTTAATGTGTAATTAGCAGTGAGAATTTTTTCTTTTGGTCAAATTCTTTTTGGGTTGTCTATTTAAAGGAGGACCTACATTTTGTTTTAACTCAGGCTACCTGATTTATATCAGACAGGCCTAATCTTTCACAGGTCAATTGTTTGTTGGTTTGGTCGCTGGAATGCGTGGAGATTAGCTCTCTCTTGGAGCTCTAGCCATTCCAGCCCTCAACAGATGAGATGACTCATGGAGTCCTTTCTGTTCTTTGAATTTGATTGGTCACATGTTTGAGCGCTTTGAAAGCTCTAAGCCTCCAGGTTTCCTTCCAAATGAGTATTTGCTTTACATTGTTTCTAATGTTTTCAGTTATCATTTTCTTTGAAAAGGGTTATTACTGATGTCCCAAGAGACGGTGTTTACCGATGGATCTCCCTCACCAGGAGTCTTAACCTGGCAACAACCAGATGGTATATGGTACAGTAAGTTTACAGGTCCGCAGATAATCAGCCACCGGTTGGAACTGGCAGCAGCAGTGTTGGCCCTGGTCTTTCTGAGTCTCAACTATTTAATTTAATTTAATTTAAATTCTGATAGTTTGTATCTCTGTAATCTTTTATCTGTAATCGAATATTCATATTTGTCTCCAGTATGTGATGAACAACTATTAAGTGTGTTTTTAGCTGTACAAAAATCGCTGTAACAGTGAACAGCTCCAATGTATGTAGCTCATGTGAAAAGCCTTTTCCTGGTTTTCTCACTGAAGGAAATGCTTGAGCTGATTCTCTTGTTTCATTTGTTGTTCAGTCTCCAATTGAGAGTCATGCCTTGCATCATCAAAATGCAAAGGCATTAGCCAAGGAATTTCACCTTCCTTTGGCAGAAGTACAAGCTAATGTCCACTATGCGCTAATCAGGCGTCTCACCCCTCCATTGGTGTGAACCCCCGTGGGTACGGGGCCAACCAAATCTGGCAAATGGATGTTACACAATTTCCCCCGTTTTCTCCGTGGAAATATGTTCATGTTTGTGTTGATACGTATTCTGGTTATATATATGCCTCCCCTCAAAAAGGGGAAACACAGAAGCATGTGCGCGCTCACCTTACCCGTGCAATGGTGGTCATGGGCACTCCTTCCGCGCTCAAAACCGATAATGGTCCCGCTTATTGCTCCACAGCATTCACTCAATTTTGTGTGCAATGGAACATCAAACATGTCTTTGGAATTCCCTATAATTCCACGGGTCAAGCTATTGTAGAGCGTGCCAATGGGACCCTGAAACGCATGCTCGACAAACTAAAACAAAAAGGGGGAATTGGGATTTCCCTTTTAGACAAGGAATCCCTGCTTTCAAGTACTTTGTTTACTCTAAATCATCTTAATCTTATTTCTTTTAATTCTCAATTTTTAGCTAGGACTCAGCATCATTTCCAGACCGACGTCCCTCTTCCTTGGCCCCAGGATCAATACCGTCGTTTACCAGACCCGAGGTGGTACGGGCCAGTCCCATTGATTACCTGGGGCTGGGGCTACGCAGCAATTGCCCTTCCCTCTGGGTGGGTTCCTGCTTGTTGTGTCCGCCCTGCACTTAATGGTTGGCATCAGGGGTTAAGCAACCCAATTCCTCAGTTCAACCTGCAGCTGCTGGAGATGGAGCCCGTGGTCAAGAGAAAACGGGGAGGGAAGACATCCAAACACCCCAGTGACTTGGGGGGCAATAAAGGGTCTGTCTGATCAAGCCGAGCAGCAACTCAAGGACCAAGGACTTCCAGAAACTCTGGAAAACTTTCTTGCTGCTGTTATAACAGCCTTACATTTTAATTCTGTTGTTATTTGGTTATGTTGTATGTGTGGGTTTTTACCAAGTGGGGTTGCCACTCCGCATTATATGTCTGTGCCTAATCACTGGGTCCGCCATGCTGCTTATATGTTTCAATTTCATGGGGAAAATGTGTCTTTAATCTATGAATCCCGTCTGTCGGTAGCTTCTATGTCATTTATCCCCACTCCCTTTAATTCACCTGAGATGGTGCTGGCTGAATTACAAAATGTAGACAAATCAAAGTTATTTGCAGGGAACTTTTCACAAGTTAAGCGCTTTCAACAATTTCGATATCAGCGCACAATGCCAGGTCTCTGTTTTTGTTGTCATGCAAAAAATTCGGCATTTCATAATTGGACACCCAAAAATCACAGTGATAAAATATGGGTAATGTGTTGCCAATCCCATGAAACTTTTCAGCGCCGAAACATGTATCGGGCTTATCATTGCCTTAAAACAAAAAAGGGGGAGATGTAGAGATTCGGCCTGAGGGCGTTGGCAAACCACGCTCTCTGAGGCTGCACCTCTGCATCTAACCTAGACCAATCAGGATACTACAGCACAGCAATTGCCTCATATGTTAAAAGGATTACTTGAAGCCTATCAGTTTGCTCCACGCTACCTTGCGGGATTACTTGAAGCCTATCAGTTTGCTCCACGCTACCTCGCGGGATTATTTGAAATGATTTACGTGTATGTATAAATAAAGGATTCCCCTCTGTTCGAGAGGTCTTTCGCAGGAAATCCTTCTCCGTGTCATTCTTCCTCATTGCTTCCCGACATTTGTGTTTAGAGGTATGCAATTTTTCCCCATGGTAATTTTGTTTGGTTCTATTAGACCCCCTAATTTTGGCGGGATTCCCAGAAAATCCTGGATCCCAATTCTGGTACAGGATTGGGATCTGGGATTTTTCAGAAATCCCATTTGGGGGTTCAAATAGACCTAAGGGGGGAAAGGGGGGGAATCCAGCCCAAAGCTGAGCAAGCAGGGAGCAGCCTGATCCCTGCCAGCACATTCTCAAGTTGGCTTCTGCTGCAGTCCTTTTAAAGTTAAAGCCAAACCAACTGCTGAGGTAGTCTCAGTCTGCTTCAGCCTCTCTGCTGTTTTTTGGATATATTCTGTAATTCATGAATATATCTGGGATATTATTCTTTGCTTTAAAAATGTTTATCTAAGGTAGTGGCATTCTTGGGACATGCAATGGTTGTTTTGTTTAGCTTCATTTGAAGATAAGTCTACTGAAGACTTATGAAGTTTTGCCATATTATTGTGTTTACTAACAAATAAACACAAGTGGAGGCAAAAATGTACTCCTACAGGACAGAAGACCCCACATAAGGAAGAAAGAGACGGAACACAGCCTTTCACTAAAGCAGACCATTAATAATTTAATTCAGCATTGTTTTCATGGGTTAACAACATCTTCTAGCTGGATTTCATAAGAACTGATAGTCAGCTCTATTACAAGCCTCAGCTCCTCCTATCATCAAATCACAAAAATTGATAACTCTGATCTGAACTCTAATGCCCATTCTGTTTTTAACTGATGGGAGACAAAGACTGCCACCCATCCTATTAAAGCTAAGAGTGAGTAGGCATAAACAAATATAGGGCTGGCTCCCAATACCTATGCTTGCTACTGCATTGCAAAAGTAGGTCAGAGATTTGTTCTTCCTTTTATTCATAGATTCCCTTCAATCTCTACTCTTTCAGCATCATGGAACCTCATTGTAAAAGAAATTTATAGCACTTAGCTATCTCTTAGTTGTTTATGGCATTCTGGATGTAGAAATGTAAACGTACTGCAGATATCTCAGTGTAGCAAATCCTAAGTAATGAGATTTGGGACACTTAAATCATTGTATAATGTTCTCTGCCATTTTGATTAATACTGTGAATTCTAAAATACCTCTAGGCTATTAAAATGAATGCAGGTCATTATTCAGATGAGTGGAATAAAGTTTTTATAAAATCCATTTTATACATCTACAGTGTAGAATGCCTTAATTAGTTTTTTACATCGACATTAAAAATGTTACTTTTTTGATTACTTTGTGGATTTCTTGATGGGTTTGCAGTGAATGGCAACGCAAACACTGAATGTGTTAAACATCCTTTCTCCATAGAGTAACTACATGCCAAGGCTTAGACTGGTTCCTACTACAAATTCTGCCCTTGAGGCCTCTTTGCAATGTAATGCAGTTACTGGCTGATAAACAGCTCCTTGAGAGGTTTCATTGGAAATGCCACAAATGCCTACTGAAAAACATGTGCAGATTTTAAGGAAATGATATTAACATTTCCTGTGCCATCATTTATGGTGATCTTGTCCTGAAAACTCATAAGCACTTTATTTGGTTATTCCGTTTATGCCTGACTGTGTCACTTGGATTGATGCTTGACAGCAACGATGCCATAAATTATGCATGTCAATTTAGCAAATGCCATTAAACCAAGCAGGTCATGGTAATTTCAGTAATTATACATATAAACAGTATTATTAGCTCTGTCAGTGTCTGTACCTGTATTATATGTCAACATAGCCCATCAACTATGTGGGTGAAAGATCCTAGATTTTGCACAACTTTGATAGACTGTACTGGTTCCAATTTTAATCTGTTGGGAAACCAATGGTGGTATTTATTCCATTTGGCTGGTGACTATAATCATGCATTACGGCACAAATTTAGAACACTGTCTCATGTTTTGCTTTGCTTGATTTAATTTTTAGAGGCTATGAATGAATAATGGCTTCTACAAAAATATGGGAAGAAGCTAGGACTGTTTTCAGTGTTACATTATGATGGTACAACTACGTTCTGAGGGCTTTTCAAGTTCTGTGAACTGTGTACTAGTGTTTAAAACATCATTTAGTATCACGTTAAGTGCTTCATTGTTATTATTAACTTTTAATAAATTTAGAAAGATGCACTGCCAAGGATATTTCCCTGGGAGTAATTTCCACTGAATAGACTTGAGTAAGATTCCAATTAGATCTAGTTTTAGAATTGCTCTCATAATGTGCATTCAAGTTCCTCTTTGTTTATGGAAGTAAATTGGAATTTTAAAGAGAAACATTTAATTGTGCACCAAATTATAAAACTAAAATCTGAGTAATCTTGTTTTAGGCTTCCAAAGTATATTCCTTTATTTTAATACTCACTTACTTTAACCAGAACATTTGCAGAAATCAACCTTGTAAATAATACGTCAGACTATGGTCTCCATCACTCTATCACTCTGGTACCCTCTCCCACAGAGACTGTCCAGGTTTGTCCTATATTTCACTTTCTAACCTGTAAGTGCAACACAATCGCTGATTATGCATGGCGGCAGCCACACTGAGCTGCCGCTGTTTCCTAGTGGCACGGCAGCATGCCCTGCCGCTTCCCGTGTATGTAGGGGGGACAAAACCCCCCAGTGCACACAGTCCACCCCGGAGTTGTGAGTGTATATACACAATTCAGGGCAGACAGGTTCCCCTGCATCATGCGGTGGCAGCGGAGGCAGCACCAGCATCCCTGCACAAGGGTGGGGTAGCATGGCAGCGCTATCCCACCATCACGGGGGTTGACGAATGCCCCATTTGACTCTGCTATGCTACAAAGCAGAATGGGGCATTCTGTGTACTTTCAGGGATGCCATAGGCAGGGGAGAAGCCAGGCCTAAATAACCTGGCTCTTCCATGTATGCACAGGCCCAGCCCAGCATGGGCACTGGGGACACCTGTGTTAAGAAAGGGAATGCTGGAAAATCATCATTCCCTTTCTGCAGGGCATTGGAGGCCCTAATGAAGTCAGGGATGGGAGCGGGCCGGGCTGATGGTGACATCATTCATCTGTAGGGATTTGCCCTGCTGATGTACAAGCACTGGCCTGGCGCACCCATCTCGTGCATTCAGCCACTATCACACTGGCTGCATTCTAAGCTTTCTGGGGCTTTCACTTACCTTATAGATTCTCCCCTTTAATGTAAAGACAGAGAAAATATTATTAGCTGAAAGATCTCCCATTTCATGTTCTGAGCAAGATACAAAGCTCAACACTTTTTCAGGCTGCAGGCATATAGCACTCTCCCTCTTCTTGCTTAAGAAGAACAAAGAGAAAGCCACATGCCAAATGTGTGTGTGTGTGTGTGGGGGGGAATATGAGCTGTAAGTCTGGATATAAAACTGAAATGCAGAACCAATTCTGCACTCCTAGTCTGAGCTTTAACTAGCCAGTTTAAACATCTGTGATAATGAGCAATAGAACATTCATCATTTGTTCCTCAAGAGGAGGTAGCATGAATTTATCCAGCCTCTTCTTTAAACTTTTATCACCACTGTTCAGGTAAAACTTTTCAGTTAATGTACTTCTTGCATAGCACCATAGATATCTACACATTTCTGATTTCTTGATTTCTCCTCTTGAATCTCTTGATTTCTCCTTTCAGAAACTACAATGGATACTAAACCACTTTTAAACCACAGTGTGGCAACATGACTCTGGAAAACATCCCATCACTGCCACTGTTACCCAAAGAGCTGGTGTCCAATTAAGCTAGAGGAATTAGCCAAAGGGGACAAATTGAGAGGTGGGTAAATGGGATCCTCACCAATGTATATCAGGATTTTCAACTGGAAAGTTTTTAAAAAATAAAATTGAAATGGGCAGAACACACACACATTCAAAACACAGAAGAGCTAAGGAAAAACAGGGAGGAAATGTGAAATCATTTTAAGAAAGGGGGATATGTACCAGTCTTGAAGAGGTCTGTGAAAGCAGCAGAGCTAGAGAGAAAAAAATTAGCCAATATTTTGTTCTGTGAAGGAGTGGGAAAAAAAGAGAGGCCCACAAAATGGGGATGTACATGGTTGTACGAAGCACACACTGCTGGCATAGACCAGTTATAGGAAAAAATGTACCCTGGGGCAGGGATGATGTGTTTGCCTGAAAACAATGATTTAATGGGCTAAGCAGAAGTATGACAAAAAGATATGAAAACCTTGATGGTTTAACAGTAAGGGCGTAAGGGGTTTTAATGGGATGTTGTGTTTTTATGTTTTATGTGGGCTTTAATTATTTGACCCACCACAAAACAGCTTGCCATGGGTGGCAGGATATAAATGTAATAAATAAATAAATAATAGATATTTACTATATGTAGGGACTGATAATATCCATTTCATTCTATCTGAGGAAGCATGTAAAAGCTTATACCCTGAATAAAACTTCATTGGGCTAAAAAATGCCACTGGACTTAAACTTGTTTTGCTGCTTCAGACCAGCATGGCTATCCACTTGAATCTAAAAAAAAAAAGCCATTTACCTAACAGAGAAAGTAGGATCCTATAGAATTCTTAAGTAGGAATAAATTTCAAATTGATCAATCATTATTCTTACTACTATGGTATCTAGAAAACAGAAACTTTACATAGTTCTTATATTTTGATGAAGTTTCCTAACTAAACATCTATATTCTGGAGAGCATATCCTCTACTATGCGTGCCAATGAAGTATTAGTTCCCAGAAGCTTTTGCTTCAAGCATCTTGCCTCCCATTTCTTTTCTTGAATCACACAGCACTTTTTCAACACAGTGCTTATACTAAATGTTTCACTTAACTCTTCTCTGCAGCATCTCACTGTTTCTATTCTTAGATAGCTGAGCTTTTATCCACTGAATCATATTTTCCACAGTGACTGCTTTTTAATGTTAATCCATCTTTTCAGCTTATATCTGCATACATTAGGCAATATTACACCTCCTAATTCCTAGTCAACAGACATCTAGCTAGGTCAGTATCTCCTGATAATCCTCATTTTCTAGTTTATTATGAGCTCAGAAAAACCCTTAAATCATGGATTTCAAAAAGGAAATGTGCTGATCATTAGCTTTGCCTCTGCTTCATTAGCTCTGCCAGCCCTGTACTCATCTCTCAGAGTGATGACTAAAGGAGGACCAAACAGGAAAAGGTCAAGAGAAATGTATTTATTTCTAGCTCAGAAGAACATATATTGCCAGGCAGTCTTTCTAAGCAAGTAGAATTTGGTAGATCAATGAAACATGGTAATTTATTTGACTTTGTTTTATGCAAAACAAACAGACAAAATACTTTGTCAATGTGTGTGTTTAATCTCTGAATAAATGTTCCATATTTAAATGGAAGAATATAACTGTTGTATAGGACCAGGCTTACCAAAATTTGTGAGTTCAATGACCAGAAAGCTAGACATATGATAATCCAGACTACAGTTCTACTCAGTTTTTTTTATGCCACACACATTCTACTAGATTCTTGTATCATACAACACTTGGAACAGTATAAGATACTTTAGAAAAAAAATCTTCATTTATATCATCTTTCTCTCTAAGAGGGATCCATAGCAGCTTATGATGCTCTCATCTCTTTCACTTTATTTTCATACAGTGAATCCCCACACTGGAGATAGAGGTCCTCTGGTGCCAGACGCTACCTCCCCACCACCAATCAACAGGATGGATGTGGGGGGGGGCCTTAACCATGTCATCCCAGAAGTGGTAGTGTCACTTCAGAATCACAAAGGCTGTGATGTACAAACAAAGCTGTGGTTGGAGGGGCTTCCCTGGTGCTTTTGGTAAGTCCCCTCCTCATCCCCTATCAGTATGTTGTGATAGGAAACGATGCCCATGATTAAGTATCCTATGTATAATTTAACCTCAAAGTGTTGCTTTAGAGAGCCAGTGTGCTGTAGTGGACAGAGTGGCAGAATAGGACCCTCGGCAACATGGTCTCAACTCCCTACTACCACCATGGAAACTCACTGGTTGATCTTTTTGGGCCCTTCAAAAAAAACATCACAAGGCTGCTCTGGGAAAATGGAAGACAGGAGAATAATGTTCTAAAAGTTCTTTTGAATCTGGACAGGGGAGATAAGCAGGATATAAGTAATTAAATGCAAATACATACATCATGTCACTTAAGCTAAAGCATGTGTCATCGCCCACAAAGAAATTTCCTTGACCTGGCTATTAATCTGCACCAATGGTTTTTCTCCATCAAAGGTTGCTGCTTCCTCTTTCCACTGTATTTGGCAAATGTTTTGTCATGTGCTCTGCCCTCACTTATTCCTTTTCCATATGATATTGTCAGTATAGCTAGGGATCCTGTAAGCATAAAGAAATCCTAGCTTGCCTGTTGGTGGCTCTGCTGTGCTGCTGTTATAATCATAACAGGGTAACAGCTGCTCTAGCATTAGAAGGTTGTGCTTCTGGAGTTAAGTCAAAGTCAGAACTTCAATGCACATATCTAAGCGGCTATCACTTTGCAGTCATCATATTCTCAGTGCAATTTGTTTTAAAAGTCTCGGGTTACTTTTGAGGGGGGGGGTGCTTCGCTTTTTATTTCTTTTCTGTGCTAGACTGCTGATTTCTAATAGTAGCCTCTGTATTGTCTTTTGTTCCAGCTGTGGTGCAGTAAAATAAATTAGTTTAATATTATTTTAAAGGCTGCTGATTTATTTTTTCTTTAATGCTTTAATGAAATAGGGTTTTTTAAAAAAGAAGGTAGATAGGTTTTAGTGTTTTCCTAAATTGCTGTCTGCTGGGAAACGTTATAGTATTCCCATATAATATTTCAAAAAAGTGACTGCATCAGTGTCCCCCCCCCACCATTTGTCATTCAGTGCTCTAGATCAGGGGTAGTCAAACTGTGGCCCTCCAGATGTCCATGGACTACAATTCCCAGGAGCCCCTGCCAGCAAATGCTGGCAGGGGCTCCTGGGAATTGTAGTCCATGGACATCTGGAGGGCCGCAGTTTGACTACCCCTGCTCTAGATATTTAAATTTGGTCTAGTGTTCATTTTGAAAAAGGGCTACTTACTACAAAGACCAGTATGAGATTTGAGCCAGTTAGCTCTTTCCTGTATTTATAAATAACTCTCTTCTGAAATTATTAGCTGAAAGCTCATAATGAAAACGTTCGAGAAGGTAGATTTTAATAAAAATGCACAACATATTACATATTGTGCAATATATGATCATTAAAATTCATAAGGAAAGCAGAATAACTCAACATAGGAAACATGTTGCTTGAGCCAATACCAGCTTTTCTAAGCTCTTACCACTTAGATCAACCTTTCTCAACATTCTTACTCTTGAGAAACCTGTGAAACATTCTTCAGGCTTTGAGAAACCCCAGAAGTGGGGCAATTGTTCAGAGTATGGTTGGAAAGCATACATGATTACATGCCTAGCTAGGGCCCCTCCCCTTCCCATCCCTTCCAGGATCATGGCCATTTTGGGAGGGGTAGGTGGATTGACATGACCATATATGGTCATCTTTAACCGCTCCTGTGGAGCAGAATAAATAAAAGAGTAAGCCCTAAGGGGGAGGAGAAAGGGCGGGCTCTGTCCGGGATAAAAACCCGGAGGGCCCAATCACGAGCCGCGAAGCGGCTCCTGATTGGGCCCTCCGAGTGTCACTTCAGAGCCAAGTGGCCAATGGGGAACCGCGCAAAGCACGGCTCCCCATTGGCTGCTTGGCCCAGCCTTGCCTTGCCTTGCCCGGCCGGGGGACTCACCGCACACAAGGAGAAGCAGCCTTGCCCAATGGTGAGTACTCCTGCTGGCTTCCCCTTGCCCAGACACACACACACAACCACACAACGCCCCTGACCGCCCCCATCACCCTGCTGCCGCTTCCCCGTGCCCAGACACACACACACACACAACCCACTTGGTCGCCCCCCCTTCACGCCGCTGCTGCTTCCCCGCACCCACAGACACACACACACACACACACACACTCTGCCACCCACCACCACGCTCTCCCCCCTTCCCCCACCCCACACACCCACGCACAAACTCCTCTCTACCCCCCTTCCCTCGCCCCTCCCCCTCCTGATTCCCCCTCACCCTTCACACCACCCCTGTCCCCTCCCCTTTCACCTGCCTCTCTGCCTTTCTTCCTTCTTACTTCCTGACTTCCTCTATTTGTCCATCTTCTTCCTGTCTCTCTGTCTCTCCCTCTCACTTGCTTCCTGTCTCTCTCCTTTACTTCCTTCCTACTGCCCGCTGTCTTTCTTCTACAGCGGGCTTAATTTCTAGTATCACAATAAATGTTTAACACATTTTTAAAATGTATAAAAAATTAAAACTGCTATTAATTTGGGAAATCCTTCCATGGCCATCAAGAAACTCTAGTTTTCATAAAACCCTGGATGAGAAAGCCTGACTTAGATGGTCGATCGGAGTCCAAAGATATTTGGAATCATTAAAGAGGAGAAATGGGACAAGCTCTTGTTAAGGGGAAATGACCAACTGGAAATTGTATGACATACAGACCCTCCCAAACAATATTTTCTTATTTTAAAAAAGGGCCCTTTAGGTACCTGAAAGCTAATAAACAAATTTTCAGCTGCTTGTTAGTCTCACGCTGATACACAGCTGATTGGGGTATCTGTTGAGACCTGGGTTTTGCAAAATACCTGCACAGAAGTTAAAAAAGGAAAGAGCTGTTTTCTTTCTCCTCTCCTCCAAGGTGGATAGGGATAGAATCATAGAATCTGTACACCGCTCCGTGGAGTGGTATAAATAATTGCCTAAGGCTAAGGGGCATGGGCCATGTCCGGGATAGGAAACAGGGGCCAATCGGGCTCCTTGCCCCTGGACTGACAGCAGAGGGGCCAATCAGGAAGCGCGAAGCACCTTCTGATTGCCCCATTGACCGACTACATCCACATTCGAAACAGTCAGGAGGCGATTTGTGCCTCCTGACCCCCCCCCCCTCCAAATGACGATGCGAAATCTAGCCACTCACTTCACTGGCTGGAACTGAGGAAGGGAAGGTCTCCGCTGACGTTGGGCAACAACAGGGGGCCGGAGGGTTCAACCAAAAGACAGTGAAGCCGATGGTGACTCTTCACATCGGCCCAAGTTCAGAAGGAGCACCTCTCGCCCACCTACTTCCACGGGTCCAGGAGGCGCCCGAGAGCTCTGGGGCAAGGCGAGCTGTGCCGCACCTGGCTGCCATTTGGGAGATCCCATTGGGCCACAGCTGCTGTGTGCCTCTGGGAGCCTGGACGCTAGCATGCCCAATTCAACCCATCCCATCACCCACCGCCACCGCTAGCCGGGAAATCTGTGGCCCCAGCAGGGAGAGAGGTAGCTGGGGAACGCACACAAATCCCCGTGGGGAGCAACCGCCTCTTTGAGGTGACTGGTGCCCTCCATACAGATATGCCAGGGGAGAGGGAAGGAGGGGGACAGGGAACATTCCCCATGCCCCCCAACATCCCTGCGCCCTCCCTGGGCCTCTGGCGGTGCTCTAAGTGGGGGGGGCCATGCCTGGCAGAGGCTTCCATGTGGGACTCGGAGAAGGCCTGCCATGTCCCCACTATGCCAGACCTCTTCCAAAGCCCACTGGAAGACAGAGGAGTCACCGGGAAGGGGAGCCACCAAGGAATCGCCGGGGAGGGGGGCCACCATGGGAGGCTCCCCTTTGGGCCTTAGAGCATGCCCGCAGGGAGCCTGAGGAGTTGACGGTGACGGCGGCAGGTGCCCCGGTCCCTTCACAGACCATCTTAATCGAAGGGCTTTTAAGCCTAGACATAGAATAATAGAGTTGGAAGGGACCTCATGGGTCATCTAGTCCAGTGGTCCCCAACCTTTTTATCACCGGGGACCGGTCAACACTTGACAATTTTACTGAGGCCCGAGGGGGGTAGTGTTTTGCCGAGGGACATCACCACTGCTGCCTGAGCCCCTGCTCCGCTTGCTTTCCCACCGGCACCCCTGACTTCCCGCCACCAACTGGGAGGGCACTGCCTTCAGCAGCTGCGCAGTGCCACGCCAAGGGGGAGCCCCAGCCATGGCAGCCACCGAAGAGCACCAAAGGTGAACCGGCAGCAGAGTGGCAGGGCAGCCCCCAAGGCAGCAGCTGGGGAGGAGGACGAGGAGGAGCCGTGGCCTGGTACCGACTGATCCACGGACCAAGACCGGACTTCAGACCAGGGGTTGGGGACAGCGGATCGAGTCCAACCCCCTGCATTATGCAGGACACTCACAAACATATCGCTCATCCACTGTAACCTGCCACCCCCTTAAGCCTTCACAGAATCAGCCACTCTGTTATATGGCTATTCAGCCTTTGTTTAAAAATTTCCAAACATGGAGAAACCATCACCTCCCAAGGAAGTCTGTTCCACTGAGAAACCGCTCTGTCAGGAACTTCTTCCAGATGTTTAGACAGAATTTCTTTTGAATTAATTTCATCCCATTGGTTCTGGTCCATCCCTGTGGGGCAAGAGAGAACAACTCTGCTCCATCCTCGATATGGCAGTCTTTTAAATACTTGAAGATGGTTATCAAATCCCCTATGTCGTCTCTTCTCCAGGCTAAACTGACTAAGCTCCCACAACCTTTCTTCTTATGTCTTCATCTCCAAACCCCTTACCACCTTTGTTGTCCTCCTCTGGACATGCTCCAGTTTGTCAACATCCCTCTTCAACTGGGATGCCCAAAAGTGAGGCTGAACCAGAGCAAAGTGATACCATCACCTTCTGTGATCTGGATACAATACTCCGTTTGATACAGCCCAAAATCCCATTTGCCTTTTTAGCCACTGAGTCACACTGCTGATTCATGTTCAATGTATGGTCTACTAAGACTCCTAGATCCTTTTCACACATGCTACTGCCAAGACAAGTCTCCCCCACCCTATATTGGTGTATTTGCTTTTTCCTACCTAAATGCAGAACTTTACATTTGTCCTTACTGACCTTCATTTTATTCAGTTTAGCCCACTTCTTGAGCCATCAAGGCTCAATTCTCATTCAGTCTTCTATTGTGTTTGCTACCCCTCCCAGTTTAGTATCATCTTTAAATTTAATAAGTATCCCTTCTAAACCCTCATGCAAATCATTTATAAATATGTTGAACAACACAGGCCCCAGGACAGGTCCCTGGGGAACTCCACTTGTCACTCTTCTCCAAGAAGATGCTGAACCATTAACAAGTACCCTTTGGTTATGATCTGTCAATCAGTTATCGATCCACCTGGCAGAATAAGGATCCATATTGCATTTTACTAACTTGTCAACGAGAATATCATGTGGAACCTTATCAAAAGCTTTACTGAAATCCAGATAAACTATGTCCACAGCATTCCCCTGATCCAGCAGTCACTTTTTCGAAAAAAGAGATAAGGTTGGTCTGACATAATTTGTTCTTGAGAAATCCATGCTAAGTCTTAAAAATCACAGCTCTCAGTTCCAGCTGCTCAAGGACCGAGTGTTTGATTATTTGTTCCTAAATTTTGCCAGCTGCAGATGTCAAGCTGACAGGTCGATAGTTACCCGGATCCTCTTTTTTCCCCTTCTTGAAGATAGGGACAACATTTGCCCGCTTACAATCATCTGGTACCTTACCTGTTATACAAGAAGTGTCAAAAATAATGGACAGAGGTTCAGAGATTACATCTGCAAGTTCTTTTAATACTCTTAGATGCAGTTCATCTGGCCCAGAAGACTTTGTTACATGTAAAGAAACTAGGTGTTTGTGGACTGCCCCAACAGTGATCCTAGGGCACTTTTGATACTTTTGATCCCTGCAGTACAAAAATGAGAGGACAAAGTTCTTTCATTTCTCTGCAGCACAAAATGACAGTTTGTGTAGAAATTAAGGAAATAAGCTTTACTTATAATATATCTACCACCATATTTGTTGAGTCTCAGCAAGTGTCCAAGATGGTAAAACAGAATTACACAATTTAAAGCTGATCAGTTATAAGTCAACTCCCGAGGCCCCTGTGAAATCTTTGCTGGGTAACTGAACTGGAAGTCAGTTCCCGATGGATGCAAGTAGCCAGTTCCTCCAAATAAACAAAAACAGACTTCAAACACCCCATCAGTTGATGAATGCCTGATTTTCACTGGGAATACGGAGTGAACCCAGCTGGCAGGTGTTTCAGCATCTTTTTTTTTTTTTATAGAGAATTTTTTATTTTACTTTCCAGAGTTAAGGACAGTGAGATACATGCAATCTACATCATTAATACAGAAAAGGAGGGTTATGCTCTTCATTTGATACACTTGGTTCCCCGTTTTAATCCCCTTTGTAAATAGTTCAGGTAAGGGCCCCATTGTTCTTGAAAGGCCTCTTCTATTCTTCCGTTAATTATTGGTATCAGTTTGGCCATCTTGGCAAAATCGGCTAGTTTGTACAGCCAGACATCTGTCGAGGGTAGTTCTTGCGTTTTCCATTTCTTGCCCAATTCTATTCTTGCTGCCATTGTCGCGTAGAAGAAGAAGCTCTGTGTGTGGGTTGGGAGAGACTGCGGAAAGACATTTTGGCTTCCCGTTTCAATCTTAAAAACCCTCTTCTCTTCATTTAAGCTTGTAAGACTGGCTACAATATTATGGACTTTTACCCAAAGCTTATAGACTTTTTATAGACTTTTTCACGTTTGCACCACATTTAAAAAAGAAGTCTACTTTGTTACCATCATTTCAATATTTGTTTACATAGTTTTTGACAATTTTAACAATCATAAACAGTTTATGCTTAGCATAGCCCTAGAGCCCTCCACATTTCTAGGGAAAAGGAAAAAGGAAAAAAAAAGAAAAGAAAAACAAACCTGCTTAGTCGTACAGAAAGAAGATAAACAAATATATGTTTATGGGTTGCTAAGGTTATTAAATTATATCAGTGTACAATGTTAGTACCAGAAATAATAAAATGAAGTCTTCATTAATTAGTAGAATGAATTTTTCGTTGGTTACATTTACACCTCCTCAGTTAGGAACCTCCTTTTAGTTATGCTTTAAGTTTGGGCTGAAAGTCACTACAGAGATATATTAGATAATTCAAATTCAGCTATCATAGGAAATCTAAAACCCCACACTATAATATAAACCCATTCCATTAGGTGTCTCCTTTTAGTTATGCTTTAATTTTAGGCTGGTAGACACTACGAAGTTAGATTTACTAATACAAATTCAGCTTACTTAGAGAATCTTAGACCCCAGATTAACTTCTTAACTAGTTATATTGCCTATATAGCTACGGAAAGTAGGGAAGAGAGGAAGAGGATTTCAACCACTGTGTTGCATTTCCATTCCCCAAGCTTCTTAAGGGGGTCTCATATCGAGGCTTGTTACGTCTTGTGGCTCCCATTGACTGATGTTCTGTCCAGTTAGTCTTTGGCTAGGAAAGTACAGTTGTAGTCTTTCCCTCAGAGTATGCATCGATAAACCTTGGAACAGTTGTACCTCCTGGACTCCAATATCAGTACAGATGTTTTTCCAAGAAGCTCCTTTCAATCGATTGCTTTCACCGCAGATCCGAATGTCTTTTGATTGGTTCTTGTGTACTGTTGCTTTGGAGTGGCTGTATATCTTCTTAGGTATGGTGCCCTTATCTGAGCTGCAAGACTCTGGCATTCCCTTTTCCATCTCCATATTTTCAGATTCCTCTTCTGCTGGTAATTTTCCACCTTGTTTAGATCTATCATCAGCCACTACTGTTGGTTCATCATTCCTGTTAGAAACTTCTTCCTTAATGCCTTTAAACTCCATGAGCATATTTTTAAGCGAGCCATTTAAGGATTCTTTCAGGTCTTGTGTTTGTTTCTCTAGAAGAAGTGCAAATTCTTTAAGGGTAAACATGTTCCAGGCTTGAAATTTTGTTAAACTTAGTCAATTTTGCATATGTTGTTTCCAAAATATATTTGCAATTTTGCCAATAACCAGTAGAGGTCCTACAGAGTCCTAGCGAAAGCAACAGTCTGTTTTGGTATTAATGGAGTTTAGTTCTCGCGAGATCTTTCCATCGACTGCTGTTATCTCTGCTCTTATCTCTCTTCTCACCGAAGACCAAAACAAATGCAATAAGGGCTGTTACTTATTAGTTTGAGTTAATTTAAGTCCTTCTTCTACTTAGAAAAGAAAATTAGCCTGCCTCGTTATTGAGGTGGCTTCAAGCAGAGCCAGAAACGGGGGCAAAAGCAGAGACGGAGAAACGGGAGAGCACTTGCATCTCTACGTTGATTAATGACTTAATATCTTGAAGTTTGGCAAATGTCCACCCCCTCAGTGGCAATATATCGTCTTCCTGTCACTCTAGCTTGTTTGGATTAGAGAAAGCAACTTTCCACGCCGAGAGTTTATTCCAGGGAAGAGGGTGCCGGGGGAAACCCCACTCACTGTTTGTAGTCTCGATCTGATGTCTGCCAGATGTTTTCACTCCGTGGTTGTGGTGAGTCGAAGGTCTTGCAGGGAGGTATCCAATTAGCTTTGTAGATTAAAATAAGCTTTGTAGATTGCAGAGTTGAAAAAGGAGAAAAAGGAGGAAAGGATTTTAAGATGGCGGACGGCGCTTGCTGGACCCTGTGCACACTGAGCTTACGTTCCAGTGGGAGATTAATTTCCCTGCGGAACGGAGAGGCCCCAGAGATTCACAAGGAATTTCTGAGAAAATTGTGGGTGAGTTAGCGTACCCAAAACCCGATTCTGTCAATCACAGCAGCGATTGACCCTCAGTGGAACAGGAGCTCGAAGTATTCGAGCTATCCAAGTGCCATGGCTCCGCCTTCTCAGGTGTTTCAGCATCTTAACTCATCTTTATTAAAATCATTATGCTCCCACAGGGTATTTTTTAATAAACTGTCAGTTTCCTAAGACTTTGGCTTTTCTGCTTCAACTCATTGACATTTCTATGATATATTTTCTGAGATGTGGTAACTAGAACACTATATAAATTATAAAACATGAATTCAAATATGAATTCATATTTTATATGTACAGTAGCATTTGATGCCCCATCACTGGTCTAACAATTTCTAACATTGCCATGTTCATTGTTGCAGCATTCTGGTTTGATAATCTAATCTAAATCTATGGCTTATTTCAGACCTAATGCACAACAGAGATTTATACTACTTATGGTTAGTTTATGAAACCAGGAATGAGCCTGAAAGCAATATTTGAAGCTTGTCTTTTTATGTTCAAAATACTATGATTGCCCTTTCCGTTTCCTCACCAGACACTTGACTGGCATCCCATCTTATTTTATGACTCCCAACTCTAGACAAAGCATCCCTACTGTTGGCTGCTGGAAACATGAAGATGGGGAAGTCACTTTTTGGAATCTTCACTTGCTCTCAGAATGGCAAACAGCTGTCAAGTCACACCCATGGACACTAGGGAAAGTCCCCTTACAAGCTTGTGTGAGAGAACATTTTAAGACACAGAAATCACTTGAGAAGACAGGAATGGTAACTGAAGAATTTCCTATTCTTTTGGAAAGTGATGGTGCAACTACATCTTGTTAAACTGTATAGACTGATTCCTCTATTGAGTGATGCCCAGGGAGGACAACGGATATTTAACAATGACTATTTCCCATATTAGAATGTGCTGTTTCAATCTCACAGAAGAGAAGAGATACTGAAAGACCACAATGGAAGAATTTAATATCATTTCCCCCAAGAGCTTCCAAGCTTTTGTTTTGTTGTACAGGTGTCATTCAGTTCTTTCTGCCTCCCCAACCATTCAATATTAAAATCCACAAAGTGTTTCTCAAACTCCTGTATGTAGTCTCTCTAGTTACTGAGCCCCACAGTTTGTAAACTGATGCAGTCTACATACTCATTCTCCTGCTGTGGCTAGACGGGGACAAGATGATCCCAACCAGAAGCTGGAGGCTATCCTTTTTTTAAAAAAAAAGTTAGAATCCAATGGACAAGAGGAATATATTTCTAAAGAAGTTTTCTATCCATACCTGTTTCTTGAAGTTAACAAGACATCACTATTGCTTGGAGAGTCCGAAATTGAAAAGTACCATTACAGATGGTATCTTAGTAGGAAAGGTAATTCACATTTTATTGTTTTGATGGACCTTTCTGGGAAAGGTGTTTTTCAGTTGGTACTGCAGCAGTCCATATATATAGTGAGCCTGTAATTTTTTAAATTGCATGGAAAATGTAGTTAAAATAGAACAAATTATTTCTTTAAAGCACCAATGTCAGCATTGTTTCCCACATAATACCGATTTCTGTAAATGCTTTCTGACCCCTTGGTCAGTTTCTACAGTAACATTTACGAAGAAGAATTACTAGTTGCCCAGCCTTATTCCTGGTTCTGCTGCATGCAATTTTTACATTTGAAAGTTACAAAATGCTTTATTTGGATTAAATTTGTCACTCTTGAATTGAATAAAAAGACTCACTTCATACATCACTGAAAGCATTTGGTGCATCATGACCTCATTACAATAACCTTCATAGCTAAAATAAAGTCTTCCATGTGGAAGATTAAATAGTGAAAGGCTTTAGTTATGTAATATTTATGCTCCTGCTGGTCCATAGTTAACATAACCGATCTGTGAGTTAACTGATGTTGGCATTCTAGAGTTCAACAATGGCGTTTAAAAAATGTACGCACATAAAAATATAACAATGCAAAGGACAGCAAAGATTAGAGAAAAAAACACAATCTGATATAAAACATCTAAAGAGGCTTGGGAAACATATAACACAACACTCAAAAATGATACAGAACTTATTGAACTTATCTGAATGGCAAAGTTATTGAACTTATCTGTTATCAGTGATTATACTGCTCACTTAGACCCATTTTATCTGCAATAATCAGAGTTATCTGATAATAATTTTTGTACAATAGATTTCATTTATAATATTTCCAAAGCAAAGCTATATTAAAGGTATTTTAAAAGGAGCTGTGTATCTCCAAAGTGAATTCTTATACCACTTTAAATAATAAATATTATGATACTGATTCCAGAGAAGTAAAGATTTTATTTTGCATATGAGAAATGCATATTTATTTATCTGTAAAAGTATTGTATAGATACTGAATAACCCTTAAAATGGACTAAAATTATAAACAAGAACAAGGATCCTATGAATTGCAGTCAGTTGCATTTACAAAATGCAGTGAAAATCGGAAATCAGTTATAACCTTCCAGCTGGTGGAAGGCAACCAACCTCACATGCTAGCACCATGGCTATTCTAATCAATACTACTGCATTTTAAGTTTAAGATCATTCTCACTGCTTGTATTATTGAGTGTTGTCAGCTGTGGCTTGGGAAATTATTTGAGATTTGGGGGTAATGTCTGGGTAAAGCAGAGTTTGAGGAAGGGATGGGATAACAGACAGTCCACCCTCCAGAACTGCCATTTCCTCCATGGGGAACTTATCAAGGTAGCCTTGAGAGCAGTGGTAATTCCAAGAGTGCACCCAATCCTGTCTTCAAGTTGATAATCCCATAGACATGGGATTTGTTACTATGTCTGTCTCATGCTGTCATCTAGAACTGCTCATCTAAGCAACTAAAATGTTTCTAGGAAATACTTTTACTCCCCTTACATCAATTTTATCTTCAAAAATGTATACCTCTATCATGATGTTTAAGATAATGTTTTAAAAACTTTCAGTCAGAATCACTTGCAACAATTTTAATTTACATCTATTCATTCATTTTCTTCCAGGATTTTCAGTTGTTTGCATTTATCCTGACCAGGTAGAAGAAGAGTCTTACATGCCGCTTTTTTCTACCTGAAGGAGTCTCAAAGCAGCTTACAGTTGCCTTTTCTGTCCTCTCCCCACGACAGACACCCTGTGGAGTGGGTGAGGCTAAGAGAGCATTGATATCATTGCTTGGTGAGAACAGTTTTATCAGTGCTGTGGCAAGCCCAAGGTCACCCAGCTGGTTGCATGTGGGGGAGCGCAGAACCGAACCTGGCATGCCAGATTAGAAGTCCGCACTCCTAACCACTACACCAAACTGGCTTCCTAGAATGTTCCTTCATGTCCTTGATCACATATTACTATGGCCAGGTATCAATCCAAATACATTGTATGCAGAAGATGTTTAATTTTTACTCCCCTGGCATGCCAGATTAGAAATCCACACTCCTAACCACTACACCAAACTGGTAGAATGGATCAGTGACGCAAAATCATTCAGATTGTATTTCCCCTTCTTAGCACAGAGCAATAGTAAAATTACTGCTGATTATAGTGACTAAAATTCCTAATGGGTAATAGTGAAGCCTCTGCAGTACTGTACATTGTACAGAAAATAATCTGTGGTTGTTACTGTACAGTTCTGCTAGAAAAACTCTGAATAACAACTTTTATCAAACTCATGTGATATAATTACTTCAGGAAAACAGGAGACAAAGCTAAGCAAAACATGTTTTTGTGCCCAATGTAAATGATGAGAAACACTAACATTATCACTTCTCTATAATGAAATATGATCCACATAGAAAATATGAAGAAATGATCCTTACTTAAATCTTTCTATGATCTACCAGCTCCTTCTTGACCTTACACAAAGCCATTGGCTTTGATGGCATAAAAGTTTTTATTGGGCTTTATTGACCTCTGATATTGAGAGGACAGAAGTGCCTAGTCATATAGCGCCAAGGGAAAATGTCTTCTTATGCTGGAAGATACAAGTGTAGTGGTTTAAGGAGAAATTAATAATAGTAGCTGTGGTGTCTAATTTGCAGAAGTGGATATTGCCACAGTGCCGTAGAGACAGTTTCCCTCCAACACCTTGTTTCAGAATCCTTGACCATACAGTTAAATTCCATAAGTCTTCAATTTCAGCTCCCAAATACAAAAATGACTCAGAAATGAAATAATCAACCTTATTCAAGATTGCAACCTGCTTTTAGATATCCAAGTAATAAACTCCCTCCAGGTTTCTTATTACATAATACTTCCCTACTGGAAGGGGGGGGGGGGAGTAAGATTACAAAAATAACAGAACTTTCCAAAGCCTTGGTTCAAGAGGTTTTGTGTTACATTCATTATTCCACACTTCAGAAAGACTCGGATAATAAATGCTTAATTTAAAAAAAGAATGAAAATAAATCTATAAAATATTTTGTAGATATTGTATTTTGTATTTTGTATTTTAAATGTATTTTGTAGCTAAATACATTTCTACATGAATGCAGCCACCCTAGTAACAATAATTATCTGAAATGCTATTGAGTGTATGAAAATAGTCTATTGTAAGTATTGGAAACTAATTAACTCTATTACCCAGGATCTGCTTAACAACGTAAAACTTACTGACCTCAGCGCTAGGTTGTTAATATTTTATTTCTGTAAAGCAATGAATCTGCACCATTTGACACTAATATCTCAAGTCCTGTCTGCCTTTATACACATTGACCTCTAAAGTAGCTAACAAGTAGCCCTAGTGGGATTTTTTCCCCTCTCAGATGTACACATGCTAAGAGTAAATTAAGACAATTCTGGTTCCAATAGACATATTACAACTATTGGTAGTCACTGTGAAGCTAGTTTTCAGCTATTATTTCATAAACCATAGGTACTTGACTGTGTACACAGTACTATGAAGACCACCTATATTACAAGATCAATCAAGGGAGGCATTCGCCTCAAGTTACTGATTTGGTGAAGCTGTAAACTTCAGTGTTGTCTGTTGGACTACCAACACCTTCCCATACTGCCTACTGCTTAATCTACCTCCTTTACCTTACCATTGCATTTGTCCACTTCTGACTCCACCTAGGAACATCAAATATTCCTTACAACCCCAGCTTTCATTCAAAATGGCAAATCACACATGGTCTATAGAACTTCTTGAACTCTTGAACTCTGGTGAGGATCTCTCCATCGATGCTTAGGAAGAAATCTCTCAAGAGTATGGGGAGTCTCTATGGGCATTCATGGCTTACTGTACTGTTTTCAAACAGGGATGATTAGTTGGTCAGGCAGGGTGGACGGAGGGGGGCATCAAGATGGGGAAGTAGAGATTAAGAGGGCATTGTGTTTACACATAGTGAACCACGTTCTGCAGAATGACCTCTCTCTAAAGCGTCTTTCATCAATGTCCCCCTTCATGTTACGTAAGTATGCCTAGCATGAAGCCAGAGAGGTGAGCCCTGTCACCTCAGCTACTGATGTTTTTGCTAGGATATATACAGGGTCATCCAGACCTGTGATTGGCTGCAATGGGGTAAACTGGTACCCTAAGCTGAGTCAAGGCAAGAAGAAAAGGTAGGATACACCAGTATTACTACTGAGAATGCACCTCTCTAGGGATAGGATGGAGACTAGGAAGGCTTAGGATGCTTACTGAATTCCACTTGACTCCAGCACATGCCTACGGCTGCTAATTTTTATAATAGTACCAAGATTATATTGTGTATCTCTTGCTAATGTGGCTGAGGGCTAAGTCACCATTGCAAGTTATTCAGAGGCAGAGTTTAAAACAGGATTGTGAGTAAAACATACCATAGACTTCATTTTAAAAAGAGTACATAATTCAAACAATAGCAACACAGAGACAGAGAAGCATTCTGCAAATGCACCATTCTTGCTCTTTTTAACACTGAAGGATGAAGCAGATGATTGATTGGATGAATATGAAATGGTATTAAGAGATTCCAATCGTTACCATGTGATGTGTTTCACCTGACATTAAAACAAATAATCCAATCACACCGGAACTACAACACCAGTCATATAATGTCCATCATGGTAGATGTGAGGTTCCTATCCCCATAGCAACATCTGTACTGCTTATGCTAATCACTTTAAATTAACCTTGATATGAAAAAGCCCTAGGGATGCTGCTGCTGTTATGGCAGTTCAGATGAGTAGCATGATTTTCTAATAAACCTGCACTGCAAAAATTAGGGTGATAATGAGATGTCCTGTTAGCACATTTTCCTAATATGCATTTGTTAAACCAAAGCATTAGTACAGCATCAGGGTAATTATAAGTATCATAGATAATGAACTGTGCTATTGACTAGTGCCTTTTCTTAACATACTGTGATTTATTTAGGACTGGGCACAGCATTTTGACTAGACTATAAAGATGGTATTATAATCAAGCTTTCTTTTATACTAATGTTACAGGGTGGTGGTGGGTTTTTTCTATTAGAAATGCTCTTAAATTAAAATCTATAGGTCAATTATGATTTCAATAAGACACAACACTGAACAACTACTGATAGAAAACATTCAAATGTAACCCACTTAGTTGCAAAATGTGCTTCAATAGAATGATATTAAGAATGTAAAAACTGTATTTCACTCTTTCCAAATCAGGTATTTCCCCAAGAGCTTTTCCTTATGTTGTTGTTAGGTGCGAAGTCGTGTCTGACCCATCGCGACCCCATGGACAATGACCCTACAAGGCCTTCCTGTCCTCTACCATTCCCCAAAGTCTATTTCAGTTTGCACCGACTGCTTCAGTGACTCCATCCAGCCACCTCATTCTCTGTCATTCCCTTCTTCTTTTGCCCTCAATCGCTCCCAGCGATAGAATAGGGAGGACCAGAGACCAGAGATATGAAGAGAATGTTTCATGCAAAGATCGGTATGATAAAGGACCAAAATGGTAGTGACCTCACAGAAGCAGAAGAGATTTAAAAAGGGGGCAAAATTATACAGAAGAACTATACAAGAGTAATATCCCTGATAATCACAATGGGGTAGTTACTGACCTGGAGCCAGACATCCTGGAATGTGAAGTCAAATGGGCCTTAGGAAGTCTGAGCAACAATAAAGCTAGTGGTGGTGACAACATTCCAGTTGAACTATTCAAAATCTTAAAAGACAATGCAGTAAAGTGCTACACTCAATATGCCAGCAAATTTGGAAAACTCAACAGTGGCCACAGGATTGGAAAAGTCAGTTTACATTCCAATCCCAAAGAAGGGCAATGCCAAAGAATGTTCAAACTATCACACCATTGCACTCATTTCTCATGCTACCAAAGTTATGCCCAAAATCCTACAAGCTAGGCTCCAGCAATATGTGGACCAAGAACTTCCAGAAGAATAGGCAGGATTTCAAAGAGGCAGAAGAACTAGAGATCAAATTGCCAACATACGCTGGATCATGGAGAAAGCTAGTGAGTTCTAGAAAATCATTTACTTCTGCTTCATTGACTATGCTAAAGCCTTTGATTGTGTGGTGCACAACAAATTGTGGCAAGTTCTTAAAGAGATGGGAATACCAGAATATCTTATCTGTCTCTTGAAAAACCTATATGCAGGTCAAGATGCAACAGTGAGAATAGGGCATGGAATCACTGACTGGTTGAAAACTGAGAAAGGAATTTGGCAAGGCTGTATACTGTCACCTTGCCTATTTAACTTATATGCGGAGCACATCATGAGAAAGGTGGGGTTAGATGAGCCACAAATTGGGATCAAGATTGCAGGGAGAAATATCAACAACCTCAGATATGCAGATGATACCACTCTAATGGCAGAAAGCGAGGAGGAACTAAAGAGCCTGTTGATGCAGGTGAAGGAGGAGAGTTCAAAAGTTGGCTTGAAACTCAACATCAAGAAATCTAAGATCATTCCGGCCCTCTCAATTTGTGGCAAATAGATGGGGGAGAAATGGAAGTAGTGACAGATTTAATTTTCCTGGGCTCCAAGATCATTGCAGATGGGGACTGCAGCAAAGAAATTAACAACAACAAGACTTTAATAGCATATAAAAGTACAATATAAGGAGGGAAAGTGCAAAAGGATCCACTGCTAGAGAAAACAAAGGCAAAAATCATGCTTTAGAGCAGTGGGAGGGGGGAGTAGTTTTTTGTCGAGGGATGTCACCGCCACCACCTGAGCCCCTGCTCCACTTTCTTTCCCATCGGCATCCATGAATTCTCACTGCCTGCTGGGGGCGCTGCCAGCAGCAGCTGTGCAGTGGCACGCCAAGGGGGAGCCCCAGCCATGCTGGCTTCTGGAGAGGACCAAAGGCGAGCTGGCAGCAGAGTGGTAGGGCTGCCCTGAGGCAGGAGCCAGGGAGGAGGACGAGGAGGAGCTGCAGCCCGGTACCAACTGATCTATGGACCGGTACCGGTCTCCAGACTGGGGGTTGGGGACCACTGCTTAAGAGTAAGCCATAATATATTCAGGGGCAAAGAAATTAAAAGACACTTGCTCCTGGGGAGGAAAGCTATGGCAAATCTAGACAGCATCCTAAGAAACACAGACATCACCCTGCCAACAAAAGTGTGTCTAGTCAAGGTTATGGTCTTCCCAGTTGCAATGTATGGCTATGAAAGTTGGACCGTAAGGAAGGCCGAACATAAAATAATTGAGGCTTTTGAACTCTGGTGCTGGAGAAGACTCTTGTGAGTCCCTTGGGCTGCAAGGCGAACAAACCGGTCAGTCCTAGAGGAGATCAGCCCTGACTGCTCTTTAGAAGGCCAGATCCTGAAGATGAAACTCAAATACTTTGGCCACCTCATGAGAAGGAAGGACTCCCTGGAGAAGAGCCTAATGCTGGGAGCGATTGAGGGCAAAAGAAGAAGGGAACAACAGAGAAATAGGTAGCTGGATGGAATCACTGAAGAAGTCAGTGTGAGCTTAAATGGACTCTGGGGAATGGTAGAAGACAGGAAGGCCTGGAGCATCATTGTTCATGGGGTTGAGATGGGTCAGACATGACTTCGCAACTAACAACAACAACAACAACATGTGTCTATCACTACCTCTACTGGGAGTCAATTCCACAGTAAATTTCTTTAATCCTTTAATAAAGAAATATTTTAGTTTATTTGTTCTGACCCTATTTCCCAATAATTTAATTGGGTACTTCCAAATTTTAGTATTATGGAAAAGAGAGAAACAGCTCCCTGTATTCACTTTATTCCCCTCATGCATAATTTCATAATTTCTATTGTGTCTTCCCTTAATGGTCGTCTACCCCTCCTTGATAATAAGTCTCAGACACTTCAGCCTTTTTCAGAAGAAAGCTGCTCCAAGTCCTCTAATCATCTTGGGTTGCCATTGTTTGTATTTTTCCAGTTTTGCAACATCCTTTTTGAGATACAGTGACAACTGTACACTGTAGTCCAAATGAATTTGCACCATATTACGACATTGTTAGTTTTCAGATTTTTCCCTAATAATTCCTAGCCCTGAGTTTGCCCTTTTCACGTTTAACTCGGTGGGCACTAACTGGGTTTTCCACTATACCTACCATTTTATTCCTATACTAGATTTAAAGCCCATTTTACTTGCAAATAAAATGGGCGCTAGCGGGGGGAAAGGTAGGGTCGCGGGAAATTGGTGGCCGGGCATGGTCGGGGGCGGTGCGGCCTCCCGTGTCTGGTGGGTAGACTTACCTTACAGAGGCTGTCCCGGATCGGCGGCGGTCCTTGTCGCGCATCGCCAGTGCCCTGGCCAGTCCAAGAGGCCGGGCGGGTATCGGGGCGACGGCGGCAATCCAGAGGCACTGTTGGAGGTGGCGGGGCATGCGGCGTGGCATGGTGCGGCGGCGCAGCTACACTGGGCCAGCTATTGCAGGCCAGGCAGCGCGGGCCTGCATCGGTGGCCCAGCGTTGGCGGGCCAGCCACGGGGCTCACGGTGGAGCGGCTCATCGGGGGAGTGGGTGTTAGTGACGGCAGCGAGGTGTCTCTTGGGGCCTCGCCATGGCGGCGGGCTGTAAGGGGACAGACTGGGGACCGGGGCAGCAGCGAAGTGTAAGTAGCGGGCTTGGGGGGGTGGCCCCGGACGGACGTTCGTTGTCGGGGTGGGAAGGGCTCGCTGTGGGGCAGGCGCAGGTGTTGGTTGGGGGTCGGGGTGCAAAGCAGGCGGCCAGTGATGGGTGTGGAGGGGGGTTAGCGGCAATAGTGGTGGTAGGATAAGGGCAGTGGCTGGGCCAAGGGAAAGTATATTTCCTGAAGTCCAGCTGTGTGGGGCGAGCCTCCTCCCCGGCAGCTATCTGGCAAGGATGGAGGCTCGGGAGGACTGCAGAGTCTGTGGCGAGGCCTCCGGGAGACAGGCCAAGTGGCCAATAGAAAGGCCACTTGGCCCTGGATTGCCACTCTGAGGAGCTCCTCAGAGATTTTATCCCAGACCTGGCCCGCCCTAACTCCTCCCCAACAGCCCTTACCCTTTTATTTAATCCGCTCCGCAGGAGCAGTTTAAAGATGAATCACCTTACATTTTGGATGCTTTAGGATGCTTGAGCTGATCCAGCGTTGAGCAGGGAGTTGGACTAGATGGCCTGTTTGGCCCCTTCCTACTCTATGATTCTATGATTCTATCCATGTTGAATTTAATTCAACATTTGCTATATTGTCACCCATTTTAGGGAGATTCTCCTGTAGTTCATCATAATCTACATTGGTTTTCACCAGCCTGAATAACTAGATATTGTCTGCATAATTGACACTACTTACCCAGAAATCCAGATAATTTAAGAATGAGTTAAATAACACTGGTTCCAACACCAATCCTTGTTACATCCCACTGTTCACTTCCACTTGCAATAATGCATTCTTAAATCCTAAACATGTCTACTTGGAAGTTAGGGCTAGATCAAAAATTAAACATCTTCTGCATACAATGTATTTGGATTGATACCTGGCCATAGTAATATGTGATCAAGGACATGAAGGAACATTCTAGGAAGCCAGTTTGGTGTAGTGGTTAGGAGTACGGACTTCTAATCTGGCATGCCAGGTTCGATTCTGTGCTCTCCCACATGCAACCAGATGGGTGACCTTGGGCTCGCCACAGCACTGATAAAACTGTTCTGACCGGGCAGTGATATCAACGCTCTCTCAGCCTCACCCACCCCACAGGGTGTCTGTTGTGGGGAGAGGAATGGGAAGGTGACTGTAAGCCACTTTGAGCCTCCTTCGGGTAGGGAAAAGCGGCATATAAGAACCAACTCTTCTTCTTCTTCTTCTAGGAAGGAAGGAACATTCACTACTCTAGGCAGGTGAGAAGTCTGTGGCATCAGATAATGATCCTTGTCAAACAATCAAATCCAAATATAGTTGTTAAACTCTGAATGGTAACTAATCCCAATTAAATTTCCTCTACCCTTGGCCTATTATGCACATGTTGAATAATGCACTTTCAATGGACTTCAGAAGTAGATTTTCCAATTCTTCCCAGGAAATTCCAGCTGCAAAAGCACAGTGAAAATGCATTATCCAATGTGCATAATGGGCCCTAGATCCAAAGAGGCCAGATCTATCAATTTATCCATAATAAGTATGGTTATACTGTTTCCATATTTTTAATAACTTCAAGAAGGACGTAGATAAAATTGAAAGGGTACAGAGGAGTGCGACGAGGATGATCTGGGAACAAGCCCTATGAAGATAGATTGAGGGACTTGGGAATGTTCAGTCTGGAGAAAAGGAGGTTGAGAGGTGACAAGATAGCCATCTTTAAGTATTTGGAAGGTTGTCATTTGGAGGAGGGCAGGATGCTGTTCCCATTGGCTGCAGAGGAAAGGACACGCAGTAATGGGTTTAAACTACAAGTACAACGATATAGGCTAGATATCAGGGAAAAAAATTCACAGTCAGAGTAGTTCAGCAGTGGAATAGGCTGCCTAAGGAGGTGGTGAGCTCCCCCTCACTGGCAGTCTTCAAGCAAAGGTTGGATACAAACTTTTCTTGGATGCTTTAGGATGCTTTGGGCTGATCCTGTGTTGAGCAGGGGGTTGGACTAGATGGCCTGTATGGCCCCTTCCAACTCTATGATTCTATGAATATATCTACACTATATTTAAATTTCCATTTCCCTGAAGGTGGTGATGAAGAGCAGCAGCAAGGAGACAGAATAGTTCCACAGACTGGTTCATACAGAATATTTAGCCCATGTTTCTACTGGACAACGCTTTTTTCCCCCAGAGTTTGTGTGGGGGTGGGGTGTGTGTGTTTGTGTAGTGTTTTCTCCAGTCGTGTGACTGGCTTACTGACTTATAAAGAGTAAGGTAACTCACCAAGTCAGTGAGCCATAGGATTATTTTTGGAAGATTTCTTTTCAGGATTAGCGTAATTGAATGTGTGAAAAAATGTTTTATTCATAACTGAGGTGAGAAGGATGGAGGCAGAGTTTGAAGTCTTTTTCAGTTCTACAATACCTTTTGGAAAAGATCTAAAATCTTGTATCCTCTATAAGACATAACTACTTCTGTTACACTTGAGATGCAACCAAAAATGAAAGGAAAATAGCTGGCTTGTTTTGCAAAAGATATGCTAAGACTTACAAATTTAAAGAGTAAAAGCACGGACCTGAACAAGATTAGATGAGAAACCAGTCCCTCTAAATTAGAACCTCTGTTATTTCTTTTGATGGACATAAAGGAACCAGACTGCATGGGTTTACCCATTCACACAGAAAGCAGAGGAGGAAGATATGATTTTGTTCACAAGAAGGAAAGAAGTACTTTCTCACACCTGCCTGAAAATCAGGAAAAAAAATAACTGTGATTATTTCTGTGGTCTCCAAGTAAGCTTCATGGCAGAACAGTATGGTAGCACCCATCTCTAAAAGTTACCAGGCTTATTTTATTTAGGATATGAGCACACTGTGGATTTATGTAGATTTTTTTTTAAGTCCAAGTACAGAGGAAATTGCTTGTGTGAGAGCTTGTGAAAGAGTTCATGCAAAGGTACAACAGCTGGGTTCTGCAGCTTTTCTCATACTTCTACTTGACATCAGATATCTAGGAAGATATCTTCCAAACCAAGGTCCTTCACAATCATCCCTGGTAACTTTATCAATCCATTCACGCTACAAACCTGCTGTTTCTCATAATCTGCTATGCGTATCTCAAACCACATATTTGCAGGCAATTCATTCATTCTAGAAACATCTACAGCAACTGAAGAACATTACACTTAGCAGCTCACCCCCAACTTTCATCCAGGGTTATTTTAGGCAGGTATATCCAGGGGAGTAGAATCTATAGTTTGATCTTGTCAGACTTTGGAAGCTAAGCACAGTCTGCATGTGGGTGGGGGACCACAAGGAAAACCATTCAGAGAAAGGCAATGGCAAACCATGTCTCCTAATTTGCCTTGAAAGCTCCTTGCTGAGGTTGTCATAAGGCAGCTACAAATCCATAGCGACATGATTTACTTGTTTATTTTCAGAAAGACTTCACAGATCATCAATTGTCTATGTCATGGAGGGGAGATTATGAAATTATAGACACATGCATACTCAAATGAAACCTGGAGATCCACCAGAATTACAAATGAACCCCATAATTACAAATCAACTCAACAATAGACCTGATATAAGAGTTTTGTGGTTGCCTATCAACATCCACTGATGGAATCTGTTGTTTAAACCAGGGGTTGTCAACATGTGGTCCTCCAGATGTCCATGGACTATGTTTGTTGGCAGGGGCTCATGGGCATTGTAGTCCATGAACATCTGGAGGACCACAGGTTGACGACCCCTGGTTTAAACTACAGGCTCTTGTTTTATTATTTGGGGATTTTTTAACATGCTAATGTGTTTTTTTTAAGATTTCATGTGTTTCTGCAAGCCTAGGGCCGTTTTCAAGTTTGTAGAAAGATCTGTCTTGCCCATTCACACCTCCAGTCAACAAATTTAGGTTTCCTAAGATTTGGCCAACTTTAAATATAATGTATTTAAAGACTGTATATTTTTATCTATAAACATAATACTAATTAATTATGTCTAAGTCATGCAAGTGACAAACTATCAAATAAAATTTGTATACAGAATAACATAAAATCTACAAAACCAACATCCCAATCAGATCTGTGCCCATCTAAAACCACTGACTTCAGTGAGCAGAAAGATTTAACCCTGTTTCAGATGGCACTGCTCATACTTGCAATGCCCCCTTCCATCCTACACCAGTCTATGATGACAGAATGAAGCATTTTAAGGCTCCAATATTCGTCTTAATTTTACTGCTATTTTATACTGGTCTGTAACTTTCCTGCTCTTTTCTTTTTTTAAAAAAAAGTGTGCTTGTTCTGTCATCTAGTCAGTAATGCTAGACTATATTCTCAGTAAAAACTATTACTTGCACCACAAATTCCATTTTCATGGTTGATGCTAACTGAACTTCTTTCTCCAATAATAGAGGGAAACATACATGGGCTGGAACCATTAGGAGATTGATCAACCCAGCACTGTTTCAATACCAGGTTTGAATGCTTTTCTTAAATGCCTCTTTCATACTTTGATGCCTTGGAGCAACTAGTATACTTAATAGCTTTCCACCCCAATGAGCCTGTCCATGGGGAATTAACATTGATTTTCTGTTAATATAAAGAATCCAGTTGTGTTCTTTCCCCCATTCCAAAGCTCACCAACATCTATGGGAATTTTCCATCAGGTTCAATGGGCTTTGCGTCATGCATCAGGAGAAACAACTGGCAAAGAAAAGAAACTGTAGAAGAGGCATGGAAGCATATTAAATTAAAGTAGGGACAAAAACGAGTTACTCTCTGTGGTTCAAAACAGTTTGAACTGTAGCCTAATGAAAACCAATACCACCATCGAGATTTCCCTTTTCATTCACTGAGCATTCTTCAGCACAAAGCACCAAAGCTGCTTACAGAAGGATCCTGTGAAGTTTTGGACTCACTCCAAACAGGGCAATTCATAGAACTGAGCCTGTACTTAAAGTTTCAGTCCAAGGAATATTTATCATGGTATTCTACTGACCTCATCAAAAATTACTCCTGAGTTGACATCTTTAGGATTGCACTGAAAGTCTCTCTGTATTAATTACAATTTAACAGCACATTTTTTTCTCTAGATTACTGCCTATGTTTGCTTATACCTCAGCAGCAATTTTAAAAGTAGACGCTCATACCAAAGTGATACAAGCTTCCAAGAATCAATACCAAATAAATACCAATAGATTTACCTTGTAATTAAATGTATGTCAACAAACCTCTGCTTTTTAAAAAAGGATTTTAAAGAAAAAAACTTCATCTTAATGGTATTTAAAGTACCAAGAAGACTTATAATGGGATATTTCTAAGAACATTTTTGATGTATGAACATGCTAGTACATTAATCACTTGGTTAAATCAAGCCAAACAGACGTTAACTTGAATAACTTCCAGATTACATCTGTTCATTCCTGAAGAACTTAATAAGAACTTTTAACATTTTAAATAAAACATGTTTTCCTGTGAAAAGCTTCCATTTTTAAAAGAGGAATAAAGAGGAATAAATCTGTTCTAACTGAAATCTATGGCACTGCTCCCATTTGAATGGATCTTACTTTTTACTATAAACTTTAAAAAGTAGAAGTCTGCATAAATGTGCTGGAACATTTATTCTATTTGTCTCCTTCTACCAAATATACCCCTCCTTACCCCCTTTCCTCATTAGTAGCCTAAACATGTGTACACACATTCAATAATGAGGATAGCACTCAAGAGCTGTGAATGTCCAAATGTCCAAAAAAAAAGGGAATCCTTTATATTTATCAGTTTTCACTATGGAGCCTTCATTCTGTATCTCTCATGTGGTTATTTCTCCTAAAATGTTATGCAATTCATTAAATCTTGAGAATATTACATTATGCTCTCTTAATCTAATTCAGCCAAATTCTTTCAGTACCCTTGACTCCTTGTTTCATTTCCCCTTTCTTTCACTTGGCCCCTTGGACCCTCTTTATGCTGCATAAGAAATATATGACTTCATTACTTTTTCAAACTTTGTTGACATCACATCAGCTCAGCTGCTAATTGTGTGATATCTTTAACCGCTCCTGCGGAGCAGATTAAATAAAGCAGTAAGGGCTGTCGGGGAGGAGTTAGGGTGGGTCCTGTCCAGGATAAAAACTCAGAGGGGCCAATCAGGAGCCACGAAGTGGCTCCTGATTGGCCTCTCTGAGTGTCCATCCAGGCCCAGCAGCCAATGGGGAAGTGCGCCAAGCGTCATAGACGTGGCAAGGTCGCTTCAGCGGCCGGGAGAAGCCACAGCCATCGACTCTGATGAGTTTGGGCCCACTGCACCTTCTCCTGGCCACGGGAGCGGCCTCCGCTCGGCCTCACCTCGCAACGCAGCCCTGCCGCCACCTCCCCCTGTCGTCCCCGCTTTACCCACCACGAAAACCCGCCGCTCGCCACCTCCCCCCCTCGGCCTCCACCTCGCCACTCACAGCCGCCCGCAGCTCTTCAGCCCGCCTGCTCTTGCGGCTCCGTGGCAGGCCGCGCAGCATCCTCACCGGCATCGCGCCCTCCGGACTGGAGCAGCCAGCCATGCCAGTCGTAAGTTGCCGTCTCTTCCAAGGAGGGAAGCAGAAAGTGAGCGCCCGACTGTAGTGAGGCCAAGAGAACCACCGTGCATGCTCCGGCCTCGTCGTAGATGCCGCGAGGCCGCTCCTGCACCCAGCAGAAGCCCCAGCCATACTCCGGGGGGGCCCTCCCTGCCTTCTCCTGGCCGCAGGAGCGGCCGCGCCATGTCATCGACGCAGCATGGCTGCTCCTGCACCCGGGAGAAGTGACGGCCATGGTCCGCCCTTAGGTGTGGGCCTTCCTCCCTTCTGCCATCCGCAGCCGCACCCTCTCCGGTGTCTGGTCAGTGCCTGTCAGCCTTCTCCCAGACGAAGGAGCTGCGGCCGGGAGAAGCCCCAGCAATTCTCTGCCCTCCGAGGGCCGATCTCCACACACACCCCGCAAAGCCTTCGCCCTGCGAAGGCTTCCCTGGGCCTACCGGCCTAGCGCCCATTTTATTTTGATTTAAAATGGGCTTTAGTCCTAGTCTTTTATAATGCCTTAAACTAAGTTAAAGGAAACAAGCTATCTTTAAAAAAAATGGCACTAAAATGTTTTTAAATTCATTTTATATGCATCTTCTTCAGTTGTATGTGTTTTATCCTTGCTGTATGCCAATAAAGGTATTTTTGTAATTATTATTAAAATTGGCAGTGACTTTTTTCAGATCTACAATCTCAATGGGGAAAAAGCTGGAGAGTACATATAAACTATACATTGCCAAATTAAATACGTTTCCTCTGGGTTGATACCTGTAGGCCTGAGTGGAAAGACATGGCAAGGGTTTAGTGTAGTTTGTAGATGATCAGGACCATGGACAGATCTTCATGTCTCTTTAGAGCAGGGGTAGTCAAACTGCGGCCCTCCAGATGTCAATGGACTACAATTCCTATGAGTCCTTGCCAGCAAATGCTGGCAAATACTGGCAGGGTCTCATGGGAATTGTAGTCCATGGACATCTGGAGGGCCGCAGTTTGACTACCCCTGCTTTAGAGACTGTAAACTATTGTAAGTTATAGCTAGCTAATGCTAGCTGATCAGTGATTTCTTTGTGACACTCAGAGTCCAATGCATTGTTCCTTCTCTGGTATCTACATATAATCTGAGTCTGGAAGCAAGACATGTGAGGAGTAACCTTTTGCTGCCTCTTTTTCTATATTCTGAGGCAGACTGTGCTGGCTATAGTGAGAGATTGCGAACTGTCTAGCACTATTGTATTTTATTTGCTTAATTTACAGTCCACCTTTCTCACTGAAACTCAAGACAGATTACAAAATATAGAAAATGATTAAATTAGCATAAGGCATCCAGTAAACAAGACATTAAGATTACAGAATTAGAAAATACAAGCAAACCGTCTAGAAATTTACTGGCAAGTAATGTAATCATTTAATCTGAGTTGCAGTCTTGTTAACTCAGTTTCAGTACCTAAGAGTAAATTACACAGCCATTAACTAAACTTAAATATCCAGCATAAAAATGGTCATCATAGCAACCGGAATAGAGAAAAGTAAAACCAGCCTTGCCTAATTGACTTCTTAGATGAAGCAATAGGTTTAACACTCAAGAGAAATGCAGTTTGCTACAGTTTACCTGTCTTTCAGGATCTTGTTCCTCAAAACATTTTAAAGATGACTTGAAAAAAAAGCATTGCAAAGAAGAAGAGTTGGGTTTTTGTATCCCGCTTTTTACTGCTTCAAGGAGTCTCAAAGCAGTCTACCCTTTCATTTCCTTACAGCAGGCACCCTGTGAGTTAGGTGAGGCCAAGAGGCTCTGAGAACTGTGACTGGCCCCAGGTCACCAGCTTACTGCATGTGGAGGAGTGGTGAATCAAATTCAGTTTACCAAATTAGAGTCTGAACAAATTTAGAGTCCATTGGACATGAAAGCTCATCTTTAACAATTTGCTCTATTATATATTTGTGAAAAGCCCTCCTGGGTGGAGACTGTCCGGGTGCTGTCCGGGTGCTGCACACGTCCAGATTGGATCGGCCCCACTGGCACCCACCCCCAACAGCCCAACCAGCCCAATCAAGCTAAATCTTCTGCCCCTAACTGTCATGTCCAAGAACTCCGCTCCCTTTGCCTCACACCACTGATGCAGACGGTAGGTGGCTGATGAGTGCTCCCCCCCTCTCTTTCAGGCCTGCTGGGAAGGAGCTGAGAGCCCCTGACTTTGGTGAGGGAGGCATTTCCAAGAGCAACGCAGAGGGGTCTGTGGGGGTACTTGTACTTTCCTTTTGAGGAGGAGGGGGGGAACTTTCCCCAAACAGTTGGCTGACAGAAAAGCCCCTTCTCATTTAAAATACTGTTGTGGCCGGCCTCACTGCTGGAGGGAAAATGCAGCCAAGCAACTCTCTGTAGATTTGTAGCCTACCACACATGGTTGTTGTGTAGAAGAAACTGGATGATGTTGAGGAGGTTCTTTTGCCTCCTGTCTCATCTGCACAACAACCCTGTACAGTAGGCCTCAAATCTGCAGGGAGTTGCACAGAAGAAATACACAAGGCTTGGCTGTTTCTTCCCTCCAGCAGTGAGGCTGGCCAGAGCAGTATTTTAAGTGAGAAGAGGCTTTTCTGTCAGCACTCTCCCCACCTTCAAAAGGAAAGCACAAGTACCCCCACAAACTCCTCTGCATTGATCTTGGAATTGCCTCCCTCCCCTCAGTCAGGGGCTGTCAGAGGCTCCTTCGCAGCAGGCCTGAAGAGAGGGGGGAGTGAGCGCACTCACCAGCCTCCTGCCAGCTCTGTCAATGGTCTGAGGCATAGTGAGGGAAGTTGTTGGATGTGACACTTAGGCCTGTGCAGCCCTTTCTGCCTGGGGAGCTGTAATTCCAGGAGCTCTCCAGGCCCCACCTGGAGATTGGCTACCCCTGGGTTGGAAATATTCCTGGAGGTTTGGAGGTGAGACCTCAAAATGGTACAATGCCTCAGAGTCCGGCCTTCAAAGGAGCCATTTTTGCCTGCAGAGCTGATCATTATAATTATAATCTAGAGCAGTGGTTCTCAACCTTCCTAATGCTAGAAACTTTTAATATAGTTCTTCATGTTGTGGTGACCCCCCAACCATAAAATTATTTTTATCGTTGTAATCCTCTTGTATGGTTTTGCCTGGAGAATATGGCTGCTTTTTTGGGTTGCCAGCCTCCAGAAAGGCCCTGGGGATCCCCTGGAATCACAGCTCCTCTGCAGGCCATCGAGAGCAGTTCCCCTGGATAAAAGGGCTGATTTCTCAGGATGCCAGCCTCCAGGTGGGGCCTGGATATCCTCTGGAATTCCAGCTCCTCTCCAGGCAACAGAAAGTAGGTCCCCTAGGGAAAAGGGCTGTTTTCTCAGGATGCCATCCTGCTGCAGAATAGGGCTCCTTTCTTGAGATGCCAGTCTCCAGGTAAGGTCTGGAGATCCCCAGGAATTACAGCTCCTCTGCAGGTCACAGAGAGCAGCTCTGCTGGAGAAAGCAGCTGCTTCAAAGGGGAGAGGGACTGTATGGCATCACCCCCCATTGAATCCCCTGTCCTCCCCAAGCTCAATGTCCACCTGCAGCAGCTCCAGGACATTGAGGCACATTTGGCATGCCTCTGGCCAGCCAGCAGTGCCTCCAGGCAGACACCTAGCTCATCTGTAACCACTATGCCACAATTCCCAAAGGTCAGACCTTTCCCACACTCAACTAACATTACAAACCACAAGTTTTTGACACCCATCTCTCCACACCCACACCCTCATTTGTCACCACCCCACCACAGCCTCCCACACAACACACATATTCAACCTCATGCCCTTATAAACTGGACAGCCCCTCACCTTCCTCTTTCCAATGCCAAGCTATCTCTATCTTAATCACTCTATTCCTTTCTATCTCCTGCTCTCTTTGCTATTTTCCTCCCCCCCCCACTAGTGCCCGTTGTATCAGCTAAAATGGGCTTTAATTCTAGTACCTTGAATAAAACTTTTTGGACTTAAAGGTGTCACTGGACTCTACAGTTGCTCTGCTGCTTCAGACCAACATGGCTACCCACTTTAATCAAATTAGAGGCTGCTGATTTTAACCATTACATCATACTGGCATGCGGGCACCAGCTTGCACGCCACCACCAGCACTGCCCCTACCCCTGTGCTGCAGCGCTGGCTGCTTTTGGCTGGAATGAAAACCCCAGAAGTGGCCCAATCATGTAGAATATATTTGGAAAACATAACTGGGTACACACTCACCTTGCGCCCTTCCCCTTCCTACCCCCTCGAGGCTCATCATTGGCCATTTTGAGAGGGATGGGTGGGACATGACTATATATGGCCAATCATTTGATAAATGTTTAACAAATTATAAAAATATATACAAAATGAATTAATTCCCATCCATTCACAAAAGACTTCCAGAGCGATCAAGAAACCCCAAGGTTTCATGAAACTATGGTTGAGAAAGCCTGTTTCTATCTAGTTTGGACAAATCTGGGCTACTCGATTCAGGTGTGGTGATTCTAGCCACACAGCCTGAAGTTCTTGGTTGGGGCTCTGCCTGATCAACCTTTGTTGACACAGCTGGCTTCATTCCTTCATCCACTGATCTCACAGCCTTATCAGCTCCCCAAGATACCAGCTATCCTCCCTTTATCAGATCAACTGATCTGATAAACTGGTGAGAGAGGTTATGACAGTCCCAAATGTGTCTGCCCAACCTGAAGAAGCTACTATTCCATTTACCAAACTCTGGTTCCTCTTTTTCCTTTTTTTACTCAATCAAGAAGGGTACTCAAGTGATTAATTTATAGTCCATCCTGTTTAGGCATTATCTTGACTCATCCAGGCTTTTGCACCTGTGCAGTTACAGCTTGCTACATCCTAATTAAAGTATGTCAATCATATTGTTCTACCTAGGCTCTTTGTTCCTTGTAGATTTGGCTCACAATAGCCATATCAAGGTATTTTCCTATTTTATTTCCTGATTCAAACTTTTTATCTTGACCCAATCCAAAGCCAAGACACCACAAATCCCATTTACTCTGAAGATCTTCTGTCAACAAAATAATGACTCTGTGCTGCAAAAAAGGTCCCTATGTCACAAAAGAAGGGCCCAATGTCCTATCAAATTATTCCTCAGATCCCTGTTTTCGATCTCTGCTGGTCACAACTGGTTTATTGCTGAGAACCATATTGCACTTTGCAGGGTTGTTTTAGCCATTTTTTGTACTATGGATACTTTGAGGAAAAACAAGAACAAAGAAACAAATTTAAACTTTTGCTTCCAAGGATTTAAATAATTCAAAAAGATCTTTACCAGGAAATTGCAGAAAATATTGTGGTGCCTTCTGGAGAATTTTATCACACTGAATAATTTATAGGAACAGAGAGGTATTTGCCGTTAAAATTTCACCAGTTTGCTTCAGAAAAAACAATAACAAAGAGCAGAATAACCTGTGGTGTGACACATTAAGGCAAAAGTCTGTTTTTGGACTTTCAAAGGAACAAGTGTACAAGAATGTATGTAATGTAGAAACAATTAGTATAGCAAACCATAAAACGAGTGGGGTAAAATTAACTAACAAAGGAAAACAGTGAGGCAAGAGATAAGAAATTATGGACATTAGGGACTGGGATTTCAATAGGATGGAAACTCTATTCTTTTGTCTTATCAGAACCTGTGAGTTCTAATCAGTGCCACAAAGAAGGATTCAAATACAAGGCTGAATTCTGTAGTTTTTCTTTTTTTCCTAGTGCAACTCATGTCATCATTGCAACCTACCCTGAGTACATGTCCTTCCTAAGCCTGTCATTCAGGAACAGTATTTATTTTAACAAACCACTGTCACAGCTGTCTTGGACAGAGACAGTCTTATGAATGCCATCCTGTATTTTCATCTTTGCATGGATAGAATCCACTTTTGTCAGAAATTTAGCCACAGCCAAAGTAAAGGCAACATTTCATTGAACAGGGGGGAAAAAAGAGAAAAAAGGGAAACCTTGAAGTCTGTTACCAGCTGTATCCACAAATCCACTCCAATAATCAAAATCCACCTTATAAAAACTGAGGCAGTACCTTAGCCCTAAAGACTTGAATTGCTTCAGGAACATACTGACTGAGTTCAGAGGGGAAAAAGCAACAAGTAACTGCCAATAAAATGACCGCTAATAGCAAAGTACTGTCTTCATGAACTTTCCATGACAGAGAAATTTGAAAAAATAATACCAAATGATCCATCAACTTAGATAACAAAACTGAGGCTCAACTGGTTCAACTTCCAGAACAGTTGCTAGGACCAAGAAGACCTCAACAAGACCATAACATTAGATTTTCTACTGTTCATCATCAAGCTTTCTTTAGTACAATAGTTCAGAAACGCCTCAAAGCAATCTACCTGGAGCTGAGTAGGTGTGGAGCCCTCAGCTGCCCTCTGGCCGATCCTGCACTTTCTGCAGTTTAGTTTAAACTAGGTTGCAGAAGAAGCCAGCTAAAAACTGAGCCAGCAGAACAGTCTGACCCTCACTAACACAGATGATCCTCACACTATTTTCTGCATTCACTTTAAATGGACTGCAGTAGAAGCCTGACAGACAGTGGAGATGTTAGAGAAATCTGCTGTTTTCAAATCTATCCAGTATCTGAGATCATTTGGGGGAATCCCCCCCCTGCTGTTTTCTTGAGAAAAAAAAGATATTCCAAAAGAACACCAAAATACTGATATATATTGATATACATGGGTATATTTTAGACTGCACACCCCTAATCAGAACAACTCTATTTTACTGTTGTTGTTGTTGTTAATTTTATTTGTTTACTGCTGCTCTAGGATAGCCAGCTCATGGCTGTGTGCAATAATAAAAATCACACTAAAATCATACAGTAAAAACGATCTAACAAGTCTTTCAATACCCAATAACCCAAATCAATGGGCCCTCACCCTAATAGGCCTGATGCCTCAGAGAGGACTTTCCTATAGAATCACCGAGGGTTGAACATGACTGAATGGATAACAGCATTATTTAGATCAGTGGTCCCCAACCCGTGGGCCGCGGCCCGGTGCCGGGCCACGAAGGCCTTGGCGCTGGGCCGTGGCTCCCTCTTCCCGCCCCCCCCGCAGTAAAAAACTTCCCAGGCCGCAAGCTTGCGGCCCGCGAAGCTTCTTACTGCGGGAGGAAGGGGAGAGGGAATGAGGGCCACGGCCGCACATTGCGCATGCACGGCCAGCCCGTGCATGCACCATGCGCTGCCAAAATCGCGCATGTGCGGCACTTCTAACAGGTTGGTGATACCCAGTCTATGTGAAGTATGCTTGGCCTCTACCTGGTGGAATGAGCATCCGGAAGAGCTGAGGGCCCTGCTGGAGGCATCACAGTTCCACATGGCATGCATGGAGCTCTTCCACCAGGTGTTTGGTAGAGGCCAGGGAAGGTAGAGGCCAAGGAAGATCTATATGGTCCCTCCTCCAAATGTTTTAATCTTTAACATCTAAATATTTAAACTTCTTACACCTACCTTGAGACTTGGAGCCCGGTTGAACTGATGGAGCTGAATGAGGTTATCATGGGATGTGTATGTCAGGTTTTATCGATTGTTGTTCTTGCAATTTTTTTATTTATTATGGTTTTATTACTTTGTTGTGAACCACCACAAGCCAGATAACCTGAGAATGAGGGTCAATTATAATACAAATACAGGCACTCACTTCCTCATCTGAACTCCAAGTAGAACCCACATTACCCAGATTCTCGAGCAGCTACATTGCCAACCAATTGAATACCAGATCAAGTTTGAGATGCTGGTACTCACCTTCAAAGCTATATGCAGAAGACATTGAGTTTTGGTTTTCCCAATGGCTGTGCAGCTTCACCCATAGTTGTTCTTACTAGGTAGCCTAAAGTAAGCCCTGATATTATTTCAGTTTGAAAAAATATTTTTAAACCACTCCTGCGGAGCTGTATAAATAGAACCCTAAGGGGTAAAGGGGAGGAGAAGGGGCGGGCCAAGTCCATGATAAAAACTCGGAGGGGCCAATCAGGAGCCGCTTTGCGGCTCCTGATTGGCTCCTCAAAGTTTCACTCCAGGGCAAGCAGCCAATGGTCAGTTGGCCCTGGAGTGAAACTGGCGGTCCTTGGCTGGCCCAGCCGGGGAGTCGCCGCACCAAGGGAAGAGGCTTCCCCGGAGGTAAGTCCGCTGGCTAGGATCCCTTCATGCTGGGAAAAAGAGGCAGGCCCAGCTCCTTTCCCGCTGGCCATGCAGCCGGCTTGGCCACGACCCATGGGTGGGGAGGGTGGCTATGCAACGCCGGGGACGAGAAAGAACTAACTGGCATTGATATATGTTTGTAACAGTCTCCCTCATGTTGTAGTGGATTCTTCATCAGATATTTTTAACTATTGATTGGATAAGTACCTTATAATAGTTGTGGTTCTTTCATTGGCAGGTGGTTGGACTAATTGTGGTCTCTTTCAACTCTGAGTTTAAATAAAATAAGTAAAATCTAACTGTTGGATACTGTAAAATTCAGAGTCCAGTAGCAGTAGCACCTTTAGGACCAACAAAGATTTATTCAGGGCGTGAGCTTTCGAGTGCAAGCACTCTTCGTCAGAGAGACCTTTTGGATACTGGATACTATGATCCTTCATGGCCTGCTATAATTCCTTCTTCTGATGGATCTCCATTTCTGGGGAGGGATGGCATTTTCTCCTTGGTCAGATGATGACTATCTAACACTCCCTATGGAATCACTGGTGAAACTGTCCACTCTTTTCAAGTGCAACACTTCAGGCATCTATTTGAAAATGCTGGCCCTGATTCTCAAAAATTAAAAAGGCTTTCAGGGTACTATTATGCAGATTGACCACCAGTAAGCGTAATTGACAATAAGTTCAGGGAAGCAAATTATTGCACCTTAGGAATTTTTAATTACTGAGGATGTCTTTGATAGTTTTATGAGCCCTTGACCATTATGAAAACTCTAATTGCAAGGCTTGTTTCCTTAGAAACTAATCTAAAGGTGACACATTCTGTTGACTCCCCATTATGCATTCATAACCTCATCTTCCAATTCTTTGTCATAAAGAATTTATGTAGGATATAAATCATGCAAAACCATTAACCTGTTATTTGATTCCAGTGATAATTGTTTACTGCTATATGGGTTCATGTTTTGTTCTAACAACTGGATTTTGCCTAAAATGTCTTCCAAGCTGTCCTTTCAGAAAACAGCAACCTCATATATAAATGAGACCCACAAAAAAAGCAACTGTACACATGAAAAATGCCACTGAATCATACATACTAATTTGAATTGGTGCAGAAGTTGTATAAGGTTATTTCATATTAGAAAGCAGCAGTCTATAACTGCTTGAATGATAAAAAAAATAACACCATACATCATACCTTTCCAAGTTTTAAAGATTTTTTCTTTGGAGGCAGTTCAGACAACTAATCCACCATCTCTGGAAAGTGTTTACCAATCAGATCTGACAGTTCAGTTATAGTCACTCTGATGTTATAGCTATGGAATGGGGCAGACGTAATGCAAAGTACAGCTATGGTGTACTTTAGCTGTGGTTAGTGACCCCAGGAATGCACTGCTCACGATTAGTGAATCCTGGCTTGCCTTTGTTTTAGTGCTGTCACATTTCCACCCTTCTCCCTGAAAAAATCCTGCTGCTCTCCCAGTCTGTCTTGTGGTGCCCAATTGATGACAAAGCTTGACTGCTTGACAGCAATGCAAGTGTGGAGAAGCTTCTCTTGGATTGATTATGCACAGTGAGAAAAGGCCGGGCCAGCGCTTGCATGGCAGTGGGGATAATCCCTGTTTATGCATGATGTCATCACTGGCCCGGCATACTTTCAGCCCTGGCCTGCTTAAGGACCTCTGATACCCATAGCAAAGGAATGCTGTTTTTTTCAGTGTCCCTTTCTTGCCGCGGGAACCATCGGCATCCAAAGCAGGCCAGGCACACAGGGAAGAGCCTGTCTCCTCTTCTGTCTACGGTGTCCCAGCAGGGGACAAAAAATGCCCCAGTCAGCTCCACAGCACCACTGGGCCAAATGGAGCTTCTTCTTTTTTTTTTTTTACAGGAAGGTGGGATTGCATTGGAATACAATCCCATCTTCATGAAAAGAAAAAAAAACCTCCTGCCCCACTGCGTGGCAGAACCTTTCCATCCCAGCTGCATCCATGGGGATGCAGTAATCCAGGGCAGACAGGATCTGCCATGGTAAAAGGTCCCCCGTGGGAACACAGGAAGTGGCAGAGCATGGTGCTCCACTGCAAGAAACTGGCAGCAGCCTGGCGTGACTGCCTCCATGCATAATCGATCTGGGAAAGCTTTGACCACTCATATAACACCCACAAGCCACTGTGCTCTCTATGGCCTCTTATGCATGGCGGCAGCTACTGTGCACTGCCACCATTCCATTGCAGCGGGGCAGGATGCCTCGCTGTTCCCCGTGTATGCACGGGGCTGGGGCATGCTGGTGTTGCCCCGGTGTAGTGCACGTACGTGCGCTGAACGCTGGGGACAGAAGGTAAGCCAGCGCGGCAGGGGGGAGGTTTGGATGGCTCGGGGTGAGTGGGGGGGCCATGTCCCCTCTGCTAGCCCAGGTGGGGGCAAGGGGTTGCCCCTGGGACACCGTAGGGTCGGGGCTGGGTGGCCCGACAAGCCTGGTGCTGGAGATTACGCACAGCGCCAGCCCACCGCAGTCCCGGCTTACCCAGGAATCTACAGAAGATCCTGCATTCGCTGAACACCATCCTTCCGTAGCCCTGGGCTTTCCTTAAAGCAAACAAACAGATGAAGAAAACAAACTGACATTGCTCATTTCAGTGCATCACCCCCATGTGCTAATGTAACCATCCATCATTTTTATCCCTACTCCATGCCATATCTAAAACTTTCTGAATACACGGGATCCCTTGTGTTTTCAGTTTGGTACATCAATAGGTTTTTGAATTCTTGCAAAACATTACCTGCCTTCACATATTTACATATAGAATCCAAAACTCCAGCAAAATGTCTAGAAGAGCCCACATGTTCCACAGCTTCCAGTCACACAATGAACACATAGGTGAACTGTCTTTAATGCACTTTGCTGAATAGAGACAGCAATACCAAGCAGGAATAGCTGTGAATGCTAATTGAAGGTAGATGTAAAAAGTGGGAATTGATCTGGGAAGCACTGGGGTGGAGAGTTTTCTTTCCTTCCATTCATCCCTTCTCCCCAAAGCCCACTATCTCAATCTGTAAATGAGTTTGTGGGTGGTAAACAAGCAATTAGTCAGGGCCCTACCAGCATTACTTTTGACCTCTTAGAGATGCATGTTAAGAGCTTGCTGCATTGCTACATCTTTAAGAGCCAAGCTATCCATTATGGTATCAACAGTTTGTACCTGCAGATACCAATGCCATCTTACAGCTGAACTCAGGGCATTAAAAAATACTGCCACAACTCAATCCCAATTAGGTCCACATCGTGGCAGGACCAGGAGCTTTTGTGCTCCCCCCTCAGTGCCTTTTCAGCTTCCTCCCCTCTCAGTAGATGTTTTGGCTCTTGAAATGACACTGAATGGCTGCAATCTCAATGGAAAAATGGTGCATAGGTTGCATCAGTTAACTAAAAAGACAAGGAAGAATTGTAAAGACTTAAAAGATGTGAAACAGGACTAGACAAGCCTGCAGCCACAGTAGAATCAGTGAGTTCATTAGCACAGTGAGAAAGCCTAACTTCCTATGACCTTCTCAGGCCTACTGCTATTAAGATTCTTCCTTAGTGGTTGCCCCATTCTCTACAGTTCTTTTCATTGGCCAGAGCTGCATGAAGGCATAGAGGCTGAAGTTCAAAGACTTCAGGATGTGCTGTGAGCTTGTCCTAACAAACATTTTGTGATGCTGTTAGTGTTACCACCAGAGCCTATTCTGTACATGTAAGATAAAGCACTTTCAATGCACAAGAAAATCCATCTGCAAAAGCAAATTAAAAGTGCATTATCCAATGTGTGCAGAATGGGCCCAGGTATGCTCTCATTATCCTTCATTTCTGCTCATGCAGTACTGTAATGGAGTCTCTTGTGACAGTGGCCATGATGGCAACATATAATGCACAAACCCTGGCTCGACAGCAGATGGCCAGAGCACCCCACATTATGGTGCTGCAGCAATTAGTGAGTCATGAACACCTTCCGTCCTCATGTTGATTTGGAAATAATTTAAGATTTTCAAGTCCTCTCATAGAAATCTCCATAACAACTTTTTTCATAACTGTCTGAGCCTTTTCTGTGCAACCTTAAACAATAGATGTAGGAGAAATATTTTAAATCTAGTTTTGTCTGCTACTTCTTTCCCTTCCAAGAAAATGTTGTAAAGGGGCAGGGAGAATGAATGGTAGAGATAACTTATTAATAGAGCCCAGGACATGCATTCTAAGCCTCCTTTTCAGTGGTCCAGAATGGCACTTTCTGCTAGGATTTGTGGAGATTTTTCCCCTCCAGTTTTTCCATCACTATGCAAGAATAAGTTGGCTGGGAACCTGGCTGGAAAGTGAATCTCATTGCAAATGGGACCCAGCTTTCGAAGCACTTGGGCTTGACTTGTAATGAGTTCAAATTTCCAAACTCTCCTGCTTTGGTTATTATGCATCACATTCTAAACCCTTGGTTGCAAAATGCAGCAATTCTTAAACTCTAGATGGACAAAAAAAGGAAACAATATTTTTTCCAAACACACCCTTCTTTGTGCACCATGTAAAGGATGAGGAAAAACTGAGAAATGAAAACACCTTTCTGAAATACCATGATGTTCTTTTAATTAAAAAAAAACCCTATTTTATAATTGCTTTGAAAAACAAGAGAGTAGGGAAATAAGAAATAAGAATAACACAAAATGAAACTATGAAATATTCATGTAATTAAATCAAAAGACAGACTGCACAATGTGATGTTGAACGTTTAGAGAAACAACTGACAGTTATAGTAAAAACTTTGGTAATCAGAATTATGCTGTGCAACACAATGATTTGTCACCTTTCCCCCATTTCTCTATTGACTCCTGGATAGAATAAGAATTGGATCAATTTGAAGCCATCTTTTAATCCCTGGAGTGTAATAACTAACATTGCTATCAGTTATTGCTTTCCAAATGGAACACCACTATATATTTTTCAGTCGCAAAGTGTCTGTTTTATGAGTATAATAAATAGCAATGGTCCTTTAATGACAACTTTATCTTTGGTCATTATGGTACACTTTAAGGGCTTAAAAATACTAATGGGACCTGTACAGTGTTAATTATACTTATGATATGAGTGCTGTACACATAAACTACCGGAAAATTAAGCAAAACTCCTGGATAATTATAATTACAGTCTGGACTGAAAGGATAAAAGAAACCAAAAGAAAACTCTTAAGCAAAATAACCCAAGCATGGATGGCCAAGATTTTTTAAACAGTCTTGTAAGCACAGGAATTGTTCTAAGAACAGTTGTCCACATGATATGAATTGATATTTAGATTTTTTTCTTTCAAATAATGAAAATAATATCTGTATCTGAGTTGTGAATAAGGTAAATACCAGCATTCACATTTCAAAGGTTCTGATAGAACACTGTATTCCTTATAGCCACACTGTCATCTGCAAAGTGAAACTTTTGCATTTCTTCAATTGTCTGTTGTTCTACCCAGGATGAACCTGTTGAATGTATTGGATCTGTCAGATAATGTTCCATGTTCTGCTGGGCAGTATTATTTGTTCCTACATGGATGAGAAGAAAGGGGTAATGATTTGTAGGCTTGATGAGCCTGTCCAGCCATTCTGCCACATCCTTGATGCGTGCACCAGGAAGGCAGCAGACCTCTTGTGACAACAAGTCTGGCCTACACACTTCAGCCTCTACACCTCTTAGCAAGGAATCCCTACTTACCAGTACTCGTTTCTTTGTACCCTTGGGAGCAAAACTAAAACTCTTTCTTGTGGGGGACTGTGAAGTGTTTCCTGAGCTTTGTGGGGTCGGCGGGGGAGAAGACCTAGAACTCTCACCTGTGGGGGCCTGTGACTTTTTTCATGGTCTACGTTGGGGCTTGTTCTTCATGGGGGATTTCACATGCTCCTGGGTTCCTGAGTTAACTTCTTCAGGCAGACATTGAAACCGATTGCTGAGCATCAGTGGGTCAGACCTTCTCCTTATTCTTCTACTCCTATGTATAACATTCTTCCAATTATTACCCTCCTGTATTAGGTGCTCCAGATTTTGTTTTGATAGATTTCCCTCCTCCTGCAGTGTAATCAATCGTTTCTCTAATCCCCGGACCTTCTCCTCCAGCAGAGCCACTAATTTGCACTTGCTGCATTTGTAAAAATTGTCCCCCTGAGGTAAAAAGACAAACACTCTGCAGATGGTACATGTCACTATGCAACCCTCTTCAGTCTTCATGATTCATCTGAACTGCTCCACAAACAGTCCTACACTTCACTGAAACCTTTGGCTTGATCCTCAGGTGAAAAGCCAACAGCCAAGAGTCCTTTATCTCTTGCTCTTGGCTCCTTACAGAGTATTGTGGTTTAATCCAGACCCCAAGAGTCTTTTGGGTTTGTTTGTGTTGCATACACCAAAGGAGCATGCCTCTGGGAAGCAAGTACCTTTTGTAGCACAAAGGCAGCAGAGGGCGGAGCTAGCAGTCAGCTCCTGTCAGCTCCTGAGAAAATGTTCTCCTCCCAGCTCCTCCAAAGCACTCATGTATAAACAATATATACAAATATAGAAAACCAACAGTGAAAAGTGAAAAAGCAAAGCTTGTATCAAAAATATAAAAGATTATGAGAAGCAATGAATTAGAAAATATAAATTCATTTCTATATAGAGCTTTGGGAATGCAAGCTGTGGGACAGAGCAATGTACCACATAATTCGAATGTTGGGAGGACTGTATGAAGTTAATTTGCTGTAACATAGGTGCGGTGTAGATTATGAGGGCTGGTTATTCCTAAAAGGAGAGAACTTTTTTTGGAAGGTTTGCATGTGCTCCAAGATGTTTACAGCATGGAGGCCAGTACGCCGGACTACCGCCTGGCATTTGGCTTGAAGCAGGTTGCCCTGCCTCTTCTTGGCTCTGGACAGAGGATCCTTTGGCCCATCGCACACAGCCCATCCAGATTTCTTATCATGCATAGGAGCTGGTGCAGTGAGGTTTAACTGTGCTGCGGGGCTTACAGGGCAACCCTCAAAATACTTTCCTGGCAGTAATCTCCACCAATTAGACCGGGGTAAAATTCTGAGTTGACCTGTTTATGAGCACTCCATTATTCTCGTAACAAATATTTTACCTGCATTAGGTGCTTTAAGAGCAATATGGATAATAACATTTAAACAATAAAAACTTTCAGAGTATCTATATTGATTGGGCTGTGGGTTCCTTCACTATCTGGGTATGAGTTGCTGCTGATCTTTATTGAAATTGCTTCAAGGTTTTGAAGGCTCCAAGAAGAATATGGAGTTCCTCTCCCTCACTGCTTTTTGTTTGGGATGCTAAAGGGATTTATTTTGGTTTTTTTAATGGACTGTTTTCCACATAATGTTTCAAAGTAGGGAATACTTAATAATAAAAAGATGCCCCAGCCATAAGACCTGCAAAAGGATATTACTAATTTCCCTAACAGAAAGTCTATGGGAGATTATGGGAAAGAGCAGAGTTAGGGGTACTTATGTAGAGGTATCTTTCTTTGCTCTGCACTGTTCTTTCTTATCTTTTTTCTGTAAATAAAGGGTCTGTAAGGTAGTGCTACTAAACAGACTTGGTTTAGGACAGGTGAAATGGCCTAAAAGATCAAAACCAGTATTGCCTGAAACATCCCCCCCCCATACACACTCACTACTGTCTAGGGACAAGGCTAGTCTAAATGTACCTCTTCTTCATAATGACAGTTTAGAGTAATATACCACTTTCAGGTGCCTTGTATATTAGATTAGTTTAATTCATGAAGCATTCCAAAGATAAAAAGCACTCTAGGGTGTTGCTGCTTGGAAGGCAAGGAAATACTTGAACACACAATGCTTAGCCTTTATTACCTTGCTCTTGATTTAAGTCTTTAAAATACTTTTCTTCAGTATCCACCAATGGTTCAAATCAACCACTGAAAATCTCAGCCAATATTGTGTGTTATCCTGTCCTTGAATTCCAGCAGAATGCTAGAATTTGCACATTTAAAAAAGTAATTTCAGTGCTGTCTTCAAAGGTATTTTAAGGCATTAATATAAAACTAGGCTCGTTTGCTTCCTTTTCAGACCCAACTAGCACTGCAAAAAGGGCTTGGCAACCAAATAAGGATCTCTGCATCCATACATCATGCAACACTACAGTTAAAACTAATTGGGATCAATAAATCTGCATCAAACTATGGTTTGATGTACCTAACTTAGCTTACGCCAGCCATTGTTACTACTGTTAATTTTTGCTAACTGAACTTTTATGGCCCATTCCGCATACAATAGATAATGCACTTTCAATGCATTTTAGAAGTAGATTTTGGTATTCCGCACAGGAAAATCCAGCTGCCAAAGCACAGTGAAAGTTCATTATCCTGTGTGTGCAAAATGGGCCTATGTGAAGCCAGTACTTCAGCCTCTTCCTTAGTATTCCACCTGTATTCCACTATTGCTCCTTAGCCTTCAAAAATCACTTGGCTGCCCAGTACACCCTCCCAACAGTATTTTACATTTCCTGTCCCTGTCTCTCGTTTTCAAACATGATGGCAGGCATAGGAAGACATCTTGTAGGGAGAAAAATAGATTCCCTTTTAAAGTGCTTTTATTATAATGTCCAAAGGAGGAGCTTACAATTTCTCTTGGTCACTGAGGTCCATGCTAGATGAGATACTGAAGGATCTGTAACTAAATTTCCTGCATATTTTATTGGTAAGTAACAGCCACCCTGCCCCAATTTCATTTGTTCTGACAAAAGAGTAGGTATGGCTAACTCTGTCCACCATTTGTTCATCTCATTTCCCCAGCTTCAAATAATGTCTCTGCAAAATATTTTTTTTTAAAAACCCAGCTGTTCTCTATCCTAAGTAATCTCAAAGTGGCTTATAATTGCCTTATCTTTCTTTCCCCATCACAGACACCTTGTGAGGTCGAGCAGCTGAGAAAGCTCTGACAGAACTGTGATTGGTCCAAGGTCACTCAACTGGTTTCATGTGGAGGAGTGGTGAATCAAACCTGGTTTTCCAGATTAGAGTTCACCACTCTTAACCATACACCATGCTATTTACCTCAGGAAATATACAGATTGTTAGTATATTGCCAATGTATTTCTTCTAATACAGAAAAATAGATGCTTAGGGGGTATGGTTATGAAAATAGCACAAGGGGGAGAAATAAATTCCTGTAACCATCTCCATCCCAATCATATTTGGAATTTACCAATTTTAATAGGAGGACTGGCAAATACTTCGGAATATAGAGACAGAGTTCAACGAAATCTGAACACAATGGAAAAATGGGCAAATGAGAGCAAGATGCAATTTAATAAAGATAAGTGTAAAGTTCTGCATCTGGGTCAGAAAAATGAAAAGCATGCCTACTGGATGGGGGATACGCTTCTAGGTAACACAGTGTGTGAACGAGACCTTGGAGTACTTGTGGATTGTAAACTAAACATGAGCAGGCAGTGTGATGCAGCAGTAAAAAAGGTGAATGCCATTTTGGGCTGTATCAACAGAGGCATCACATCAAAATCACAAGATGTCATAGTCCCATTGTATATGGCACTGGTCAGACCACACCTGGAATACAATGTGCAGTTCTGAAGGCCTCACTTCAAGAAGGACGTAAATAAAATTGAAAGGGTACAGAGGAGAGTGACGAAGATGATCTGGGGCCAAGGGACCAAGCCCTATGAAGACAGGTTGAGGGACTTGGGAATGTTCAGCCTGGAAAAAAGGAGGTTGAGAGGGGACATGATAGCCCTCTTTAAGTATTTGAAAGGTTGTCACTTGGAGGAGGGCAGGATGCTGTTTCTGTTGGCTGCAGAGGAGAGGACACGCAGTAATGGGTTTAAACTTCAAGTACAATGATATAGGCTAGATATAAGGAAAAAATATTTCACAGAGTAGTTCAGCAGTGGAATAGGCTGCCTAAGGAGGTGGTGAGGAGGTTGGATACACACTTTTCTTGGATGCTTTAGGATGCTTAGGGCTGATCCTGTATAGAGCATGGGGTTGGATTAGATGGCCTGTATGGCCCCTTCCAACTCTATGATTCTATGAAAAGCTTAGGAAATTCATTCACAGATCTGGAGGCAGGCAATACCTTTTTGTTTATTATCATAGAGTTAAAGGTGATCTGAAAGAGCAATCACTGCTCGTAATGTGCAGATCCCACTGTAGTTCTGGTAAACAAGTTTTATGAGTTGTGTATATGAATAACAAAATTCTCTTTCACTTTCAATTAAAACCTGTTGTCTGTCTTTCATAGAATCATAGAATCATAGAGTTGGAAGGGGCCATACAGGCCATCTAGTCCAACCCCCTGCTCAACGCAGGATTAGCCCTAAGCATCCTAAAGCATCCAAGAAAAGTGTGTATCCAACCTTTGCTTGAAGACTTCCAGTGAGGGGGAGCTCACCACCTCCTTAGGCAGCCTATTCCACTGCTGAACTACTCTGACTGTGAAAAACTTTTTCCTGATATCTAGCCTATATCGTTGTACTTGAAGTTTAAACCCTTTGACCTGATCTGCAATGCTGCAGAAATTAGGGGTGTTCATGCATCTCCTACTGAAGGAGATGCATAGTTTGAGAGCCAGTTTGGTGTAGTGGTTAGGAGTGCGGACTTCTAATCTGGCATGCCAGGTTCGATTCTGCGCTCCCCCACATGCAACCAGCTGGGTGACCTTGGGCTCGCCACGGCTCTGATAAAGCTGTTCTGACCGAGCAGTGATATCAGGGCTCTCTCAGCCTCACCCAGGAAGGTGACTGTAAGCCACTTTGAGCCTCCTTCAGGTAGGGGAAAGCGGCATATAAGAACCAACTCTTCTTCTTCTTCTTCATATTCCCCTATTTGCAGTGGACAAACAGTGAAATGGCAGGTAGAGTTGCCAGCCCTGGGTTGAAAAATATCTGGGAACTTTGGGTGTAGATCCAGGAGTGGGTGGGATTGGGAATGGAGAGGAGAGGAGCCTCAATGGACTATAATGTTACTGAGTGCATCCTTCAAAGCATTTTCTCAAGGGAAACTGATCTCTGTTCCCTGGGGATGAACTGTAAAACTGGGGTATCCCCAGATCCCACCTGCAGACTGACATCCCAAGTGGATTTAATTTTGGGGGTTCTGCGTTTTTTTCTCCAGCCTTTATGATTATTCATAGAGCTCCAAAAACAATGTTCTCCATCACATATGGTTATTTTCCAGAGCAGTAGTTGATCACAATCATCATAGTTAATCATCACCATTTTCCACAGCAAGTTTACTAAAGATTTCATATTTCTTGAATTTCAAAGGCAGCTGCCATACAATTTGTTCACTATTTTTGAGAGACAGCAATACAGTTAAAGTAAGGAGAGATGAAAGCAAAAAGGTCAAAAAGGCATTTTATGAGTTTTCTCATCCCTGTGAAAAGCAAAAAACACTTAGATAAATGACCCATAATGTCAGACACTATTTCAAAGATTTGAAGACTATGTGAATTTAAAAAGTTCTGTCATCATGTTGTACAAGAACAACATTTTCAAATATCGAGACTAGCACTTAAGCACATAAATACAGAACTAGACATGAAATGACTGCCTTCTTTTCCAGAGGCACTGAGTGTGCCAAGTCCAATTGACTCTTAGATAGATCTTCAGTGGAAATTAGACCTTTTCTGAGGACCTTACCCTAATTTCAGATCCATATGGACAAAGAAAGAGAAAGTAGATTAAGGTCTATATTTTCCTTCCAAATCTTATCTCATTTTCAGAGCAATATACTTGGCCTTACATATGGCACTTATTCCCCCCTCCCAATAAGGCATGCCTGCAAATGTATTTCCTTTCTTTATCTGTTGGCTTTTTGTATGGGGAAAACACAATAGACAGGCAGGAGTAATGTTCCACTTCATTCTTTACTCATTTATTATTTTGTCAATGTTTCTCTTTCTCTTCATGTTTGATTCCAGAATGGGGTTTCTTTTGTATTGCTTATAATTTTTCTACTTAAAAAACAAACAAACACTATGATAACACTGTATACATTAGCTATTCTTGTTTGGAAAAATGCATACCCAGCTGCAAGAAACTTTACATCTTGTGTAAAAAAAAATTAAACTTCCATATTTTCTGATAAAAAAAATAGCTGCAAGTGAGAGAACATGGGTTGTAGCATGAATGTTCCACTTTAGTCCAATGTTGGCATGAAAAGAGGTATTCAAGTTACAACCATAGAGAAATTCTAAAGCCTTCCTATTTTCAGACACAACAAATTGTGAACATACTGCTGAAATGCAGACTAGGATTGCTTGAGATGCCCCACTTAATTGTAAATAAAAGATCTATGAAGTAGCACATCCAGCTTAGCTACACTACAATGCACTCTGCTTCTCAGAGTATAGCCAGAAGCTATAGTCTCAAGCGCTCCAATTTGCTGTGTTGCTTGCCTGGGAAAAAAGAACCTTTCTGCCAAGACCTGGCTTAGTCAGATATCTAAGATCTTGGCTTGGATCCTGTACTTGTGTTCTACTTGGACCACTTACATATTTAAACCTAATTAATATACACAACTGAATACAGGATTAGGCCTCCAGAGACTTGACAGAATTCAAGTTGATAAAATATTTATACGGAGCTTTTAAAATACACATTTTGTTGATAAAGTTGCTTTCTAAAGAGTGATACTCTGCATTACGTGAAACAGGTATACTTCACAAAGATCTATTCCACATGGGGCTAAAATGGTAGGCTGAAACCAATCCCCATTTCCACAATACATTGGCACCAGCCCAGCCCCTCCAGGGCCCGGCATGCTTTAGGCCCTCCATTGCCCCATAGCAAGGAAATGCTGCGGCAAGGAAATATCTGCCCTTTTCTGCCATGGGCACCAACAAGGCCTATCCCAGTGCAGGCTCATGTGGAAGGTGAAGAGTTGGGTCTTCCAGGCCTGGCTCCTCTTGTTCTGACGCCATCCCGGAAGGGACCAAAAATGCCCAAGTCGCCTCTGTGGCATGCTACCGTGGTGCAGAGCTGATTTGGGCATTTAATTTTTTTCATGAAGGCTGGATTGCGTTGTTACTGGCATTATCAGTCTTACTGGATGAAATTAATTTTCACTATAATAATAGGTGCATGTGGAATAAGAGAGAAGAGGGACAACAGGGAACAGGACAACAGGAAAAAATTCAATGAAGTGGTTAGAATGTTAAGCTAGCATCTGCGAGACCTCGTATAAAAGTCTCACTCTGCTACAAAACACTGCGAATGACCTTGGAGCAGTTGCTCTGTGTCATATTATGGACTAGTGGCAAAGCAGGTAGCATGCTGAAAGGCAACATGGGCCTGTGTAAGTTTTGTAGACAAGGGTTTGGTAATGTGTCCAGGGGGAAGAGGCATTCATGATTCTCCCTGGGCAGGAGACACTGATCCCCAATGGCATTATATCCCATTGAAGTCCCTTCTCATCCCAAATCCTGCTTACTCCTGGCTCCAACTCCCAAATCCCCAAGTATAGCCCAACCCAAAGTTAGGAACCCTACCAGTAATAGGCAGATGCCCAATTCAGGACTTGAGCTCTGATCTCTACCTGCTGCTGGAGATATCATCAATGGGCCCAGCTAGGGTTGCCAGTCCCCAGCTGGGGCCTGGAGATCTTCAAGAATCACAACGGATCTCTAATCAACGTCATTCAGTTCCCCTGGAGAAAATAGCTGCTTTGGAGGGGGGACTCCATTGAGGTCAGGTCCCTCCCCACCCCAAACTCTGCCCACTTCCATTGCCAAAGTCTCCAGGTATTTCCCAACCCAGAGCTGGCAACCCTCTCCCTTCAAGTAGTCCATCTTGAACAAATACTCTTGCAGCTGCCAGATCCTGAATCAGTCTCTTAGCTGACTTTTAGATAAATCTTCAGTGGAAATTAGACCTTTTCTGAGGATCTTACCCTCATTTCAGATCCATATGGACAAAGAAAGAGAAAGTAGATTAAGGTCTATATCTTTCTTCCATTTTCCATATATTTTTTCATCTCATTTTCAGAGCAATATACTTGGCCTTACATTTGGAACTAATTTTCCATGGTCCATCAAAGTCAGTATTGGCTACTCAGGCAGGCAGCAGTTCTCCAGGGTCTCAGGTAAGTTCCAGCTAGTGTATCTGTGTTTGCGTGAAGTGGTGGGGGAGGCGCACGTAGGCACATTCAGCCATATATGGGGGGGGGGGGAGAATTAGGGGTCACGCATCAGGAAGCAAAAAAAAGCAGCAGATAAGCGGAGAGGCCCTGGGCAAAGCATCGTGATGGAGGGCCTCCTAACGAGGGCCTTTTGGCCTGCCAGGCTGGACCTGCTGATGAGGGCCTCCCGGCCTGCTGATTGCTTGTTAAGGACTGCTAAGGAGCTGACTAGCTGACTGCCAAAGAGCTGTGTCTCGGCCCTGCTAACGAACGGCCCAGCCCCCACCTGCCCCAGGATCTGGCTGCGAGCTGCTGCCCAAGGCCACCTTAAGCTGCCTGGCCAGGGGAGGGGACCCTTTCAAGGCCCATTCTTAGGAATGGGCTTTGAAGCTAGTACATCAATAAAACAATTAAAACCAATGTTAAAATACACATACAAAAACATGGGTAGCACTATAATTACTATGATTACATGGTTTGGCTGCTGCTGATTAAATACGTTGAATGGGCTTAAGTCTGCTTTGTCAAATAGAAGGAAGCTTGATACTGTACTGTGTACAGTTCTGGAGGCCTCACTTCAAGAAGGACGTAGATAAAATTGAAAGGGTACAGAGGAGAGCGACGAGGATGATCTGGGGCCAAGGGACCAAGCCCTATGAAGATAGGTTGAGGGACTTGGGAATGTTCAGCCTGGAGAAAAGGAGGTTGAGAGGGGACATGATAGACCTCTTTAAGTATTTGAAAGGTTGTCACTTGGAGGAGGGCAGGATGCTGTTTCTGTTGGCTGCAGAGGAGAGGACACGCAGTAATGGGTTTAAACTTCAAGTACAACGATATAGGCTAGATATCAGGAAAAAAAATTCAGCTGGGTGCATGTGGGGGAGCGCAGAATCGAACCTGGCATGCCAGATTAGAAGTCCGCACTCCTAACCACTACACCAAACTGGCTCTCAAACTATGCATCTCCTTCAGTAGGAGATGCATGAACACCCCTAATTTCTGCAGCATTGCAGATCAGGTCAAAGGGTTTAAACTTCAAGTACAACGATATAGGCTAGATATCAGGAAAAAGTTTTTCACAGTCAGCGTAGTTCAGCAGTGGAATAGACTGCCTAAGGAGGTGGTGAGCTCCCCCTCACTGGCAGTCTTCAAGCAAAGGTTGGATACACACTTTTCTTGGGTGCTTTAGGATGCTTAGGGCTAATCCTGCGTTGAGCGGGGGGTTGGACTAGATGGCCTGTATGGCCCCTTCCAACTTTATGATTCTATGATTCTATGATAGTAAAAAAAAAAGGAAGGAAGGAAGGAAGGAAGGAAGGAAGGAAGGAAGGAAGGAAGGAAGGAAGGAAGGAAGGAAGGAAGGAAGGAAGGAAGGACATAAACCAAAGTAAAGAAGAATTATAAATTTGATAGAGAGGGAAAAACAATAATATTGTATTGTCACAAATGAGTTCTGGTGGAAATGAACCAGACAATATAACCATCAAGTACCAGGCACAGTGTGACAGGTCTCAGACAGATGAAAAAATGGAAATAAAAAGGAAAGAAGCAGCATAGCTTGCAATTAAAGCTGTTAGGTAAAGGTAAATCTATTCTTTTTGACTCTGGAAAGCACCTTTCTTTGTGTCCTGAATTTCATCATGCCAAAATACAATTGATGTCATAAATGGTTGGAAATTATTTTTTCTATAATGGACACTTTTAGGAGAAGTAAACTTGTGAAGCCTCTATTAAATTTCAGTGAAAATTATCTGAGAAAGAATTGGCAGATCCAATCATTGCAAAGATTTTACCTTCCCAAGTTAATTTCATTCCACTTTCTTCTTGTTTCTTTTAGAAGCAATTTAACATCAGTTAGATGATTTCATAGAAAGAAGAACAATTTTTGTGTTTGTACAAATGAAAGATAATAGTGCCAATAAGTGTCCCATTTTTATGTAAAATGCATTTCCAAGTTTAGTTTAATGCCATTTGACTATGATCACTTTTGAAAGAGTGTGAAATTTACCTACCCACCTGTTTCTGCCATAGCAACACTAGTCAAATAAATAAATTACTATGAATTCAGCTGTCTTGATCAACATCAATGGACATATTATCAGCAAAACCACCAGACAAAATTGCTAGGTGGAGACACTTGAAACTGGTATTTAATGGCTTATGAGTCATGCTCCTATCAGATCTGAAGAAGGGAAGACAACAAGAAGCAGCTCCGGTTGTAATTTGGAAAGTGCAGAGGAAGAGAGGTCTTAGCTGCTTTCTAAGAATCTGAGGTATGATCAGTGATTGAGTTTAAAGGAGCCTCTTTATATTATTTTAGGAAGCACCATAAGTCTTCAGCACTATCTCATATATAAAAAACCCTGAAATCTGTGCATATCCCATGGAATAGGTATCACGTGAGAGCACAGGAGGTCCTTATATCTGTCCATGTTGCTAGAAATTCTCTGTGATTGCATATTAATACATATTATAAGCTGGATTCACTGAAGAAAAAAGAGTGACAATAATGAGTATGCATAGGGGAATGTGGTTATATCATTTTAAATTATCTGTATATTTGTTAATAATGATTTTCCCTCCTTTTTTCTTTAGCTAGCAAAAGCTTATATGGTGATATTGTTTTCTTGGCATCAGAGATGCAAAGTACAATACCTACAATGCCCTTAGCTATATCTAGGCAAAATATTGGTATAGTTTGAAAACAAATTGATTAGCATGGTTTGCAAGCAAAGCCACTAAAACAAAAACTTGCAAAGGTCTGTTAAGACATTGTGAACTGGGGGTGGGGTCCTGTTTTCCTTTGCCCCCAAACAAATTCATTTAATAAAGCCACAGCAAAATATTATACTCTAAATACCATATGCATTCTTATTCTTAAGTATCGAGAAACTCATGTATAGGGCTAAAGGAGCAAAAACCAGGATGCATGATATTATCATGGCTAAAGCACCTCCAGGTGGGGGCTGGCAATCTCGAGAATTATAACTGATCTCCAGACTACAGAAATCCATTTCTTAACAGTTTCAAAGGCTTGAGTGTATGGCATTATAACACCCCAAAACCCTGCATCCCCTGGTTCAACCTGCAATTCTCCAGGAATTTCCCAGCCCGGAGTTGGCAATCCTAAAAGCATGTGATAGGGATAAGAATAGGGGCTGATGATCTAAGGGCTCCAACCCAAACAGCAAGCTCCTTGATGCCCATGCTCTATTTATGTCATTTTAGAAAAAGCCCAAAACTTCCTTTCATGAATAATGAGATTATGTGTATGAGGTAAGTAGCATATGCCATAAATTGGCACAGTGCCAAGAAGAACAATATTTGTTCTGCTATCTTGCTGAGAATTTGGTGAGATGGCCAATTCTCTTACCTATATCTCTCATTTTTCTACCTAGGTGTAAACTGCACAGAGCTTTTATTCCAACCCCAGATCGATTCAGTCCCTGCCCTCTACACAGAATGCGATTTCCGTTTGGATTTTGGGCTATTTAAATTTTCCTTCTGCAGCAAGAAGGATTGATCCGGAGTGACCCTATCTTTATTGTGTGATATCTCAGAGTGCTGTTAATCCTCAATATCCAGATTGGGAAAGAAAGCTCTGTGGTAGAGAACCTCTGATAGGCTATACCTGGTCATATGACACGCTTGCCTTAAAGGAGAAGCCCCTAATTTCTCTCAACTTCTGTCGGTCCTGGATTTTTCCTCCCTCCTCTGCCTTTTTCAATCCTCTCCCCCTCCCCTCCAAGAAAAGAAAGAGGCTTCCTGCCTGGCTCCTCTCCCCCCCCCTTCAACAAAAGAAAAAAAGAGGCATGGCTCCCCCCCCCCATCTTCTGAGCCTCCCTAACCACGTCCAGAAGACTTTCCTGTTTCAATGGGGTGGGGGGGGGAGAAGAAGACCCGAGTTCAAAGCGATCTGAATTCAACAGGATTGACAATGGAATAAACAAAGTAAGTGCAGACTCTGCCCTGGCTACATATTTTATCCTCACTTTCCTCCTAACAAGTTGGAGAAATGGTCCTGGATCTTCATTCCTCAATTCTATCTTGTGAGGCAGATAAGGTGAGGCTTATCTAGGGGAAAACCAGTGAAGGGAACCCCTTTCTTTCCGAAATTTGAGATCTCTTGTGTGCTCTCCGACTTGAGAAGAGAATGGGAAAGAGTAGCAGATCTTCCTTGGAACAGGTAAGGTGTGTTACATAATCTAAAATACTATTTCATTTCTATGTGGTTTATACATTAGTGCATTACTTAAAATATAAAATGTGGAATCCACCTAGAATAGTATAATATTCTTATTTAAAAGGCACTTCCATGTTGCTATGCAATAATGCCATAACACAGATGCATCTTTAATAAAATCAACACTGTCGTATTGCTATGGAGAAATGCCAGAACGATACAGCATCCCCGCTCCCCTTTTGGGGATCTGCACTTTATTTCTGTCTGGGTGGATTTCTGAGATGCTGCACATTGTCCTTGGATCCGAAGAAGACATATTATGCTAATGGTTGGCTTTAAAACAAGCTGCTCAGACCCCTGTATGATCAGCAGAAGGCAGCCTCCCATTTCCCAGATAATTTCTCACCACCAGAAGACACAAATGGGACTGTTTTTGCCTGCCCGAGTTGTGAGAAGGCTGGATAGGAAACTGAAGCCCAAAAATAAATTTTGTGCTAATTGTAGATTTAAAAACAAAGCACACATATGGTTGAAAGATCAGGAGAAAGCTGCTTGATCACCTACCCCCACCCCATTCCCAGTTCATTTCCCACCTTCAGAAAACAAAAACAAGGCTGTATTTTGCCTCCCTGATCCCAAGAAGACTGTGGACACTTTAAAGATTTTATTTCACCTTGGATAATGTAGGTTTGCAATACTACTATGACATGGAACATGCCATTAAAAAAAACCTCAAAGCAGGAAATAGAGAGGGGGGGTGGGAATAAGGGCAGGTCGATGCTACTGAGACTATCACACATTTCTCCCTCCAATACGGTCTTATCCTCGGTTGCTCACTGATGGATCACCTGTGGTTTGTGCCATTTAGGGTGATAAATCCATTTTTCTGGATTCCTGAAATTGCAATTTTAAAAGGGCCAAATCAGACCTGGCTACTGGACAGCCTCGAGATGTTAGTAGCGTCATATGTAGGGGGCTATATATGCCACCATCATGCCAAGGCTGTCCAGGAATATTTTTCTCATGCCTATGTTTCCTCCATTCTGATTCTTAGTAAATAAATCTTAACATAACTTCATTTGCCTATTCAAATGCCCACTCTCCCCTTTCTACCGAGGAAATATAACACAGGAATTCCAGGTAATGTGGTCTGTACTGGAAGGCCCAGATGACTGTAAAACCTAGCAACTTAACTCATGCTTTAAAATAAAATCTTGAAAATATCCTAAAAACTGTAATAAGTTTACACTGAAAATATAAAAGGCAGCTGCTTGGCAGATGTGTGAAAATATCACTTGAATTTACCATAACTATAGGCCATTTTAGATGTGCTGCATGTGGCCACATTACCTTAGCCATGGTACTTATGTGAATAATATCTACAGAAGTTCGTACTGCATATGAGAGGCAGAAAAAAGCCAAACATTTTAAAGGATTTAAACCATAGAATTATTATGCAAACGGCATTTTGAACCAGCTGCACAACCAAAACAGAACAGGTGGTCACCTATACCAGTAGAATTTTAAAGACACAGCAGTACTTTAGAACTGTCTTTGAGGATGGCTCTGGGCATTGTTAGGCATGTGTCTTGATTGCAGTCATTGTGGGAACATTTCACCTGCCAGTTCCCCTTAATTTTACTTCCTGGGGTGGGTGGGGATAACTCTATGCCATGTGTGCATTTCTGGAGAAAATACAGAAGATTACATATACTGAACACATTTATTTCACAGCACAGAGATCTCTATCAACAAAATTGCTTTCCAGTTGAAAAGCTGTTAATATTATCTAATTTTAGCAATAATCAGCTTGATCATGGTCATAGATGTCATCAATTTCTCAAGGTGAGAACAATGGTCACTTATTCTTAACTTTTTACTCAGGTCTTTGTGCTATGGGATTTTTAAAAACTCATACACATTCTAATAGTTATGAATGTGTTCAGGTTCATCGGGAGAGTTTGCTTATCCCTGTCTAGGCAGGCTGAAGTGTCATTTCATGCCAGCTGCATCAGCCTAGGTCCAAGATCCATAAAATAATTTGGAGAGTTACCAATCAAATTCTACATAAAAAGTGCATAGAAGCGCCACTTGGGAATAATGCTGCAAGTGGCAGAGGTGGAACTGAAACAGAAGTGTATTTTGGCATTAATGTCTCATTTCATATTAACTTCAATTAATATTCACATTTGAGAAATTCTTGGAATGTTCTGAAATGTAAATGGACCACACAGCAAAAGAAATCCATGCTTTTGTCCCAAGATATTCAATACCGGAACCTCGCTGCATATTGGAATAAAAAGGAAGACAACTTTTATATGCAACTTAAAAAAATCTTTTTTGGTTTGTTTTTTGTCAGTCATGTTTGACTGATATTGCTTGTACACATTTCCTGTGGCTGCATATAACTACTTGCTTTGTCCCAAAGGTACCTGAAATCAGCATAGCATTGCCAGGTCTTTTGGAGCAGCCAGTGGTAAATGAGGCACACCAGTGGGGAGGAATGCCGGAAATTAATGCAGCATGCATACATGACCTGGAAGTGACATTTTGGTTTTCAGGCAAAACTCTATAGTAGAATTAGCTTCTACCATAGAGTTTTGCCCAAAAATCAGGCCATCATTCCCCCTCACCCCGATGTGCCTGGGTCACATTGGTCTGTTGTATTAATTTCTACTGTTCCTTCTTTTTGGAAGAAAGGTGAGGGATGAACGAGGTGGTGTGTGTGTGTTGAACATCCCTAAGTCAGCACAAGGAATGGGAACTGATAGAACCATTAAGGCACAACTGTAACAATAGTTTTCTGAAATAAAGATCTGTTGTGGTATATGATTTGAGAAGACCCTGATTAAAATATCCTATTCCCTGTGGATTCAAAAGTTCAGCTACTTTCACATAGGGATGGGAAAGGACACCACCATTCAACAAGCAGTCACAAGTGGAGACAGATCACAGCTACAGACATACCTGTAGCTATTTTGTGACCATAGGGCAGGACAGTAAGAAGGGAAATCAGTTCCTTTGGCTGTGCCAGTGGATGGGAGCTCTGCTGTGGCAGTTTGGAGGTTTTTCTGGATGGGGTCTTGGTAGCCTTCTTGGTGCATCAGCCGGCCACTGGCTACCTGCACTGCTTATTGGAGGCCAGGTTTGGAATGGACCAAGTACTGGCTTCGTTCATGTCTGTTTGTCCCCCTTCAAAGGGCTCAGTGCCCAGGCCTGGCCACTCAGTCATTCTCAGGCTCCCTTTCCTTATTTACTTATATTTCAGATTTTAGGTTGCCTCCCTTCAACAATGGTCTTGGGGGAGCTGATATCATTAAAACCCAATACAGGTGCAACGGCCTCAAGATTTATCGATGCATATTCTGCGGGAAAGAGTACAACTGCACTTTCTACGCCAAAGGCCAATGGGACAGAATATAAGTCTACGGGAACGATAAGATGTAGCAAGCCTCAAGATGAGACCCCCTTGAGAAGACCGAAAGCTCATATTGTTTTATGTTTAATGTTATACTGTATTCTATATTTCTATTTTTTATGAAAAAGGGGAAGCAGTGTCTCTTTTTCTCTTGTTTCTTTTCCTTTGTAGGCATATAGGTAATATAATCATTAGTGTTGGAAATATAAAATGGGGTTCTCCCCCCTTATTTTTTCTTTTTTCTATTAGTGTATTGTTCTAGGGCCAAAGCCCACACTGACCTGTAGAAAACGTTTAATGTTAAGCTTTCAACTTAAATCTGAAAATATACCTGTCAGGATGGCTCTTAGAATGGGTTAAGTATAAATTGTTTTGTAGATGTATAAGAATTAAGGATAAGGAGAAGCTATAGAAGTCTGAAAGCTTATATTGTTCTATGTTTAATGTTAAGCATTTAATCTAAACCTGGAAACTTTACTATTCTCTGTATTAACAACATATACTGTATCCTACATTGCTATTTTTATGAAAAAGGGGAAGCAGTGTTTTTTTCTCTCTCTTGTTTCTTTACCTTTGTAGGCATATAGGTAATATAATCGTTAGTGTTGGAAATATAAAATGGGGTTTTCCCCCCTTATTTTTTCTTTATTGGTGTATTGTTATAAGGCCAAAGCCCACACTGACCTGTAGAAAACGTTTAATGTTAAGCTTTCAACTTAAATCTGAAATATACCTGTCAGGATGGCTCTTAGAATGGGTCAAGTATAAATTGTTTTGTAGATGTATCTGTATTAAGGAGAAGGAGAAGCTATGAAATCCTCTTGTAATTTTTTTTCTTTGTACATCATTAAGGCAAAGCCCTACTTTCCTTTCCCTTCATTAGGGTATTGATACAGGGCCAAAACTCATACTGTTCTACAAGAAATGTTTAATGTTAAGCATCTAACTTAAACCTAGAAATATCTGCCAGGATAGCTCTTCGATTGTATCAAGCAGTTAACGTGAGGTCTACGATCTCTCAAGTAAGTTGATTAATAACAACTTTTCTTTTGTATATCTAAATAGGCCTTTTTAATTTTAATCTGGTGGAAATGTGGATGGCTCTTAGACTCAGTTTTGGGCAAAAGTTTATATCACTGTGTAGTTAATGTGGGGTCGTATATTTTCAAACGATTATTATATTTTATTTACTGTTCTTTGTATTAATAACTCGTATTGCATCCTATATTTCTATCTTTATGAAAATAAAAAAACTTGTATATAAAAAAAAACATTCAGGAAGAAGCTCTGTAACCCAAATTGTAGGTATTTGAACTTAGTTGGTGAAATTAACTTAGCAAGAGGTGGGTAATAATGAGATCTCCACCAATGTATACCAGAATTTTCCCTTGAGAAATACTAAATAAACCAGTCTGGAGTAAAACCCAATACAAACATTCCTAAAAATATAAAAACCCATTACTAATTGCTTAAAAATCCCAAGAAAATGAAGCAAACCGCTCCATCACAAAAAGTCCTGCAAAAAGTCCTGCTGAACCTGAAGGTTCAGCTGGAGGGGTAAAGTGCTGGCAGGGGTGCCCATTCATTGATGTTTCCAAGTGCTGGTATTGGCTTTAACCATATGTCTGGTGGAAGAGCACTGTTTTGTAGGCCTTTTGGAACTTTGCCCGTTCTGAAAGCTCCTGGATCTTTGTTGGCAGCTCATTCTACCAGGCTGAGTTGAGGCTAACCACACTTCTTTGGGGCAGGGGACCACCCAGCATTTGCTGAATGAAGAGCTCTTCAGGGGACATACTCAGTGATACGGTCCTCCCTCCTGCCTTCTTTGGTATGCTAGCAGAGTTATTTACTTGTTGTTTCGATCCTTGTCACAACTTTATGGCAGTTTCAGGCACTGGGAGGAGGTTGTGCCTGCATGCCCATCTCCTACATGTAGGGACACCCTTAAGAGGTCTTAGGATCAAGTCCTGCAACAGCATGGCCAGGTCAGGGGTGATCACCTGGCTCCACTCTCCGGTAGCAAGGGTACCATGTAGATGTTTGCACCCATGTGAGATCACTGGATTGCCACTTCAGGTTAAACCCAGCATGCAGATTAGGGAAGAGTTCTATCAGCTGACAGGCCAGTTGCCCATTAATTGGAACTGTGCCCTATGCTGCACCAATTCTCCCTCCACTGAAATCAATAAAGCTGTGGCCTGTTTCAATCTATATGGTCTCTGTGTACCCTCTTTTCTGCTCTGACCCGCCCCTTCCTGCTGTTATGATCCCAACATCTTCACACTGCAGCCCTGTGCCCCTCATTGCTATTCTGCCCCTTCTGTGCCAATATGTCAATGATTACCTCCCTTTTTCCCCTTCTCAGCTGAGTTCCAGTTAAAGGGACATGACAGTTTAGCTAGTAAATAAATGTAAAAAAAAAACTTCTTTATTTATTTAATGTATACACTGCACATATCAGTAGATCAACTCAGGGTGATGTACAACATTTTAAAACATAAATACAATCAAATTTACTTTAAAATGCTAAATGAAATACTTAAAAATCAATCTGTGTAATTAGACAAATCAAGTCTCAACAATCCTGGTACTGAACTGCTTTTAGTTCTCCCAGAGCTAGTATTCAGTTAGCGGTATCTTTGATACTTGAAGTTCGATATCCTGTGGTTGATATGGGGGCCAGTAGATGTTTCAGCCTGAGAAAGAGCTGAAAGTTGGGTCAGAATGCAAATCTTAGTTCTAGTGGAGCTCAGCTTTGCCTTCTCCTCATTCTGGCAATGTATGAAGCATCCCCACAGATTCTCCATCAATGACCACCTCACTCCTTTGGGTCAGCTCAAACAACGTTTTTCTGTGATCTACCTCAAAAGAGAAAACTCCAGAGGGCCTCATGAGTCCCCTTTGGAAAAAACACCGCATGACACGGAAGCTTCCAAAATGAACACACACACAGAAACAGCTATTGCCTTGTGCAAGTCCCTGTCGCTTGCTTTCAAAACGTGGGAGGGTGGGACAAAATAGATGATCTGATCTTTAGACTAGCGATCCCCAACCTGTGGGCTGCGGACCACATGTGGTCCATCGACTAATTGGAGGTGGGCCGCGAAAGACGCCTTCTCTCCCCCCCCCCTCCGGCCCTTTACAACACACTTCGGGTGTCATTGTCTCCCATCACTCCCAGATGGGACTATCTCGTTGCAGAGAAACAAGCTCAGGGTTCCCATTGATTTGTCATTGTCATGAGTTAAAATTTCCATGAAAATAAAATGTTCCTTATGTTCATTGATGTGGCATGTCTGTATCTTATTTTGAAGGGATGTTTAAACCTTACCATAGCGATCAGAGAGCGTTAGGGCAGTGGTTGAGAGTAGAGGAGTAAACTATCCCCCCCCCCACCAGGCCTCAGTAAAATTGTCAAGCGTTGAGTGGTCCCCGGTGATAAAAAGGTTGGGGACCACTGCTTTAGACCATATAACTGTAGCTAATGCAGAATGCCAAGTAGGCTTGCTTTGACAGGATGGATCTGGTTGGTGCTGGTATCAGGTTGAATACTAGGCCAATGGGCTCTTAAAGCTATTTAAAAAATCCATTTGTTCCGTAGCAGCAACAACCAGCTCGAAGAGACATATTATCCAATAGCTCCTTAGGCAAGCATTTTAAGTATACCATTTTATAAAGCCAGTGGGGCTTTGATTATCAACGGAACATCTTTGTGTGTGTGTGTGTCTCTGTGTGTGTGTGTGCGTGTGCGTGCGTGCATACATAAGTTCTTCTAGATGATAAATGTAGTGAGGTGCTAGTTAGCCCTGACAGGTCTTGGTCTTTGTTAAAACAATCCCTATTTCATGGCAACTTGTGATGGGTTATCTTTGTTTTCACAAGCCCATTAATAAAAAGTGATGCCTCTTTAGGTCTAATTAGACCACTTTCACGGAGGCGATTAATAATTCAACACCACCCATATCCAATATTTCCTTCTCCTTCAGAGCTCTTCAATCAGGTTTATGCAGCAGTTTGAATTCACTCTGAAAAATCCATTAGGGCCTCTCCCCATTCTGCTTTCTTCCTGCCAGACATGTACGGTTGGAGAAAGGCTTGCTCCCCCACCTCCCCTCCAACTAGCACAAAAGGGCACCGAGAAGGGCTTGGGAAGTTACTTTAGAGCATGCATGAATGTCTGTCATTCTCCAGCAGGCATTCTCTTACAGCATTGTTTGTCATCCTATTTTTTCCCACATGCAGTGCTCTGACAGCATTGATCACCTGAATCTGTTAAACAGTTTTTTCCCCCGTGAGGTTGGGACATTGCCCCAGTGCTTACATCCATCAACACATTTCTGATTTATTGGCTTAATAATGGGAAATAATTTGGTAGCCTGTCTCTGCTTTCCCTGAATACTGACCCGTGACCTTAATTTGCTGTCATTCTGGGCTCTTTGTTCTTCCATATTACAACAGGTAACGTGCTAATCAGTTGCAGCAATGTTACAAAGTTAACAGCATATTACAATGACAGCTACAGACAGTAGGTTTAAAATGAGTTTCCTTTTGATTAGCACTTAAGAGCTCAGAATAACCAGAGCATCTCAAATGGACTATGCAAGTGCTCACCTCTGATTCATATGAAACACTTGTCCATTTTTACCTTGTTTAGTCACAGTGAAAGAGATTATGTTAGTGTAAACTGGGAAAGTTATTTTACATCTTATAGGCCGTTTCACAGAGCTTTCTGTGTGTATGTGGGGGAATATTAGTGTAATGTATTGAGTTAATTGGGCCAACTGCCCCTTTAAGACATCTCCCTTGTATTGAGACTATTTAAGTTGCACGTGCGTTTTATTAGTTGCTGGTTGTTAGGTGCCCTTGTGCATTAATAAAAGGTTTTGTAGAACGTGTCTCTCTCTCACTATTTAATACTGGCGACGAGGATGGGATTTTGGCCCACAAGGAGAGAGTGAGAGAGAAGGAATGGCAACACAAGGGCACACTGAAGAGTTCGACGTGTCTGACCCAGGGAAGTGGGTAAGCTACATCGAGAGGTTTGAATTTTATGCCATTGCAAACGGCATAACAGACGCTGACAGGAGGAGGGCACTTTTCTTCAGTGTGTGCGGGGCTTGGACTTATGAACTGGCGAAGGCTCTGGTGGCCCCAGCCCTATTGACGGCGACCTCAATAGAGAATGTTCTGGCCACGCTGACCGCCCCCTTCACCCCCCGGTCCTCGGAAATTGCACGGAGGCACGCTTTCTTCCTGAGGGGGCAGAAGCCGGGTGAAAGCATGCCTCGTATGTGGCTGAATTGAGGCAACTGGCCCAGCATTGCAACTTCCGAAACCTTGAAGAGGCCCTGCAAGACAGACTAGTCTGTGGTCTTCGGGATGAGGCAACGCAGAGGAAGCTGTTTGCCCGACAGTCACTTACGTTCCAGGCCACCGTGGACGAGGTACTGGCAGCGGAGGCGGCAGAGGCCAGCACGCGAGCAGTGAGACAGGCACGAGGCCCCAGGGGTCTGACGGGAGAGCCGGAGGAGCCGCCAGGGGAGGAGATCCACCGCCTGTGGCCAGGAGCTGTGCACCAATGGAAGAGCACAGAGAGGGCAGAGAGCCCCCAATGGTGTGGGAGCTGTGGAGGGCCCCATGCCAGGAGCTCATGCAGATTTAGGGAGGTGCGCTGCCAGGCCTGTAAGAAGTGGGGGCATATTGAATGGGTCTGCGGGGCAAAGAGAGGCTCCAACACAATGCAAGCGAAAGGCAAGGCGTGGTCACAGTCAAGCTCCAGAGCCTGTGAGGTGGCCGTGGAGGAAGAGGGAGAGCCTGAATACCTGGTCCAGAATTTGTGGCAGGAGTCGGCTCGGAAAATCACGGTCCAAGTGAAGCTCAACGGCCTGCCCTGTAACATGGAGGTGGACTCCAGTTCCACTTTTTCAATTATCCCGGAGTCCTTGTTTGAGCACATCCGACTCAATGGGGGTTTGCAGTTAGAGAAATTTGATCTGCCTCTGACTGATTTCCAGAGGAATCAGGTGCCGGTGATGGGAAAGGCCCAGGTGGTGGTGGAGTTTAATCAGTTTAAGGGCAACCTGACCTTGGTGGTGGTGCCTGGGCACCGAACTAGCCTCCTGAGATTGGACTGGTTTGGCCCCCTTGGTATCACGGTGGAGGGGCTGTGCCAGGTGCGGGTGGGGGCCTTTGATGCTTTATTCCGCCGGTTTGCCTCCGTGTTTGATGGGAAGCTGGGGCGGTACCGGAGGCCCCCAGTCTCCTTAGTACTGGATCCAGGGGTGGCCCCAATCAGGCTCAAGCCACGGCGGGTACCATTTGCCCTCAAACAATAAAATAGAGCCCGAGTTAGATCGCCTGGTAGAACAGGGGGTGCTGGAGCCTGTATCGCATGCGAGGTGGGAGACTCCCATCGTCACCCTTGTAAAGGCTAATGGTGAAATTTGAATTTGTGCAGATTATAAATGTACGATTAATCAAGCCCTTCAGCCGCATGCATTCCCGGTGCCCATCATTAGTCACCTATTGGCCTCCTTGGCAGGTGGAAAGCTGTTCGCCAAGTTGGACTTGGCACAGGCTTACCAGCAGTTGTCGGTAGACGCCGCTTCCAATGAGGCCCAGACTATAGTCACTCACACGGGAGCTTTTAAGGTAAACAGGTTACAGTTTGGGGTTAGTGTGGCTCCGGGAATTTTCCAACAGTTGATGGAAGATCTGTTAAAGGGGCTGAAGGGACAGTGCCGTATTTTGATGACGTCTTAGTGATGGGGGAAACTAAGGCACAGCTGGTGGAAAGGCTGGGGGAAGTGTTAAAGCGCTTCGAAACAGCAGGGTTGCATGTGAAGAGGGCAAAATGTGAATTTGGGGTACCCCGGGTTGAATTCTTGGGGTATTTGATTGATGCGGCAGGCATCCACCCAACCACTGGTAAGCTCAAAGCCATCTGAGAGGCACCCACCCCCCGGTCAAAGCAAGAGCTCCAGGCCTTTTGGGGCCTCCTCAATTTTTATCATTCTTTTTGACCAATAAGGCTCAGACAACTGAGAGCACGTGGAGAGAGCTACTGGGGAGAGTTGCTGCTGACCAGGTGAGGCTATTGTTCTGCCTGGGTGAGGTGATTGCTGGGTAATTGTTGGGAGGCTTAAAAAGGGCTGCTCCTCGCCAGAAGCGCGAGCCGAAGGTCGAGAGACAAAGGGCTCTTGGCCTGTGGCTCTTGGCTGAGCAATTAGAATCAGTCGATTATATCAGTAGATTATATTTCCCTAGTACTTGCACTGCCTAGACATTACAATGGAACTCCAGGACACTCATCCCATCATCTGCAATGAGTGTGACATGATTGCCTTCCTCCCAGAAGACAAGATGGACTACAGCTGCCCCAAGTGTAAGCTGGTAAGACTTTTGGAGGAAAAGATTAGGGGATTAGAAAACAGAATTATTACTCTGACCCAAAGTAAGGAAGGGGAGGAGTTCATAGACCAGAGCCCTGCAACTCGGAATAAAGACAATACAACTAGTCCTGAAGAGGATAAGGAGATTGACCACAATAGGGAGCCTCTGCAGACAGTTTGGAAAAAGACTCAACGGCGAAGAGCGAGACAGTTCTCAGGGCCTTTGGAGCTCCAGAATAGATTTCAGGCCCTTGCAGAGGAGGTGCAAGGGTCAACGAGGGAAGACGTCCCAAAACAAAGTCCAAGACAAAGGGAAGAGGCCACGGGGACAGAAGGAAATGGAGTTGAGAAAAAAAAAGGAGAGTACTGGTAATTGGAGACTCCCTGCTAAGAGGAATGGATCGCCATGTGGCTGGGCCCGACCCCCTAACCCGAGAGGTGTGTTGCTTGCCAGGGGCGAAAATTAAAGATGATTCAGAACGGCTGCCCAAACTCCTCAAATCTACGGATCGCTACCCATTTGTGATGGTCCATGTGGGAACAAATGACATGTCCCTGAATACCATTGCTCCTATTAAAAAAGACTATCAAGATCTGGGGAGGAAGCTCAAGCAAATGGGGGCACAAGTGGTATTCTCTTCAATCTTGCCTGTCAAGGGAAGAGGAATGCGTCGGGAGAGGAAGATAATGGAGGTGAATCACTGGCTGCGTAGTTGGTGCCAGCAGGAGAGATTTGGTTTCTGGGACCATGGGATAGGCTTTCTTAAGGAAGGCCTACTAGCACCTGATGGACTGCACTTATCGAAACTGGGGAAGAATGTGTTTGGCAGAACCTGGGGAGATTCATCAGGAGAGCTTTAAACTAAAGCCACTAGGGGAAGGAGACGATCAACATAGGGAGTGTATGGAAGGAAAACGATCGGAGGCAGCCCAACCGGCAAGGCCAGCTCATAGGGAAACAAAAGTAAAAGGATTCAGATGTCTTTATACTAACGCCCGAAGCATGGGCAATAAAAAGGAAGAGCTGGAACTTCTCATGCTGATGGAAAGGTATGATCTAGTAGACATCACAGAAGCTTGGTGGAATGATTCTCATGACTGGAATGTAATGGTGGATGGATATGAACTGATATGAACTGATCGAAGAGGTGGAGGAGTGGCACTGTATGTGAGGAAAGGGCTTACCTGTCAGGAAATTCTAGTGGAGGAGAGCATATCTACAGTGGAAAGCATCTGGGTGAAAATAAGCGAGGGGAAAACAAACAGTGTGGTGGTTGGTGTCTGCTACCGACCGCCTGACCAACGAGAGGATGTGGATGCTGCACTTTGTGAGCAGCTTGAGAAAATATCCAAGCGGCAGGACCTTGTCATCATGGGTGACTTCAATTTCCCAGATGTGTGCTGGGGAACAAACTCTGCGAAGCGTCCTCAGGCATGCAACTTTCTGACCTGCCTGGCTGACAATTTCATTTATCAAATGGTAGATGAACCCACAAGAGGTTCAGCCATACTGGACTTAATACTGACCAACAGACAAGAGTTGGTGGATGAGGTGAAGGAGGTGGGGACCCTAGGGGGAAGTGACCATATCCTCATAGAATTCCTTTTGAGATGGGGAGCCAAGGAAGCTTGTAGCCAGACGCGGATGTTGGATTTTCGTAGGGCAAACTTTAATAAACTCAGAGACATGATGAGTGTCATACCATGGACGAGAATGCTGGAAGGGAAGGGAGCATGTGAAGGGTGGGCGCTACTCAAACAGGAGCTATTGCATGCTCAATCAATGACTATCCCAGAAAGACGAAAACACTGTAGGAGCTCTAAGAAGCCTATTTGGATGAACAGAGAACTTCAAGAGGAACTAAGAAAGAAAAGGAAAATGTTCAGGAAATGGAGGGAAGGACAGAGCTCTAAAGAAGAGTACCTACAGGTTACTAGGCACTGTAGATCAATCATCAGAAAGGCCAAAGGTGAGAGTGAGCTAAGATTGGCCAGGGAAGCCCATTGTAACAAGAAAAGATTTTTCAGTTATGTGAGGAGCAAACGTAAAGTAAAGGAGGCAATAGGCCCACTGTTGGGTGCGGATGGACAAACTCTAATGGAAGATGCAGAGAAAGCAGAAAGGCTTAGTGCCTATTTTACATCTGTTTTTTCCCACAGGTCAAAGTGTTTAGGCACATCTAGAGATGGCCATAGCCAAAGGACAGTGTCTGGGTGGCAGGTTAACATGGATAGAGAGGTTGTCGAGAGGCATTTAGCTGCACTGGATGAGTTCAAATCCCCTGGTCCGGATGAAATGCACCCGAGAGTACTCAAAGAACTTTCCAGGGAACTTGCACAGCCCTTGTCCATCATCTTCGGAACCTCTTTAAGGACTGGAGATGTCCCGGAGGACTGGAAGAGAGCAAATGTTATTCCGATCTTCAAAAAAGGGAGGAAGGATGACCCGGGAAACAACAGACCAGTGAGTCTGACCTCTGTTGTGGGGAAGATAATGGAGCAGATATTAAAGGGAACGATCTGCAAACATCTGGAGGACAATTTGGTGATCCAAGGAAGTCAGCATGGATTTGTCTCCAACAGGTCCTGCCAGACCAACCTGGTTTCCTTTTTTGACCAAGTAACAGGTTTGCTGGATCGTGGAAATTCGGTTGATGTCATTTACTTGGATTTTAGTAAAGCTTTTGACAAGGTTCCCCATGATGTTCTGATGGATAAATTGAAGGACTGCAATCTGGATTTTCAGATAGTCAGGTGGATAGGGCATTGGTTAGAGAACCACACTCAAAGAGTTGATGTCAATGGTGTTTCATCAGACTGGAGAGAGGTGAGTAGCGGGGTACCTCAGGGCTCGGTGCTCGGCCCAGTACTTTTTAACATATTTATTGTTTATTTATAGGTTGTCACTTGGAGGAGGGCAAGATGCTGTTTCTGTTGGCTGCAGAGGAGAGGACACGCAGTAATGGGTTTAAACTTCAAGTACAACGATATAGGATAGATATAAGGAAAAAAATTCACAGTCAGAGTAGTTCAGCAGTGGAATAGGCTGCCTAAGGAGGTGGTGAGCTCCCCCTCACTGGAAGTCTTCAAGCAAAGGTTGGATACACACTTTTCTTGGATGCTTTAGGATGCTTAGGGCTAATCCTGCGTTGAGCAGGGGGTTGGACTAGATGGCCTGTATGGCCCCTTCCAACTCTATGATTCTATGATTCTAACCTGTTCTCTGGGAGCACAGGACACAGTATTGTGGATATATTTACATTTGTGGGTGGTGTATCAGATAACACCATCAAGTTTGTTTCGGTGCACTGTCCAGAATGGACTGTAACCAACTCTACAGCAAAATGTTGTAATACAGCCATTACAAAGATATAAAATGAAGTTATAGAACACAGCAACCAGTGACAGGGACAGAGCAGCAACTTCTAACCTGAAGGTCTGGGTTTCTGTTCCTCCACATGCAACCAGCTGGGTGTCCCTGGGCTAGTCACAGTCATGTTAGACCTCTTCTTAAATACCAGTTCTATTAGAGTTCTCTCAGCCCCACCTACCTCACGGGATGTCTGTTGTTTGGAGACGAAGGGAAGGTGATCATAAGCCCCTCTGAGACTCCTTTGGTTAGTGAAAAATGGTGATTAAAAACCAACTCTTCTTTTTAAAAATGGATGTACACACTTGTGACAGAAGGAATTTCTTATTAGACTTACAAAAATAAAAAGGATAAGAGCCACAAATTCAAATATTTGAAATTTCAGGTATCTCCCACCTACTGTTTCCAGATTGCGTTAAAACAATATACACACTGAGTTATTACTTCTTAAAAAGGCAGTACTTTTGATACTTTTTCTTCTCTAGAAATCTCAGACATTCAAACTGATTAGAAATAACATAGTACTTTCCCCCAGTGGATTGGGTTTATCTGAAAGGTTTTATCTGAAAGGAAAAAAAAATCTTTTGAAAGACATCATGCCTTTTACACTAAAGCATCCTTTATTTTGGTAATGTCTAATATATAGAGTACACATAGTTCCACTGCTTAATATTTAATTTAGCCTACAAAAGAATGATAGGAGAATTACAAGCCTTATCCTATGGTTTCTTCTAGGCAAACAATGATCTTATTGGAGGAGAGTATTACTCTGAGGTTTTATGGAAATGCCAGCTTACTCTGACAAAGGCTAATACAAAGGCTAATGTCAGAATAGAAGTACATATTTATTGGGGGGTGGGATGGGAACTGAAACCCTTAATATCATGTACCAACACTATCACTTAAAAAAAAAACCCTCCTCAAAGGATAGTTCTGTAATGTGCAAATACTGAAGTGTTCTGTGTTTGTCAGTCAAAGTGCCTTAATTAATGCACATAGGAAAATAACAGCCACAATGAATCCTGAAAATGCCTTGGTTTTATTTTTCCCCTTCTATGTCAGCTGTATGCATAATATTTGAAGGTTAATAGTGTGACAGTGATGTACCAAGTCATGCAAACAGTATCTTTCTAACAATGGACAATTTCCCTTGTGAAATGGATTGGAAAGAATGTGATAGCATACAGAAGACTATATTAAAATGATGGTCCTTCAGTCTGATGAGCAGTGGCAGTGTTCCTTGCTAAGCGGCACTGCTGAAAATTAGACACATCCATCTACACAGTTTCTTGAGTGATAACGTACACCTCTGCACATGGTCAAGCACATATTATTCAATGGGACTGTCATAGCCTTGCTTATTTGGTCCTCTAATCCCCCCCCCAAAAAATACACACAGTATCATGGGGGGGGGGGAATCTCCAAAACACAGTATTAACTATATTATGCACAGCTCACAAAAGATTGGCCTTCAAGGGCTGTTTTTTATGGAGTGGAAACATTCTGCTAGAAATGCAAAATGCGACAAATCTATAGAACAAAAAGATGTCATCAAGTTACTTTCACAGGTGAAAACTGCTCCTCTAGTTTGCTCCATTTAACAAAAAATGTTCCACTGAGAGATAAAATACATTTCAAATTGCTGCATTCCCCTTTGTTCTCGGCTAAAATTTTCACACTTATAAGAGCATAATTTGAGAAATATTAACATGATCAACAGACTTGGTTTACGAACTTCTTTTAGACTTAAAGCACTCAATCTCACCTTCCATTCCTTGATGGCTAAATATATTGGCAGGACTATGTGCAGGAGACAAAACACTAATTTCTGACACTGATGAAAAGGGACAGATAAGCCTGAAAAAGAACATGAAGGAAGTCTCCATGTAATGTTGTTCTCCTAACAGCTCTTTTCAAACCATATTTGTCAGCCCCTCAGATCTGAGCAGCAGTGGGAGAAAAATAAAATAATGGTCATTGGCTTTCCATGGAAGTGACGTCAGTTCTCTCTAGGAATCACCAGTTTCTTTTACAACAGAGTTTTGGCCCATTCTTAGAGAGTATGGACATCACTTTTGGAACCATACTCTCATGTGTTCCCCCCCCCCCAGTGTTTATCTTAAACTGACCACTTGGGAACAAATCCTTGTTGTAAAGAAAGAAGTTACAAGTCACCAAGGCAGTGGTCAGCAACACTGATTCCATCCACTGATTCCCTCACACAACTTGAGATACACTCAGAGCTCTGCAGTCTGCAAACTCTAATCTGCTGATGATTCCCAGCCTTAAAGAGGTGTACCTGGCCTCGACCAGAGACAGAGCCTTTTCAGCCCTGACTGCAGCCTGGAGGAATGAGCTGCTGGCAGAAACAGAGGCATTTACTATCAAAGTTCCCAAGAGGCTATAAAATGACACTCTTCCACTGGGCATTTGGTTGGGGCCTCAACATTTGGCTGTGCCTCAACTATCCACCTGGGCCTCCAATCTACCCTTATTGTGGGGGTTAGTGTTGTATGTGTACTCCTCCCCTTTGAGACAGGCTTTTCTGATATACATCCCAGGATGTTCTTCTGGCTCCTTGGATTGTTCGTCTAGAATGAAACAGGATAAGTTAGGAAACTGGTTTTAATTGAATTTTAGAAGTTTTACTCAGATGTATTTGTATTTTGGGTTCTTTTTACTGTTAGTACACTGCCCCAGACCAGTTATTGAAGAGGGGTTTTTAGAAATCAAAAATAAATAAACAAAAAAAGTACTCTTAAAACACTTTTCACAGTATGAATAATGCAAATCCTTTGTTTATTACTCTCCTCAACTGCTGTCCATCATTTTTGTGTCTTAATCTGTGAACGGGAATAAGCAACTGAAGTCTATAATGAAAAACAAATCTTTTTTTTTTTTGCAGGAGAATGGCTGTTGTGTGTGACGAGAAGGGGCCTTGGTCTTGGGCACAGTGTAGACTGGATTCGTAAAAGGTTTTAGGAGCAGGATTGGGTTTCCAGTTGCCTATCCCTAATATATAAATATAATTAACATAGCAGGAAAAATATGTCTAACATTTGGTAATCATACAAATAATGAAATCTACATAGGAAATCCAACCTTTCATTAGTTTTGATTAATGTAGATTTACACACGTGAGGGATGAATGAGACAAACACTCAGGTAAGGCGTTAATCAGCATTGCTTGTGCAGTCTATTGTGTCTTATTGCTTAAATAATTTATGGGCTACCTGCAGTGAGAAGCAGTGACAAAGGAGAGCTGTTGCTTTGCAGTGCTTCATTGAGAAACTATGCAAATAATTCAGTGGCCTCTGAGAACAAAGGAGCATGGTATGTGTGTGTGTGTGGGGGGGGGGGTCTTCAAATTTTGTCCAGTTTTCAATCTCTGTAAAAATCCTCCCAAACTATAAATGAAAAAAAAAACGGTTGGAAATGATACCCTCTAGTTCAGAAGTTTCAAGCCATTACAAACCAAAAATAATCCAAGACCTTTCAAATTCTGCCTCAGTCTTTAAGGACTCAGAATGTTAGAGTAGCGTAGTAGTTAGAGTTTGACATTTGAATCTGAAAAGCCCAGGTCACATCTCCACTTCATCATGGAAATTTGGGCCAGTCACTCTGTCTCAGTCTGAACTAACCTAACTAGGGTCCTTATGGTGAAAAACAACACCAAGGAAGGAAAGAGAGTGTACCAATTATTATTATTATTATTATTTGGATTTATATCCCGCCACTCCCCGTAGGCTCGTGGCGGGTCACAGGAGTCTTATCCCCATTAAAATACCCATTAAAAGACTTTAAAACAATCCCAACATGGCGGAACTTATTATTCCCACCCCTGCTATCAGAGCGGCAGGGAGGGTGGGGAGGAGATGCTAAGTCTGGGGGGGGGGGAATGTTGGCACTCATTCGCTGACCCCGGCCTCAACCAAAAACCTGGCGGAAGAGCTCCGTCTTGCAGGCCCTGCGGAAAGCTGGTAAATCCTGCAGGGCCCGCAGCTCACCCGGGAGCTCGTTCCACCAGGTAGGGGCCAGGACCGAAAAGGCCCTGGCCCTGGTCGAGGCCAGGCGCGCTTCTCTAGGGCCAGGAACGATCAGGAGATTCTCCCCCGCTGAGCGTAAAGCCCTGCGGGGGATGTAGGGCGGTAGGCGGTCCCTCAGGTATGTGGGTCCCAACCCGCGTATAGCCTTAAAGGTCAAAACCAGAACCTTGAACCTGATCCGGGCAGCAATTGGCAACCAATGCAGCTGCTTCAGCACAGGCTGGATATGGGCCCTCCAAGGTGTGCCAGTGAGGACCCGAGCAGCTGCGTTTTGCACTAGCTGGAGTTTCCGGATCAGAGACAAGGGTAGGCCGGCGTAGAGCGAGTTACAGAAATCTATTCTGGAGGTGACTGTCGCATGGATCACTGTAGCCAAGTGGTCAGGGGACAGGTAGGGCGCTAGTAGTCGGGCCTGGCGGAGATAGAAAAACGCCTGACCCGCTACTCTCTTGACCTGAGCCTCCATAGTCAGGGAGGTATCAATGGTCACCCCCAAATTCCTGGCCTGGGGCGCGATAGTAAGTTGCGTTCCTGCCAGGGTGGGTAAGCGCGCTGCCTGGTCCTGCCGTCTGCCTCCCAGCCACAGGACCTCCGTCTTGGATGGGTTGAGTTTCAGGCGACTCTGCTCGAACCATTCAGTCACTGCTTCCAAACATCTGGTGAATGGTTCCGGGGGGGAGTCTGGGCGGCCGTCCATGAGGAGATAGAGCTGGGTGTCATCAGCGTACTGGTGGCAACCCAGCCCAAAGCTCCGTACGAGCTGGGCCAGAGGGCGTAGAAAGATGTTGAATAACGTGGGGGAGAGGACTGCGCCCTGCGGTACCCCACAGGGGAGTCCGTAGGGACGCGAGAACTCTTCCCCCACCGCAACCCTCTGGGTCCGGTTCTGGAGAAAGGAGCGTATCCAGCGCAAGGCTGTGCTCCGTATCCCCGTGCCGGCGAGGCGGTGGATCAGAAGGTCGTGATCCACGATGTCAAAGGCCGCCGATAGATCCAAAAGGACCAACACGGCCGACCCGCCTCTGTCCAGCTGGCGACGGAGATCATCCAAAAGGGCGACCAACACCGTCTCCACCCCGTGGCCAGGACGGAAGCCCGACTGATATGGATCGAGTGCCGAAGTTTCCTCCAAGAATGCCGAGAGCTGGTCAGCCGCAGCCCTCTCCACCACCTTGCCCAGGAACGCCAGATGCGATACTGGGCGGTAGTTGGCAGGGTCCTGCGGGTCCAGCGTTGATTTTTTTAGGAGAGGGCGAACCACTGCCCCCTTTAGCCGCTCAGGAAACTCCCCTGAACTTAGGGAGGAGTTGATGATGTCTCTGAGCTGGCCTCCTATCCCCTGGCCGCCTCCCTTGAGGAGCCAGGAAGGGCAGGGATCAAGGGGGCAAGTGGTCGCCCTGACCGAACTCAGCAACTTGTCCACTTCGGGAAGAGAGAGCCGCCTGAAGCCATCAAACCTCACTACCAAAGGCGGCCAACAGGTCTCCAGTTCATTTACTGTATTAATTGTGGACAAGTAGATTTCATCCCCAGTTGGATCCAACACATGGTATAAATGTCTAAATCAATCAAGGCCAGTTTGGTTTTCTTCCAGTTTAATTCCTGCCTAAACAGAAAACACTGTGCAGGGAGCAACAAACAGAAGAGCCTGTGATGGCTCTATTCTACAAACATGCAAGAAAATGTGTGGAATATTCTGTTAGTTAATTCTGGCTATACCATACAAAAACGAAGGGGAAAAGTGTTTCTGGATTGAGGCTTTGTTTTGTGTTCTTCATCAGATAAGGTTTTAAACATAGTTACCAGAATTGCGCTTACACATGTCCTGTGATATGTGTATTAAGCTGTGGGGAACTAGCAAAGAAAGAGGTCAGTAATGTAGTGAAAAATGGATCCGTTTTGCAAATGCTTACGAAGTTATTGAACCCTTAAGAACTCAAGGCAGACAACGTTGGTAAATTGTAAAAATAATAACAGACTTTATTAGAAAGAAAATAATAAAAGTATTAATATATCTAACACACCTAGCAAACAGTCATTTAGAGAAGAATCGGGGTGGGAAAAGAAGGTTCAGTATAATTACTATTCCTGTAGTGTAGAGTCAGAAATCAGTGACATGAGCCAGCATGACGGGAGGTTCCAATGGATCCTGAGTTGGAAGTCACTCAGAGTAACTTTGTACAGTCACTGTTTATATATGTTTTGGGGGAAGTGGCTATGTGATATGGCCCAGATAAGCACATAATGGCATTTTCAATAGAGCAGGGTGTTGGGCGATGCCCTGGCCAGGTCCGGATATGGCCACTGATGAGCTTAAACAAAAGCATCAATGGGTCTAAGGGAGCCATCATGTTTCAATAGGTTTAGCTACTGAGTTTGGGAAAGAGATGTCTCATGGCAGAGGGGCCAAGCATGAGTCATATAAAAGACAAAGAGGTTTGCCTAGGTGTTCCTGTATCAGCAATACAATAGGGTAGGGGTGTGTGTGTGTGTGTGTGTGTGTGTTAGGAGTAGAGTAATATTTGAGTCAGGGGATCCCTGTGTCAGGCATTCTGAACCTGTGGCCAAGAGCAAGCTCTTTAAGATGGAGTCTGACCTGGCTTGGCAGACTTTAACAGTGTCATGGTTTTGGCTTAACCCTAGACTATAGAGGGATACCACTGGTTGTAGAAGACAGTATGCCAATCTGCCAGGTTGGGGGTCCTGCCATACTTAACAATACAATGTAATAATTATCAACAGATACATAAAAAAATAGATAACTATCAACAGATATATAGGAACAGATACATAGAAATATCAAAAACAACAAAACAACACCCTTCAATTTTTTTCGCTAGCTTAGCCCAGTTAACGATTGGAGAACAATTGTATGCTGTGGCAAGTTAGACTTTAAAGGTTGCACTTTATTAGAAGTGATTCCCACTATGGAACAAATAACTATACAAAGTAATTAGAGGGTGCTGATTTATTGTTTTTTTTCTTCCATTTTTTGGTATATGTGAGCCATGGTCCAAAATCCAAACCTTTCATGATGACACCAATGAAGTAGCCAGTCATTTTTTTTTCTTCCTAAGTCATGGCTATTAACAGGGAGAACTGACAAAAACATAACCCACACCTTTCCCCCCAGAGCCCCATAGTGTCTTGTAATACACTGCATGCTGCATTGGGTAGGATCATTTATTCCCACATGAATAAAAAGGAAGGGCTTTACAAGCCTTTGCAACCTTTCTATGACATCCTTGATGTGCAGACCAGGTAGACAACATACCTCTTTAGACAACAAGCCCATCGACATACTTTGGCCTCCACCACTTTCAGTAGGGAATCCTCAATTACCAACACCTGCAACTTCCTACATTGGAGAACAGATGAGCTAGTCCTCTCATCTGCAGAGGCCTGTGAAAAATATTTTGAACTTTGGAGGGACTGGGGGAATAGTTCTTGTTCCTGAGGCCCTGTATCAATATCTACAGGAAGATCCTGGAATCTATTACTAAGATTCAAAGGGATAGAACATCTCCTTAATTTTCGACACCAATTTTAAATTTTCCTCCGTGTGCTGTCCTCCAGTTTTGGGAGCTCCTCTATTTGGTGAGAGGCCTTTCCCTCCTCCTCCAAAAGTGATTCTTGTGTTCAGTCCAAGAAAACTTCACCTTCCTTTATAGAATTCAATGTGGACAGGCATGCCTCTAGCCTATGTATCTTCTCCTCTGGTAGAGTTACTAACTTACATTTGCTGCACTTACGTTTCGGCAAGAATACAAACATGCCACAGACAATGCATATCACTGCCTCAACTCTATCACCAACCATGCTTCTGTGGTCCATTACAGAAGTAATTTCTATCTTCCTGCACTCTCCTGGGTGTAAACTGCACGGAGCTTTTATTCCAACCCCAGATCGATTCAGTCCCTGCCCTCTACACAGAATGCGATTTCCGTTTGGATTTTAGGCGATTTAAATTTTCCTTCTGCAGCAAGAAGGATTGATCCGGAGTGACCCTACCTTTATTGTGGGATATCTCAGACTGCTGCTAATCCTGAATATATTCATAAATCGCATTGTTTTGAATCTGAGCTCTCCTCCGTGGTAGAGGACCCGTGATTGGCTACAGGCGGTCATGTGAGAAGCCTGCCTCAAAGGAGAAGCCCCTAATTTCTCTCAACTTCTGTCGGCCTTGGATTTTTTTGTGTGCCTTCTTCGTCCCGTCCCCCCCACTCAAGAAAAGAAAGGAATTTTTTCTCCCTCCTCTGACTTCTTGGATCCTCTCCCCCCTTCAAGAAAACAAAGAAAGAGTCTCCATTTGCCTCCCCCCCTCTTCTGAGCCTCCCTAACCATGTGCAGAAGACTTTCCTGTTTCAATGGGGGGGGGGGGAGAGGAAGACCTGAGTTCAAAGCGATCTGAATTCAACAGGATTGACAATGGAATAAAAAAAGTAAGTGCTGACTCTGCCCTGGATAGTTACAGAAAGTTCTGGCTTGATCCCCAAGCCAAGAGCCCATCAGCTCATGCCAAAGGATCATGTCTCTGGCAGGAGCCTTTTATAGTGCAAAGGCCCACCTAGTAGAGGGCTGAATCAGCAGTCAGCCCCATGCAAATGCTCCCTCGTCTCTTTGCACATCAATTCCTAATCCAATGAGCTGCAGTCGCTTACTACCCTGACAATTAACAGACAAAATCAACACTTAGTCAAACAGCCCCCACTGTCCTGCAAGTTATGTACCCTCCCACACACCCTCCCACACTGTAAGAACAGAAAGAAGCAGCACTCCCACTTCAGCAGCTCACCACCTGGCTCCTTCTCCTTCCCTGGCCTATCTGTCTATGTTCTTGATAATTGTTATTTATACCTTATCTGATGAAGAACACAAAATAGAGCCTCAATACAGAAACTCTGTCCCCTACCTTTTTACAAGGTCTAACCAGAATAAAAGTGGAGAGTTTTACAGAAATTTTCTTGCATGAACTTTATTTCATGTTTGTAGGATAGAGTCAACCCAGATTCTTGTTTTTGTTGCCTCATAAGCATACCAAGTTGCAGGGGAAAAAAGAAGAAACTATGCTCAAAGCTGAAATCTGTTTTTTTAAATAAATCATCTCGTTCTACTTCTATCTGTGCCAGCAGATTCTGTCAGTCCAATCAACTGATTTAATGATTTCACAGTGGTTACTATTACATGTAACTAGTAACTACCATGAATGAATAAAACTCTGGATAAAAGATTCAATTTCATTGTCTTATTAAAAATACATATTGATATTTTTCATTTTGATAGTCATGTTTCTCATTTCTTACATGTGTCAATAAAATACATATTTACAAAGGAAAAAATATATTCTTTTTGGATAATAATAATGCTTCTCAAACAAAAAGAAATAGTAAATGAAAATCCAGTTCTGTGGAGTTCTGCAGTGTATGAAAATGCACTCCACAATACAGTGTGACACACATTTAAATTGCTATCATTAGGGTAATGATTCACAAGCAACAGTCTTAAAGCCACCGTCCCTTGGGGACAGTCAGTCACTTGGAGGCTTTGAAGTCAAATGGCATTTTGTTCTCTATTGTTATATGCTCATTTTCTCTTCAAGGTGGTTATATATTTCCATCATTCAACAGCATGTTATTGTCATGCCACCATATAAAAAGATTAAAAGAGCACAGACTTTCACCAACAGCTATCACACATATAAACTGTATTATATTAATGGATATCATCAGTAGAGACATGAATGGTAACAAGAATATACAGTCCCATCTTCCTGTCATTGGTCAATAGAAATACATCTATCAAATCTCAAGAAAGGATAAGCAGTTTTATCCAAGGTAAAGAATGTTCCCTTTTTCAGATACCTAACAACAAATCCTAGCTAAGTTCTGATTCAGGCTTTTACATAATCTGGCTGGGAAAAGCCACCATGGGCCCCTAACACCGATTTCCTCAGGCCGTAAAATATTCAAAGAAAATACAAACTAAGAAGAAAAAGAAGGGGGAAATTGTTTGAAAACTGTAAAAAAATGAAAGAAGACAAACTTAACATTGGCATTTACTTCACATGTATAACTTATCACAGATCAGAAAACTGGGGGGTGGAGGAAATCAGTTCAAAAGATCATCTGTTTGTTGATGCTTCATGGTTTGCTTCATTGTATTCCTTCCTAACTGTACAGCAGTAACTGTACATTTTCACTCATGCCTGTTCTTAGGGCTTTTCCGCACATTGGGCATTATTGCGTTAAGCCTGCTGTATGGAAAAGTGTGAGAAATAATCACGACTCACTGGGACTCCACACCTCTGGAGCTGTCTTGAATGTTTCTGGGATCTTTTTGCACATCTTGCACTCCTCACCCGCTGCCAGAAACGCGAGAAGAGAGAGCAAGGCACTTTATTCTTGTTTCACTGAGGCCTGCCAGCCAGTGTCACCAACCAATCCCCTAGGGGCATAGCTGATTGACATATGTACTTCTGGAGACCACCATTTTTTAAAAATAGATTTATTCATTTAAACACCTATCTGAATATTCATAGAGGCACAGACAATCAAGGGCAGGACATTCGAGGTGGATGTAGCACTTCTTCGACTCCATACATTTCTTGTGCTGGTGGCCTGCTGGTTGTCTTTTTGAATCCACTTTTTGGGATTCACCAACTTGTACTTTAAAATGGTGGATGTAGCAAGCAGTTTGCTGGCCAGATGCGAGATGCTGGTGACGTCATGTGGAGCGACCATAATATAGCATCTTTAGATGGCAAGTATGACACTAAATGGTGTGCAGAAGAGCCCTTACAATTTGAAGCCTGCTAAAAAGGCTTCAAATGTCTAACGTTGCTATGTTCCAGTCTTCCCCAAAACAAGCCACTGGGGTGATGGTAGATGGCAGAAACTCAGTCTCTAGTAGTAGACATCTGAACTCTTCCAATTCCATCATTGTGGGATCACTGGGTAAAAGCAGGATCTAGAATACTTTAAATTGATCCTCACAATTTCATGGGATTCTTACACTGAAATAAAACAAAATGCCAATGTACTGTAGTTCATGTTTTGAACTATAAGCAACACAAAAATAATGGATCCTCATGATTATTATCTGGAAATGCTGAAAATTCAGCATTAAATGACATGTCATAGCCAAGTCCACAGACTAGACCAGAAGAAACTAAGTTATGCCATGGCATAACACTATACATTCAAGATATATATACTTAGGGATTCATATGATTTTTACATGCAGTTGCCCAAAACATATCACATATCACATCCACACATTGAACACAAAAGAAGTATGGAACTAGTACTTGGCGCTCTCTAGGTGCAGGTTTGTAATTCACCCTTCTCCCAGTATGACCACTATGACCCACTATGGACAGAACACCCATGCTGGCGGTGGCAGGGCATCAGGGAAAATTCCCAATTATACAGGTGTAACCCTTTGTAATGGGGAAGGTTCAATTAAATAAAAGACAGCACCTTTATGGCCTGACAAAATGAGAAATTACTTCAAAAGAAAAGAAACCATTTCGGGCATTGGATAAATTTAACTATAACAATATTTATCATCAACCCCAGAACTGTAAAACTAGATATATAATAAAATCACAATGGCTATGAGCATAGCAACATTAATGGGAACAAAATCTTCAGTGTCCTTCAAAAAGGGCACTCAGCACAGAACCAATCCTAACACACTGGAAGGAGAAAGTCCAACTTGAAATTATAGAAGTGCCTGGCTGCTGCTTCTGATCTTCCACTTCAGGAGTTGACTTGCTGCTGCTGCTGCTGCTGCTGCTCAGGGACTCACTCCCTGGCTTGGCCTGCAAAAGAATTAGCAGTTCCCTCAGTCAAGCTCTGGGCCTTCTCTCTCCTGCTGCAGGGCCAGACTGACTCAGAGGGGAAATGCCTTACTTTCAAACAGTGCACAATTGAAAAGAAGAAATTATAAGGTGCAACCTTCCCCCCTGGCCATTATGCCCACCAAGTACCTGCAAAAGAATTAGCAGTTCCCTCAGTCAAGCTCTGGGCCTTCTCTCTCCTGCTGCAGGGCCAGACTGACTGAGGGGTGGGGCTTTTGCACTAATATATGAGCAACTTACTCACTGCTCATGCTCAGTAACCTTTGGCTTCCTAGACCTAAATCCTAAACTGATGGAAATTATTAAAACAAAAATGACATGGGTTACACAGGCACCTGCCGCCAGCACGGGCATGGCCCGGCCCAGGGCCATGGAAGGCCTGCGTTATCAGAAGGCGGGAACTTCTGCAGTCCTCGGAATACTGTGGGCACTGGCAGGGGCAGGGGCAGGCTGGCGCTGTGCATAATTGCCAGCACTGGGCCTTTTGGCCTGCCCGGCCCACGCCCCTGCAAGCTCCGTGGAGCCAGCAGGGGCATCCCCCTGCCCCCTCCGTTGTGTGTGGTGGGAGTCTGGCCCCTCCTTGCTCCCTCCTGCTGCCATTAAATTGCCCAGCAGCGTCCCGGGCTTCCTGGCCCCAGCACACAGCACATGCACGCTCGCTACATCGGGGAGCCCTGCCAATGTGCATACACAGGGAACAGCGGGGCATCCTGCCCCGCTGCAATGGCACAGCAGCAGCTCGGAGTAGCGGCCGCCATGCATAATGGGTCCATGTTTGGAAAAGGTAGAAAGACAGGAAAGATAGCAATCTGGATACAATAGAGTGGATTTTTAATCCACACCCTGTGGCCAGCAACCAGTTTGCATTGGCAGCATCTGTGCAGCTTTCTGAAAGCCCAATTCAAACCAGTTTGGCAGGTTTATAACTGTTCAGCACAAACAGATTAGATGATTTCCTCAAATCTGATCAAAATAATAAAATAAATAAATAAATAAAAGCATCAAATATGGTATGTTTTACTGTTGCATATGCATATGGTGAAAATCACAGCATCCCTAGGGATGTTAAAATGTTAAAGACTATAGAGACTAGTGAAATGCCTAGACTTTCATGTAGTGGGATGTGATGTCTCTTCTGAGTCAATCTCTGAAAGTTTCCAAGATAAAGAAATCCTAGAAATTCCTAATTAAACCTTTTCTAGCTTTGATTTACATTAGTTCCATTCTCCGAAAGTCCTTTTGACTACAGCTGTCTGAGAAGGCAGCCCATGCTCAAGTGGCAAGGGAATTGTGTCTTTACTAGGTTTTTTTAACGTTAAGTTTCCACTTCTGCCCAGGAGGTTAGTTACAGTATCACTTCCGCCCTGGAGACTGGACTGCTCCTTTGATGGGAAGTTTCTGATTCCTGCTTCTGCAGGAATCAGCCAATGATAAAGAATTAAGGTGGAAGAAAAAGGTGTTTTTACACACCTTAGCCAGAGAAAGAAGCTTAGATGCTATTACCTAAAGGCATGCTCCTAAGGGGAATGACACAGTAAGTAGGAAAAGTAGAACAGCTTTGGGGGCTTTCGGGAAAGGGAAAGAGAAAATAATGACAGATAGGGAAATGAAATGCCCCCTGCAAGTCCTTGTGGCTCCCCTGTTTGTATAATGATAGTCTTTAGTTCACAAAAGTATTTTATTACTTTATATAGTTTAGTGAAATACAGGAGCTGTAGGCAGTTTAAAGATTGCCAAATGAGATAAAATGAAAAGCATTTTTTGACAAAGTAATCAAACAGAGAAGCTGGATATTTAGATGGTCTGGATGGCATTGTGCATGCTACCTTTTATCAAGGTTCACTTGCAGCTGGTCAGAAAGGTCAATGAGGTGTGCAACCTATCTATTACTTCTTCTGTGTCTAAATGGCTCTATATGTCCCAAAGGCCTGTACATTATTATTTTATTGGGGGGGGGATCACAACTTGCAATGAAAATAAATATTTGTTAATAGTACTCTTGAGATGAATAGGAAAAGTTTGCCATCACTAATGAGTTTATCCAGGATTAATATATGCATACCGACTATTGTAACATAATTTATGGGATGCATCACACTGCCACAAAGTAGGTTCTTTTTCTAGCTGGGTAAGTCACTCAAGGGTGCTCTGACCAGACACACTGGGATCGTTGGTGTTTAGCAATGTTACAAAATAGAATGCTGTATTTGAAAACGTTTATCAAATGCATGCAACCAATCCCAATGCTGGCTTTGATGGTACAAGTTGCATAAGATGGTTCAGTATACCTCCAGAATCCTGTGATCTCATGTCAAATTGAGAAGGCTAACTGGTTCAAGGTCACCAATAAGGTCCAGGCGGGGAAGGGATCTGAACCCTGGTCTCTTTAGTCCTCCTCTACCTACACACTGTTTTGTATAGGTAGTGAATCTTGGTCCCTTGAAATACTGTTCTCTCTGCTGGGCTTCTAGGAACAAGAGCAAAAACTGTGTGTAGGAAACTGGTGTACAGCCTGGATGGTGGAGTGTAAGGCAGAAGATACACTTGCCCCCACTAGATGTCAGGCTGTAACTGCCATACTAACCCAATAATGTCCAATAATGTATATACATAGCAATCAGTAAGCACAACACAAGAGAGGGACACAAACTAAAAGCCAGAGTAGATAAAAAGCAAGATTATCTTATAAGCAATGAGGATCTGAGACCTCTAAATACCTTTAATTTTCTTTAAAAGCAGCCAATGGAAGGAAGAAGGGGCTAATGCTCATATAATCAATATCTTTAAAAAATCTCACTCTCCAGCTGCTATTAAAAGTTTGTATTACAAGTGTAATCCTAAACAGAGTTAAACCTTTCTAAAAGAATTGAAGTTGGTAGGCTTAGAAGGATGTAACTGCCTGGGATTCCACTGTTAACTAGACTGTTAACTGGACCTTCCATCTCCCAAAGGCAAGAGAACAATGGAACAGATTCCCATACACATCGAGAGAAGGTATACTTGACTGTGTGCTTAAGAAGAAGAAGAAGAGTTGGTTCTTATATGCCGCTTTTCCCTACCCGAAGGAGGCTCAAAGCGGCTTACAGTCGCCTTCCCATTCCTCTCCCCACAACAGACACCCTGTGGGGTGGGTGAGGCTGAGAGAGCACTGATATCACTGCCCGGTCAGAACAGTTTTATCAGTGCTGTGACGAGCCCAAGGTCACCCAGCTGGTTGCATGTGGGGGAGCACAGAATCGAACCTGGCATGCCAGATTAGAAGTCCACACTCCTAACCACTACACCAAACTGGCTTAAGATGTTCTGCAGTCTTGATGGCAGGCTGACAAAAACTCCTGAGCCCAGAGATGTGTTGACCCTGTCCAGCTTTAAAAGTAATTCAAACTAATTATCAATCACACCTGCATTATATCACCCTGAATATAACCACACACATGTTTTGTACATGTTGCAAGTATGTTGCCAGATAGAATAGGTCTTATCTGGACTTTGGTACTGTACGTTCCCCTCAAGAGGGTCTTATGCTTCTGTAACAAACATCTGGACTTTAAAAGTAATAAGCCAGTCTTCTGGCTATCTCCTGCTGATACAATGAGATACACTTATTTCAGGAGATACAGAGAATGATTCAAAGATGGCTGTGCTCTGTACAACAATAAATTTTAGAATATGGATCAGAAAATGCAGTAAAATGGCCTAACACTTCAGGGTTGATTTTCATACATATCATATGAAATCCAACAAATTTCAATCTTGTCCCAATACTTTTTAACATTTATGTGAAACCACAGGAAGAGTTTATGTGGAAATTTGGGCTGACTTGCTACCAATATGTGGATGAACTCAGCTTTATGTCACTCTTCCAGAAGATCCAGGGTGGCAGAAGAAACTGTGAATGGGTGCCTGGAGTTAGTTCTTGGAGGGATGAGGGCTGAAACTCTATCTCAACAAAACAGAACAGATACTGGTAGGGAGAAGGTCTGATCCAGGAATGGGGATATCTCTTGCTCTGGATGGATTTGCACAAGTTAATAGTGTGGTAATGCTGGTAGACCTGGCCTTCCTGTGGTGCAGTGGCCAGGAGTGCCTTTCACCATCCTTGGGCAGTGAGCTGTCTGAGGCCATTCCTGGGCAGGACAGATCTTGACACTGTGATAACTATTAAATTACTGTCATATGCTTAAAGTCTGTCCTAGGGTTGCCAGGTCTCCTGCTATCATCCAGCTGGCAACCCTTGTTACAGTTCTGAGAGGTATGGGGGGCATTAAAATGTCAGCATAGTGTGCACTGTGACATTACTTCCAGAAAAACCTAGAAGGAACATCACACAACTCTAGGTTTTATCATAGTTTCTCCTGATTACAATAAAAATGTCACATGATTTCAGTTTTCTTTTGCTAGTGACATCACACCTCACAAGATGCTGGTGTTCCAGCCCTCCCAGCTACGGCTGGATGCCTGGCAATTACAGCAGTCCTGAAGCTATAAATAGTAGGGAGCTGTGGCTAGAACACTGACTGAAATGGGTCATGAGGGAAACAAGATGTGATTTTTATGATGTATGGTTTTAATATGTTGGATAGCAGAATATATATTTTATAAAATAAATAAAAATAGGGATCATATCCTTACAACTTTGTTCCATCTGCACTGTCTCCCAATTCAATGTGCTGCTTTGAACTTTAAACCTATACAGCTTGGCGCTAGTATACCTATTTCCACATGAATGTACCCAAGAAGTCTGCTCTGGAGTCCCTGCTTTAGGCATCCTAACAATCTGAGACTATATGGGCGGCAACTTGAGAAAGGGCCTTCTTGGTAATGACATTAAAGTTTTGGAACTTTTCCCCCAGGGAAATTCATGTTTCCCTCTATTGTTGGCTTTGGCCAGTGGGAGGAACACTTTTTGTTTAATATGGTGTTTCCTCACTAACTCTTTTTAGCTCTCTTCCCTGTCTATTATATTAATTAATTGTCTGAGTTTACAGACAAAGGGTCTCAAAATCCTGTCCATCAATGAACTTCACTCTACTACATTCCATTTTCTGTATTTACTTATGGTTGCTGATTTTTCTGTTAGCTTTCTGTTTCCATAAATACAGCAAACTACAGTCAAGTGAACAACAATAGTAAATTTCAAATAAATATCCAACAAACCAGTAACAATCAGAAAGGCAACAGAAAAGCAAGAATAATGAAATTATATTACAAGATTGACACAATATTCGTGTAATAATAAAAACTAAAAAGAACAACAATAAAAGTCATGTGAGAGAGAAATGGGGCAACACTAGAAAATAACCATAGTAAATACATGAAGAAGAAGAAGAGTTGGTTCTTCTATGCTGCTTTTCTCTCCCTGAAGGAGTCTCAAAGCGGCTTATATTCATCCTCCTTTCATAGAATCATAGAATCATAGATAGAATCATAGAATCATAGAGTTGGAAGGGGCCATACAGGCCATCTAGTCCAACCCCCTGCTCAACGCAGGATTAGCCCTAAGCATCCTAAAGCATCCAAGAAAAGTGTGTATCCAACCTTTGCTTGAAGACTTCCAGTGAGGGGGAGCTCACCACCTCCTTAGGCAGCCTATTCCACTGCTGAACTACTCTGACTGTGAAAAACTTTTTCCTGATATCTAGCCTATATCGTTGTACTTGAAGTTTAAACCCATTACTGCGTGTCCTCTCCTCTGCAGCCAGCAGAAACAGCATCCTGCCCTCCTCCAAGTGACAACCTTTCAAATACTTAAAGAGGGCTATCATGTCCCCTCTCAACCTCCTTTTCTCCAGGCTGAACATTCCCAAGTCCCTCAACCTATCTTCATAGGGCTTGGTCCCTTGGCCCCAGATCATCTTCGTCACTCTCCTCTGTACCCTTTCAATTTTATCTACGTCCTTCTTGAAGTGAGGCCTCCAGAACTGCACACAGTACTCCAGGTGTGGTCTGACCAGTGCCGTATACAATGGGACTATGACATCTTGTGATTTTGATTTGATGCCTCTGTTGATACAGCCCAAAATGGCATTTGCCTTTTTTACCGCTGCATCACACTGCCTGCTCATGTTTAGTTTACAATCCACAAGTACCCCAAGGTCTTGTTCACACACAGTGCTACCTAGATGCGTATCCCCCATCCAGTAGGCATGCTTTTCATTTTTCTGACCCAGATGCAGAACTTTACACTTATCTTTATTAAATTGCATCTTGTTCTCATTTGCCCATTTTTCCATTGTGTTCAGATCTCGTTGAACTCTGTCTCTATCTTCCGGAGTATTTGCCAGTCCTCCCAATTTGGTGTCATCTGCAAACTTGATGAGTAGTCCCTCCACCCCCTCATCTAGATCATTAATAAATATGTTAAAAAGTACCGGGCCGAGCACCGAGCCCTGAGGTACCCCGCTACTCACCTCTCTCCAGTCTGATGAAACACCATTGACAACAACTCTTTGAGTGCGGTTCTCTAACCAATGCCCTATCCACCTGACTATCTGAAAATCCAGATTGCAGTCCTTCAACTTATCCATCAGAACATCATGGGGAACCTTGTCAAAAGCTTTACTAAAATCCAAGTAAATGACATCAACTGAATTTCCCCGATCCAGCAAACCTGTTACTTGGTCAAAAAAAAGAAACTAGGTTGGTCTGGCAGGACCTGTTGCAGACAAATCTATGCTGACTTCCTTGGATCACCAAATTGTCCTCCAGATGTTTGCAGATCGCTCCCTTTAATATCTGCTCCATTATCTTCCCCACAACAGAGGTCAGACTCACTGGTCTGTAGTTTCCCGGGTCATCCTTCCTCCCTTTTTTGAAGATCGGAATAACGTTTGCTCTTTTCCAGTCCTCTGGGACATCTCCAGTCCTTAAAGAGGTTCCGAAGATGATGGACAAGGGCTGTGCAAGTTCTCTGGAAAGTTCTTTGAGTACTCTCGGGTGCATTTCATCTGGACCAGGGGATTTGAACTCATCCAGTGCAGCTAAATGCCTCTCGACAACCTATCCATGTTAACCTGCCACCCAGACACTATCCTTTGGCTACAGCCATCTCTAGATGTGCCTAAACACTTTGACCTGTGGGAAAAAACTGATGTAAAATAGGTACTAAGCCTTTCTGCTTTCTCTGCATCTTTCATTAGAGTTTGTCCATCTGCACCCAACAGTGGGCCTATTGCCTCCTTGACTTTACGTTTGCTCCTCACATAACTGAAAAATCTTTTCTTGTTACAATGGGCTTCCCTGGCCAATCTTAGCTTTCCTCTCTTCACAACAGACACCCTGTGAGGCAGGGCACCCTGTGAGGCAGGTGATATCCCTGCTCGGTCAGAACAGCTTTATCAGTGCTGAGGTGAGCCCAAGGTCACCTAGCTGGTTGCATGTGAGGGAACAAGGAATCAAACCCGGCTTGCCAGATTAGAAGTCCGCACCCCTAACCACTACACCAAGCTGGCTCTCATGTAGTTCAATAGCATGCTCCATTTTTGTTGTTTAAATCTCTACTTTCCTTAGGTATTATGAGGAAGATGTGTGTAAAAATACCCTTATTTATTAGTTCATCTTATTGTTCACCTGCTTTCTGGGGGTGCCAAACCTTCTGCCATGCCTATTTTGTAATTTTAACTGCCCATAAGATTTTTAAAAAAACTGCAATATGCTTAACATTAGTATAAAGGATCCTTTGACAGGAGGAGGACAATACATAAAATTTATGTGGAGAAAATTCATGGGCAAAAAACTATTTTCCATATAAACCAGTGGAAATCAAAAGTAGTAACAGAATTATTAAAATGAATAGTTTAACAGCTGAACAATGGAATTACATAGCATTAATGAGTTCACTGAAGAACTGATCATTGTTTAATAATATTTTTTGTTTATTCCATACTAGGCAGAGGACTTCTTTTTCCCCACTCAATACAGTGGGAGACGACAACAATGCTGGAAAACCTCCCCTCAGAATTCATTACCTAAGCAGCAATATTTCAAATTCTTCTTTTATAAAGGAAGTTAAAATGTATTGTTAAAATTGTTTGGCAACATAAAACATCTTCTGGAGACAGTTAATGAGTTCATTTCAGAGTTTACAAAAGCTCTGCCATGGTTTGGCAGCCTCATTATAAACAAGATAGGCTGCCAGACTCTTAACCCTTAATCGCTCTTTAATGTATCACTGAATGTGGAACATATTTGGAAAGCTGGATAACATTCATTCAAGTTATAATTAGGGCCTCATGATTTAAGTCACTAAAACTGACAGATTAGTCAACTGAAACTTTGGTAGCTTAATCTGTGGGTCTGTGAATGAATGATATATGAGTTTATTTTTAATGTGATTTTAGTTCCTGTAAAAGGAACAAGAAGAATATTCAAAATGGTTTTCCCCCAAGTTCTCCTTATAACAAGCAATTTCTTTTATTACTCTATGAGCTTGTTCATACACAGACAATTTTCAGAGGAAACTGTATCTAGATGGGTCAGCACTGCTGTTTCTGTTAGACCTGACAGCAGTGTTTGACATGGTGAACCATGGGCTGTTAAGCTAATGCCTAGCCGATGTAGGAATACAGGGAGGAGCTATAGTCCTTCCCACATGATCAGGGACAGAGGGTTGCACTAGGGGAGAGAACCTCCCAGCAACAGGCTATTCTCTCCCAGGTGCTATTTAATATCTATATGGGTTCCCTTACCCAGTTGATCTGGAGTTTTGGGCTGGGTTATCACCAGTAGGCAGATGACACCGAGCTATTTCTCCTGATGGATGGCCATCCATTTGCCCCTTCAGATTCCCTGACTGGCTGTTTGGAGGCCATTGTGAACTCATTCAAACAGCTTTAGCTGAAGTTGTATCCAGCTCAGATACAGGTCCTGTGGCTGGGTCAGCATGTCACAGGGGAGGTATTAAACTCCTGGATCTTGATGGGGTCACTTTAACATTGTAATTCATGGTCAACAGCCTGGGTGTGATTCTGGAGGCCCAAAAGTTGCCTATCAGGTATTTTATCATCTCTCCTAGGCATAACAAGTTACACCCTACCTGATGGCATCCAACCTCAGTACTGTGATCCATCCAATGGTCTCCTCCAGACTAGAGAACTTGAAGCTTGAACTTTGAAGCTGCTTGGAAAGTTCCAGTTGGTCTCAAATGCAGCTTCTTGGGTCCTTACTGGATCCCAACTGCACTGGCCCCAGATTGGAGATGAGATCAGTTTCAAGGTTTTGGTATTAACTTTAAAGCCCTAAATGGTCTGGCACTCTCATATATTTAGGACCATCTCTTCCAATATGCCCCCCCCAAGAGCACTAAGATGTAACAACCAAAATTTGTCCAGGCTCCCTGGCCTCAAAGAGGTGAAACTGGCCTCAGCCAGAGCCAGGGCATGGTCTGGTCCTGGTCTGGCCTAGCAGAATGCTCTGCCAGATAATACCAGGGTCCTGTGAGACCTTAGCCAGTTCCACAGGGCCTACAAGACAGTGCTGTTCTGCCAGGCCTACAGTTGAGGCCAGAGTTAACATTGAGAAGATACTAGCCTCCCTGTTGGAAAGTCCACCCATAGGTAACATCTAAGTATTCCATATATCTCCTCAGGCAAAGGTTTATAAGAAGAGACAGCTGCAGGTTTTCAATTTATTCAGACTAGCTGAATTTTAAATTTAGATTTAAAAATTTTAACTTACATGACATAGTTTCTATCTAATTTTATTGTAAGCCACCCTGAGCCCTTTAGGGGAACAACAGAGTAAAAATCAAATAAATGTGTAAATACTATCCTTAGTACCCTCAAAATGCACCTATACTGAAGACTGGTGGTACATGAAGGCATTTACATTTAGTCAGCTGATTCATTAAAATACACACGATTAATCAACAAAACTTCATTAACAAGGTACAATCTTAGTAATTATTATACTCAAAAGACTCTTCTCTATACAAGCAGCACAACATGTGCAATAAAATTACAGATGTCTGATGCACCAAATGCAATACACTAATTCACATAGTGTAATTTAGACAAGTGAAATGTTCTGGAATTCACCATTTTAATACAGCAAACATCATAACCATAGGTAAATCTTTTTCATCTGGTAGTGATTTGAATATTTCTATTGCTAATACCCTTTTCCATGTGTATTCAACTACAACAGGTCTTTCAACACCCTGCTTCATACCCATTAATCATGAATGAGATCATTATGATCAGTGGCACCACAATGAATATCAAATGAAGGCACCATTATTTAGATCCTTCCAGGATATTAGGACTAACCATTAAGCACAATTCAAAGAGCTCTGAGACATGAGATTCTGTAGCTAAATCACACTGAATATCTACCCCTTAGGGGTTAGTAGTTCTCACTTCCTATAATAAAATAATTTTCAGGGCAATTTTAAGGTAATATATATCTCACTGTCCCTCCTTGTAATTTATTATCATTAACATAAAAAAAGAGCAGGCACTATCTTACCTACAACACATTTCAGTAATTCTGGGTTTAACACCCAAGAGTTGTGAAAATAACACAGTTTGTACAACTCTTTTTAAAAAGCCTTTCTTATTTCTTGCCCATCTACTATGAAATTCTGATACTTAAAACAGTCCTGTACACACAACAGTCTATACTCACACTGCATTACAGAAATAATACTAGTGCTATTGCAAGCAATGATTTAACATGGATGCTCCATTGTCAACTGGATTATGACAAAAGTTCAGATAGAAAGAGAGTTAGCAGATACCATATATAGTCGTGTATAAGCTGAGTTTTTCAGCACAGTATTCACACTGAAAAAGTGTTCCTTGGCTTATACGCGGGTATATACGGTAATTGAAATAAAAGCCTGCTCCAACTTTGGTTGCCAACTTTGGGTACTGTTGTTCTGCTCTTGTTTGCTGGCCCTCTTTTGCACTTACAGAGCGAGTTTCCTGTTTTTTCTGTGAAATAAGTTTTCAAAAACAGTTAACCTACTGGTGCTTCAATTCATGTAAATGTACCAGTAACTGCTGCATTTTCCACCCTCGGCTTATCTGAGAGTCAATTTGCCCAGATTTTGTGGTAAAATTAGGTGCCTCAGCTTATATGTGGGTCAGCTTATATGCGAGTATATACGGTAAGAAAAATCAGCACTCAGTTGTCTGTTTTCACCTCACTTAATGTACAATATAGTCACTGATGCCACTGGTTTGTCATATGGGACTTACATCAGAAAAAGAAGTACATCAAGGAAGTTTCTATATCATGTGATAATGTGCAAATAATCATTTCCCCAGTGACTCCAGTGGTATCTATAAATTCTAATATGTAGACTGTTCTATTTGTAGAAGATACATTTGCATTTTCAAACAGGGACATCCAGTCTATTTTATTACTGCATCGATTCTTCTATTTTAGTTGACCACAATGAAAATACATGTATTACACACATATATGTTCATTATGCTTTCAAGTTTCTCCTTCTAAAATTCTACAATTCATTCACGCTATTTGGGTATAAAAGCAAGCATTTTTATAGTTAAGAAAAAGTATGTGGTATGACTCTCCATAAAAAGGCACCGTATATTGTGTTATAAAAGCTGAATATTCAAGATGAGTCAGAGAACACAGAAAGAAGACCCCCCCAAAAAAGGTTCCCTTAGGCTACAATCCCAGTGATACTGTTCTTTAAGTCTCATTGAATAACCTGGGATTACACTTTAGCATGCTTGTTTAGAATTGCTTCCTTAGGCCAATTCCACACATGTGGAAAAGCCCAAGCGAGTGGTCACATGATGCAGCCACTGGGCAAGTCCCCTCCCAGTCCTGTTGTGGATCAGGCGCTGTTGCCCTGGGCTAAAGGAATGAGGGAAAGCCTGTGTTCCCTTAGCTGCTGCCAGTGTCAACATGTTGTGTCCCACAGCAGGCCTGTGTAGACAGGGAAGAGCTAGGCTTTCTGGACCTGGCTCCTTCCTGCTATTCAGTGGCCCAGAGGTGGTAAAGAATGCATTGGGCAGCTTCATGGCACTTTGCTGCACTGGAGGGCAGACTGGAGCATTCATTTTTATTATGCAGGAAGGTAGAATGTGTGGAATGCAATCCCACCCTCCCTCAAAGTAACTGTCCCCGTGGTCCCTACTGTTGCTTTGTTTCCCGGGAGATACATTTCAGCGGGAGTGGATCCAGCACTGAAATGCGCCCCCTGTGGGGACACAGTAAACTGCAGAGCTTTATGCTCTGCAGCACTGCCGGCAGCCCAGTCACTGTGTAGTCACTGTGTAGAATGAGCCTCTGTCAGTTAAATGTGAAATGTTGTGGCTAGCAATAGCCACTGGCAAAAAGATCTTGCTGATACTGATGCAACAGGCCAACCTGAGAAAAACTGTGCTCCCGAAATTGTCTCATAATTTCTTCTCTTCATCATTATCATGGAAAGGAAAATAAAAGAAAAATAACTAAAATTACAATGTAATGACAATCGAGTCTTTCTTAAAGTTTCTAGATGACCGTAAATGTTTAAAGGAGAAATACGTGGTCAAAAAATATGAGATGACCTGAATACTTGGACTCTAAATTATGAGTATAAATCTTTTCAGCATCTTTCATTGCTGTAAAGCAATAAAACACAGAACTTCAAAAAGTTAATAACTGTCGAAAGATCAAAATAGATTTTTTGGGGGGGAAAAAGACAGAACATGTAGAATTTACACTCCTGAACAGGGCTATCAGAAATAGTCTCCATAAACATCAACAAAAGGTATTTTCTGGGCTCTGCTTAGCCTGTTTACCTGTTGTTGTTAGAGATAAACTGAGAATGTTAGTGTCACTTTTAGACATCCACACCTGGTAAAGAGCAGAAATAACAGACTAGGCGCCATTTAGACAATTTCCTTTGTAAACATCACATCTTGTCTGAAGTATTTGATGTTTTGAACATTGTAAGGTTTTTCATAGTACAGAAATTGACATATAAGGATAATTTTGCAACACAAAATAGCATCAATGTTATTCGCAAAAGACATCATAGATATCGACTGATGTAAGCCAGAAAAACAATAAGATTATTAAGAGTAAGAATTTCTGAGTGCAGGAAGCCCCTTTTATCACCATCATAATTCTAAAAATATGAGATCTATGCATAAAGCAACTGTATATAGCCCAGCTGCAGGTAGACTAATAATGATGAATGTTAGTCTAGGTGAAGCGTTTTGGATTCATACATCCTCCCACCAGGCCTGAAAGATATATTGGAATTGTTGCTGTATGTGAGAGGTATGAGATATATGAAAACTGATGCTGGCTCAGTTGTCTATGATTATTTTCAGGATTATCACTGGGCAAATATATTTTTAGGATCTGCAGGTTTTTGGAAACCATGTTTTACTACATACATATCTATTTATTAAAAATGCAAGGCAGCTTACAATTTTGTATTAAAAACAAACAGGCTAAAATGAAACCAGTATCTTCTGAAATGAAATCACTGTGTCCGTGACATGTATAAGAATTTTCCCATACACTATGGTATACAGCAGAAAGATTAGGGGAATTTCTAGATGCTGTGATGTCACTTCAGGGTAATAATCTGGAAGTGATGTCATGGCATTTGCAATACTCCCTCTTCCCAAGGCTTAACTGCTGAAAGCTTACAGCCACAGGGCTTGCAACACATGGTATGGCAAAAGCTATATTATAACCATGAGGCCTCACGTTTTGGGGCCTGGGTATTGCTTCAAAAATTAGTGGTAGCAAGCTGGGCTTTACATTAGCTTTTATTTTGTACTGGTTATCTGCAAAGTCCAATCCTACTACAATATTATCTCTGACCATCTCCTAGACTAATTAGGCCTTATTCTGTGTTGATAAAAAGAAAGCAATTATTTAAACTTGAAATAAACTATATTCAAAGCTTGCTATCTTCTGTATTATCTAAACTGATTAACAAGGAACATTATAATTATTTTAAAACAGCAATTAATTTTGTATCTTTGAACACTTTGCCTTTTCAAATTATCGTTAACTTTTTTGTCAGAAAATACATACAAGCTCTTCTGGTGATAGGATTTTTTTTCGCAAAATAGGAGAGAATGAAGCCAATCTATAATTTCATTATATTTGGATTTTGTTTATATCCTAAAATACACATTTGTATCTAAATAAATTCAGTATGCTAAAATGGCAGTACAATTGTTAGCTTAAATTCCTGTCAAAGGAATTTTTATTAGAAAAGCGATCTTATGGATTTTTCAATACATTTTGTGGAAACCTAAAAAATGAAAACATCTTTGCTACAAAGCACAGAGTATGCTTTCACTTCTTCAGGTAACATTGTTTGCAGATCAGAAGCTGGCCCAGACCTTAGTCTACAGCAGTGGTCCCCAACCTTTTTATCACTGGGGACCACTCAACGCTTGACAATTTTACTGAGGCCCGGAGGGGGGGGGTAGTTTACTCCTCTACTCTCAACCACTGCCCTAACGCTCTCTGATCGCTATGGTAATGTTTAAACATCCCTTCAAAATAAGATACAGACACGCCACAACAATGTACATAAGGAACAATTTATTTTCATGGAAATTTTAACTCATGACAATGACAAATCAATGGGAACCCTGAGTTTGTTTCTCAGCAACGAGGTAATCCCATCTGGGAGTGATGGGAGACAATGACACCTGAAGTGTGTTGTAAAAGGCCGGGGGGGGGGTGACGTAAAGGGCCGGGGTGGGGGAGAAGGCGTCCTTCGCGGCCCACCTCCAATTAGTCGATGGACCACATGTGGTCCACAGCCCACAGGTTGGGGATTGCTAGTCTACAGCACATCCTATCACTTTCAAAAGGTCCCCAGGCCCAAATGCTGGTATTTCTAGGTAAAAGTATCTCTGGCAGGATGGCACAGAATAATCTGCAGATAAAACCACCAGATCTACTGTTACCTCAATTAAGCAATATTGGTATGACTTGACCAATGGTTTGATTCTGAATAAATCAGGTTCATATGTTAAAGGCAGTGAGAAGAATTAAGTGGTGACTCACAAAAGCTCATATCCTGCCCCAAATTTGGTTACATTTTAAGGTCCTACTGGACTAATGCTCTTTTCTATTGTAGAGCTTCCTGTACGTATGAATCTGATCAAAACAGGCAAAGGTAAACACACTTATTGATACATTTTGCCAAGTATGTGTGATGAAAGACTATTTGGAATATTAGCTATTAATGAATAGAGCATTGTTGCTATGTGCTTGAAATTCTGAAGGCTACTGAGATGCTGAAGGCCACTGAAATTTCATGCTGAAGGCTACTGAGATGCTGATTGAGGGACATGAACAAGAGTTCAGAATTATAAAAGACTTGTGCATTTACTTTTGCTTTTACTTTTACTCTATTTCCCAAAAAGTTTTTCAAACAATGCAATTGGTTTTAGAAGCTTTTTCTTACTATGTTAACATTACGTAATGCTGTATGTTTTTCCAGAAGCTACTGAACTATAGCCACTTTGGATTAGTCTTATCTTGCCAATCCTCTTGAACAGCAAAATAAAAGTTCTAAGAATAAGGCCATTTATGATTTGGTTTGGGGAAAAACATTCATGGATCAGCTCCTATGTACTGTTTGTACGAGCGTTTCCTACATTTTGCATTGCTAAATAATTGAAAACATTAGCTCCCAAACCATGAAAAATTCATTGCAGTGTGATGTATTATTAATCAATTTAATTTAAAGTGATCTGGAAAGTTCCATTCTCAGTTATGCTGCTTCAAGATACATGCAGTCAATGGATGGTCTTTGTGTCATAGTTAGTGTTGTAACTCTTTTTAGTCTGACAGTTCTTTTAAAAGTGGGTCATGCTGCCAAACACAGTACATCCTCTCTCCATGTAATCCGAAAAACAAAGATGATCAATACTTTGAAATCCTTCTTTAGAGATGTTCAATCCATAGATGTCACAGTATCTTCAAAAATATAACTGCTACCTCAATATCCGTTACACTGAATCAGAAACTTCTTTTTTATAATAAGAAATTGCAGCCCCCTGACATCCATTCTCACATATGCATTTTTAAATCCTCAGGGGTTTTTGGTATCTATAAAACTTAAGGCCATTGCATCCATTGGTGTAAGGTTTTCCATACGTAAAAGGTTTTCCAAATACTATTTCTTTATTACATAATTAAATATGCCCTATATATGATTTCAAAACTAATTATTATACATATAAATAAAAGACAGAGAGAGCAAAACAAATGTTGAAAATATTTTAGAGACTGGTGAAAGAACTTGGCAATATCGGAAGACTTTCTTGTATTTGTGTGTGTGGGTGCAAGGGGGATTCAAAAAATGGTTAGGGCCAGATTCCTTCCCAGGAGCTTTTGAGATCCCTTACTACCAGCTGTTGGTGGTGACAGTGGTCCATTCTGAACCTCTTCACAGTCTAGATGTGTTTCTGCTTCAGCAGCATTTCTTTTTTTTGCTGCTCAAAATAGTTTCCTTTTCCATTGCAACAATGATTTCAACACAAAGCCAAATTTCATTTGTTGCTTGGTAACAACAGTATTACTGAGAAGGAGACTTCGTTTCAAACAAAAAAATGCTGATTGAGACTGTGACCAGCAATAAACTGGCACAAAAGCTAAACTAAGGATTGTTTGGGAAATATCCTTCTCCTGAAAAATATCCAACAGAGAACATCCATTGTATTCCTAATAATAGCATTTATATTAGCATTTTAAAAGGTAGAATGGTGAAAAACTATCCAAGTGGTAGCTATACGAATGCTCTATCTTGATCTACCCTGCAAGGCTGTTGTGTGGATGGTGCCACCCCAGGCCAAGCTGCTTGCCCTGACATGACCCCTGTGAAAGGGTAATTTGACCCCCAAAGGGGTGTGGACTCCCAGGTTGAGAACCATTGGTTTAAAGAAATGGGCTGCTGTTTGTGCACAGAGCCCTGATCCCTTGAAACAGACCCTCCCTGTTTTGCCAAGCTGGGGGAGACTGTTTAAAGAACTTTTTGCTTTCCTGCTAGTATTTATATTAGAAGTAGTGTTACTAGGTCTTTTCCTGTGTCATATCTAGACATATCTACCCTACCCCCAACTACATTTGACTTTAATACATTTGTAGAAATGCCAAGAGATCAGTTCCACCTTCTATGTCACACAGCCTTCAAATCCCAAGGATCATCAAGAGTTCCCAGCAGGGCCAGAACTCCAGAAGCTCTCCCTCTGTGTTGTTCCCCAAGTACCAAGAATACAGAACATCCATGGCTCAGGTATAAAAGCATAAAAGAAGTCATGTTGGATCAGGCAAGTGAATCATGTTGGATCCAGTCCAGCACTTTGTATCACACAATGGCCAAATCCCAGAGGCTATCAGGAGGACCTCTAGCAGGGCCAGAACTACAGAAGCACTTCCCTATACATTGGGTTCCAGCACAGAGACTCTAGGGACATGTCATTCACACAACCTTCCCTGTGAGGTGCAAGGGCTCTTAATGGCCCTTGGGATTTGGCCACTGATGGACTGGTTGGGCCATTGGCCTGACCCAACATGGCATCTTTTTTGTTCTTATAACTGGAGGAGGGTTGCTCTTATTTTTGGTGCTTTGGGGGCAACAGTGGGAAGGCTTTTGGACCTCTTAATGATTTCTGGGATTTTGTGACTGACACAGTGGATTGAATTTATTTATTTACTAGTAAAAAAGCCCATTGCACTTTGAAATGCAAGCCCTTGGAAGGCGGGCTGTGTAAAACTGTAAGCCCTTGGAAGGCGGGCTGTGTCTGGGATGAGGAAGGGTGCCGATTGGCCCCTTCCTCATGAAAGACTATCAGAGGGACCAATCGGCAGGCGCTTCGCGCCTGCCGATTGGTCCCTCCGATTCCTTGACGGAGCAACGTGCTGCTCGCAGTTGCTCCTTGGCTGCCGGCCTGACGCATCGGGAGGCGCAAAGCGCCTCCCGAGGCCTCAGGCCGCCGGCAAGGGAGCGTGGCTGGCGGGTGCTCCCTGCCCGGTAGCCTGACGCGGCGGGAGGCGTGAAGCGCCTCCCGCCGCGTCAGGCCGCCGGCTAGGGAGTCCCCGGCAGCCGCACGCAGGGCGGCTGGTGGGGGCTCCCTGGGCGGCGGCCTGATGCGGCGAGAGGCGGCGAGAGGCCGCCCTGCGAGCGGCTGCCGGGGACTCCCTAGCCGGCGGCCTGATGTGGCGGGAGGCGCTTCACGCCTCCCGCCGCGTCAGGCCGCCGGGCAGGGAGCACCCGCCAGCCTTGCTCCCTTGCCGGTGGCCTGACGCCTCGGGAGGCGCTTTGCGCCTCCCGAAGCGTCAGGCCGGCGGCCAAGGAGCAACTGCGAGCCGCACGTTGCTCCGGCAAGGAATCGGAGGGACCAATCGGCAGGCGCTTTGCGCCTGCCAATTGGTCCCTCTGATAGTCTGTCACGAGGAAGGGGCCAATCGGCACCCTTCCTCATCCCAGACACAGCCCGCCTTCCAAGGGCTTACAGTTTTATTTAGTCCGTGGCGCCCGTGGCGCCATGGGCGGTGTAAAAATTAAATTTATATACCTCCGTTCCCATTTGGGCTCATGGCGGTTCAAATAATAAAAGAATAAAAACACAATAAAACCCATAAAAACCCATAATTACAATTTCTAAAGGTGACAAGACGGCAAGCAAAAAACCCTAACTAAACTCACCCTCTTGACCAGCCAGGGCCAGCCTTCTAACTGTCTTACTGGTGAGAGTGGGGAGACAGATCTATTTATTAACTGATGGACAGAAGGACATGTTGGATCTCAGATTGAATAGCGGGCCCTGCCCTGGCCTCAACTGTATGCCTGGTGGAAGAGCTCTGTCTTGCAGGCCCTGCAGAAAGTTGACAACTCCGACAGGGTCCTTAGCTCTTTTGAGAGTTCATTCCACCAGGTTGGGGCCAGGACCAAAAAGAGTCGAAGCTAGGCAAATGTTCCGAGGGCCCGGGACTACCAGTAAGTTCATACCCACAGAGTGACGAGCCCTACGGGGGGCATAAGCAACCAAGTGGTTCTACAGGTAAACAGGACCCAGACCGCATATAGCCTTAAAGGTCAAAACCAAGACCTTGAACTTGATCCAGAAATAAACTGGTAAATAAAATAAACTGAGTGCAGATGTCGAAGCACTGGCTGAATATGGGCCCTCCATGATGTTCCAGTGAGGACCCTGGCAGCCACATTTTGTACTAGCTGTAACTTCTGGATCAAAGACAAGGACAGGCCCACATAGAGCGAGTTACAGTAATCTAATCTGGAAGTGACCGTTGCATGGATCACTGTGGCCAAGCAGTGCGAGGGCAAGTAGGGCACTAGGAGCCTAGCTTGGCAAAGATGGAAAAATGCCGTCCAGGCTACTTTTGTGACCTGAGCCTCCATGGAAAGGAAGACATCAAAGGTCACTCCCAAATTCCTGGTGACCAGTGCAGGTGTTAATTGCACCCCATCCAGGCATGGGAGACCCACTTCCTGGTCCTGCCCTCTTCTCCCCAGCCACAGGACACTGTCTTGGAGGAGTTGAGTATCAAACAACTCTGCTTGAGCCATCCAGCCACTGCTTCCAAACAACTGGCAAATGTTTTCTGGGGGGGGGGGGGAGGGATCCGGCCGGCCGTCCATTAGGAAGTGATCCATTAGGAACTGATATATCATGGCCTCTGTCATGTTCTTATGGTTAGCTACCAACCTACCGGATGACTATTCCCAATCAGGAGCAGGGCTGGCGTCTGCAAGACTACACTTCAGTGAGGTGAGGAGGAAGCTGCTGCTGGACTCTAGGATTTTGTCGGAGGGAGGACACCTTTTCTTGCACAGAGAGATCTAGCCGCCTCACTCAGGCTTCAGCCACAGCCTCTTGAATCCATCTTAAGAACCTTTCCCTGAAGAAGAGCAAACAGCAAGCCCAGAGTACAGGAATTGTTCTGTTCATGAAGCAAAAGAGATCAGTTTGTACTTCTTTGATAATGCCAGCCCCTACCCCGATCTTGGCATCTCTAGCAATGTGTGAAAGTCAAAGGTAAGCGGGGATGGGATGAGTCTAATAGATATGTCAACTCCAGTGACACAGGAAGATGCTTCGTAACCCCAATTCCTGTGATGGGAAAATACCTGTATGTGCAGCATCATCACTAATAAAATAAAATGCTTGTTAAATAATAAGTTAGTTTCATTTTTATGTGTGCAATATCCTAAACACCAAACCTTTTCTGAGCAAAACTAGGAAGTATTCATCTCAGCTGTCATGAAGCCCACTATGCAAAGCAGCAATTCTCCTCATGGGAAATGATCTGTGTGATTTCAAGGGTTTTTGGGGACATCTCCAGGCAACACCAGGAGGTTGGCAATCATAGGACCTGAGAATATATTTTCTTCTTTGCTGTTTGAGCATGCAGAAGGAAAGGAAGCAGAAGGAGAGGCTATGGGCTATTAAAAGCCAGCTTTCTATTCCCCTCCGTCCCTATCACCTTTCCCATGCAAGCCCTGTCTACCTTCTCTTCCCAAAGCCTACAGTTTTAGGCAGACAAACAGAACCTCCCAATAGCACTGCAGGAAAGGAATATTCTCCAAGGAGCACAAACACTAACAAGCAGGCTTGACAAGGACTGTGGGTGGGGACAGATAGAAGGCAGTTTAAATTGGGATTAATTATGTGGGCTCTACCTCCTCCCAGGAAAGAAAACCACTGGAGGACTAAACCACTCATGCTTGAGGGGAAGGGAAAACCAGGGAAATGGCCAGTTCCCAAGCAGGGCAAATACCAGGGAATCCTTCCAAGCCCCCCCCCCCCCCCTCCACGCAGACCTTTGGAGGTCCATGGACTTCTAGTTGGGAATGACTGGGTTAGAGTATTAGACTCAGATCTGAGAGGCTCGGGTTTTAATCCCCACCCTGCCATGTAAGCCTACAGGATGACCCTGAACCAGTCACAAACCCGTGCTTAACCTACCTCTCAGGATTGTTGTATGGATAAAATGGAGGAAAGAAGAATGATGTGAGCTGTTTTCAGTCCCCTTAGGGACATAAATGAATTGTTATTGCTGCTATTAATCCAACCTTTAAAGAACATATCAAAGATATTCCATAATAATTATGTACTTAAAGAATTGTGTAATATGAAGCAGGTATGTACACCCTGAAGTTGTTCGTTTTTATACTACTTGAAGAGAAGACCTGCTCATTCAAAATGACAGAATGCAGCAACTCCACAAACAAAATCATGATCAATGTATTCTCATTTATATGAGTTGAATGTTCTATAAATAAACATAAACTTTAAAAGTGTACAAAAACATAGCAGAGCACATACTTGGCACACAAAACATCCCAGATTCATACCCTGGCATTTCCACCGAAAGGATCTGAGGTGCTAGGAAAGACTAGTTGAGACATTGCAGAGCTGCTCATAGTCAGAGTATAGGACTGACTAAGATGAATTAGTGTTCTTACTCAGTATGAGGCAGCTCCCTTAACTAACATCTAAAGTATACTTAATCCTATGGGTTCAATTTAAAGGTTTCATTCCAATGTGGACTTCTAACACAAGGAAATTTTCAGTGGCACAGGAACCCCTGGTCTGGTAGAAGAGACATATTCTGCCAGCCAAATACCTTTTGCACCCTAGTCTATAATATTAGTAAAATGGAATCTATGGATCCAGCCCTGTGTAATTTTATTTCTTTATTCAAAATCATATTCTGTTCATTAACAATTTGAAAGCAGCTTGCAACAAAAAGAAATAGACAATATACAATAAAGTAAAAAACAAGCAATCCAATCAACAAACCAAGCCGCAGATAGTGCCAGTGTAAATGAGTAAGCTATAATAAATCAATACCCTTTATCGTCAAAAAAACAAAAATCAATAAAAGCAGAAGGATACAATAAGATAATTCTCAGTTGCTTGCTGTTCTGTAAGCACCACATGCACAAAAACAGTATTTCTGAAGGACATGTGGAAAGCATAGAAAACTTGTTGAAAGTAAGTATGAGAAAGGGAGTATTGGAAAATTATTAGTGTAATACTTCAGCTTCTGCACCAGCCACAATAAATGTGAATGCCTGTCACATTTTGTAGCCCCAGGGCTGCAGTAACTTATACCCTACCAAATTATGCACAAACCCACTGGAGCATTTCATGTGGCTTCCTCTTGTTCCTGTAGCAATATACAGCATCACTTCTGAAATGCTCCTTAGTAGGTACACACTGATTCATTGGAACCAAATATTTTTAAGATGAAATGCATTTAGGACAAAGATACATTTGTTCACTTCAATACTATACCAACACAATTCCATATTCAGCAGCCATTTACCTTACAAGCATGCAGTGAAGTGGTTTAAATGCTTTTTACCTCCTTTCTGATATGTATAGGCTTTTCAAGCCAGTGGTAATTAGACAGGTGCCATTGGTTTAGTAAACAGCAATAAAACCCAGTAAAATCACAACCAATAAAAAACCCCTTATGGAGGAAAACGTCCAAGACACTGCACAATGATTACTGGAGCCACAAAATTTAAATATGTGACACCTAAAATGAACTTAGTATCCTCTAAAAAGCAGCACATAATTTTGGGTTAAAAGTATTTACAAATCATCTAAAGATAAGTTCAAGGAATCAATACTAAAAATGCACGGCCAAGAATATCTAAGCTGGTTAGAGAATAGATTCAAATGAGTAGCCATGTTGGTCTGAAGTTACACAATAAAATCAGTCCAGTAGCACCTTGAAGACCAACAAAGATTTATTCAAGGCGGGAGCTTTCGAATGCAAGCACTCTTCGTCTGACTAAGAACAGACCATCATAACAGTTGGAATATATAAGCAAAAGTGACATTAGTAAACTGTGTCACAACATCCAAACATAGCCACATGATAACTCCCTGCCAAACCAGCCAATCAAACCCCTCGCCCTGCCGCTGCTCTTCTGAGGCCAGTCAGGGAGGGAGGGGGGAGGGCCCACCTGCCGCTGCCATGGCAGTGTCGGCGCGTCCCGCCTTGTGGCCCCAGATTTATGGTCACATAATGTTATACCAGAGTTTCAGCAACATTAGTTTAAAATTTAAACAATGATTAAATGAACATGTCATCAACTAAATGGAGACACTACAACAGAGGAATCAGAAAGAGAATTAAATTGGGAAGGGCAATCATGAAGGAGCTAGAAAATATTCCTAAATGTAAGGATGTGCCATTGGTGACCTAGATCAAGTTGATTCATAAAAGTTGGAGTGAAGATAGCTGACACAAAAAAGGTAGATTCATTTGAAATGTGGTGTTGGATACATTGGACCACCAAAAAGACAGATATGTGGCCTATAGATCATACTAAGCCTGACCTTTCACTAGAAGCTATAATGACTCAATTGAGGCAATCATACTTTGGTCATATTATGAAAAGACAAAAATAATTAGAAATGGCAATAATGCTAGGAAATGTTGAAGGCAGCATGGAAAGAGGAAAACCCAACAAGAAATAGATCAACTCTATAAAGGAAGCCATGGACCTCAGCTTGCAAGACCAGAGCAAGGTTGTAATGATAGGCTTTTCTTAAGGTCAGTAAGTCAGAAGTGACTTGGTAACACTTAACACATACAAATGAACATGGAATGTACCATGAATACAGAAGACAAAGGAACTGTAGGAATACCAGAGTTAGTAGGGAGAACTAAGGTCAGCATGAAGCCCAGGTAAAGTATCTGGAGAAGACAAATACTAATGGAAGTGGTAACCAGAGAAAAAAGGGAAGGGGCTCAGACCCCCTCTCTTGCTGTAACATTTGATAGGGCCTATCAGATAGTGCTGCCTGCAATGTATGAGAAGTTATCTGGAGAGGCAGCTTGCTGGTTTCCAAATATACCTTTTGGGTACCTTTCATTATGGGCATTTCACATTTCCTTGCAGCTAAGTCATGGGGAGGCAACCAGCTACACTAAATGTAGGGTTCTAGTAGGAGGGAACTGAAATGAGGAAAGAAGGAATACATAAAACTTTCCACAAAGGGATGCACCTGTACCTCACCATGTACCTCACCTGTACATAAAAGAAATGCTATCCTGAGCATATTTACATATGCTCAGTCTGATAACTGGCTTTCTTTTCAGAGAAGAAATCAAAATGCCACAAGCTTGAAATGTCTCTATTACTGTTAAACCACTACAAATCCACTGCAGTCACTAGAGAGTTACGCAGCATTAAGTCTATAAGCCAAAGCTCCTTGACTAGTAAGAGGTGATGCCATTAACCATTATTTTATTTGAAGCATGCAGCCCACCTATCATCACAGAATAAAATATATTCTATATTGTTGTGGTTCACTAGCCATGAAAGCTCCTATTTAAATTTTTCCTGTGTAACATGGATTAAATCACCATTTCTGGTCTTTTAAGACATTCTCCCTGTGTTTCACTGTGTTTTTAAATGCCACATAAACACAACAGGAAGAAAGGGCAGAAATCATTAGGAAAGTTATATTCCATGTAGTCTATGCTTTCACTATCCTTTTTATTGATACACAATAGTTTGACCACTTGCCAGATCATCATATTCAAAAAGTAATTTAAGATTAATTAATTCTGTTCGAATAAGGGCTTGTTAGATATCTTTTAAGAGCCTCTTGTCGCGCAGGGTGGTAAGGCAGCCCAACATGCTGTCTGAAGCTCTGACCATGAGGCTCGGAGTTCGATCCCAGCAGCCGACTCAAGGTCGACTCTGCCTTCCATCCTTCTGAGATCGGTAAAATGAGTACCCAGCTTGGGGGGGGAGGGTAAAACATGACTCGGTGCTTGCACAGGGGATCAGACATGGGTCAGACATGACTCGGTGCTTGCACAGGGGATACCTTTACCTTTACCTTTTTAGATATCTTTTACATTTTTCAGTAGTTTACTTTAAATGAGGATTTCACTTGTTTACAAACTTTATTAAACTACCAATTAAATAAACACATTGACATCATTTGTATATTTTATATATGTTAATATAATAATATAATATGGGCCTAAAATCTATTTGATAGCAGCATATAAACCATATCAGTCAGAGTGTCATCATAGGACAAATCTTAAGTTTGCTTGCTTAAGAGTCCCATTGATTAGACCTTAGTTGAATTCTGAATTGACTTACTCAAATTAACTCTTAATTTGTTAAATACGGTTTACTGATTTTACAACCCCACCTAAAGAGAATTTAACCCTTCTAAGCCCATTAACTTGGAAGGGTAATTTTGCTTCATTTATCACTGTTAATGGTATTTCCCCCTCTGGATTTGAAGTCAATACACTGGACTTGGTTTGAAAGTCCCTCCTCAGTGTGACCAATTTCTGAAGAAGACAGAATCTTCTTTGTAGTGGCACTGTTTATGGAATACCAGACTGCTCTCTGCCTGTTACTTAGCTATTTAAGTTTCAAATGATAGGGTAAATGATAGGATTTTAATTTAATGTATTATTTCAATTTATACCCCATTCCTCCCAGCAATGCTGGCTCGTGGCAGCTTACAACATTACTAGGTAAAAAGCCAGTTATATTGGAAAATACAATGGGTGCTATGCTTCCCATCCCCCTGCATGGGAAGACCAGCCGAGGCCATGGCAGATATTTTCAGGGTGGGGAGAGGAAGCGCTGGCCGGGACTCTGTGCTCCTTCTGCCACATTGAAAAGCCTCATTGATGCCTTGGTCCCCCTACACGGTTCACAATGTCTTGTTTCACCACAGGCCCCAGCCACCAGCTAGCCGGCCTCCTCACAGGAGGCCAGCACATGCCTGGTCTATGCTGGCAGCAGAGTGTGCGGCTTGGATGCAGGCTGGGGCCATGGGCGAGCAGGCAGTGAGGATGCAGTCCTTGCAGCCACCTAAGGTTCCCCACAAAAGTCAAGCCACCTCACCCCTTGCCCAGCTGCCCCAGGTCCCCTTCCCATGGTAGTGGGGCTCACTTGTGGTGGCGAGGCCAGTGCTCGCCTCCTTTCCAGCGCCCAGCCGTCCCCTAGGGAGTGCAGCACCCGGGTGGGCAAGGCAGGCAGCCAAGCATGTGGCTAAGAGATGGCCTGGGGCCACATGTGATTGGGCATTCAGGCAGGCAGGCAGCAGGGATGATGGGCTATGCAACCGTCACAGGCTACCCACCTCTCCACCAAAGCCAGGCTGATGCACAGGGCCAATGATGGGGCTTCCCTCCCCCCCCCCAGCCAACTGGGTGGCATCCTTGCTGGAGTCCAGCAGCCATGTGCACGGCATAGTCAGCTGAGCAGAAAGCTTGGAGGTGGGCTGACTGATATTTCTGCACCCAGTGGCCAAGGCACATGTCGCAGCCTACCCCCTCCCTTCTCCATGGCTCTCAGGGGCGGCAGACCCCACCACACGGTGACACCAGGGACGTGCTCCCCTCCTTGGCATGCACCAGTCACTGCCTGGCCGACTATCCCCCACACCATTGACCCAGGCCACCCAGGCTTCTCTCCCAGTGCGCTCACCAGCTAACTCACCTCGGGGTGTCGGTGCAGCAGAGCAGGCTGGCACTTCTTCCACAAGGAAGAATTTGGAAGGGATGCAGCCAGGGGCGAGACAGGCCACCTGATTGGCTGTTCATTGGATGGATGGCCAATCAGGCACATGACTGTACCAGTTTTATTTAAGGTACAGATTATATAATATTATATATTATATAAAATAGCAATTAAAACACAATTAAAATGGGTTGAATTTTCATTTTGATTGACTTTTTTTTTGCACTCTTTAGCCTCTGTGGAATCCCATCTCCCAACATAGTTTATGGTAATTTCACATATTTATGGCAGGCTATTTTACTACTATAATCTGAGTTGTCAGCTGATGCTGGAAATGACCTCAGATTCCTTTGAGCTAAAAGATGGGATATTTTAAAAGCAAGTCTATTAAACAAAAGATAGCAAAAATACTTTTTGCACTTGGAGACAGAGAAAAGAAAAATGCTACATCATTGAGAACTTTAACTACAAAACACCTGCAGGAATTTTTTACCAGGGAGGAATATTTACTAAACATCTGATATGAAATGGTGTATTTACCTCTTTCTGGTTGTCCACTTTCAAGAGTGATGTCAGCATAAAGCCAATATAGAAGTACAATTGTTTGGAATCCCCCAGGTGAACACATTTAGACAATCACATCCATCTTTAGCATTGGCTTTCACAAATCATTAGCTTGCACACAATCACAGTATTTCCCCATGATACTTCAAATGAGGAAACGGGGAGAGGGGCTTGAGAGCTGCATCATTCTTCTGTCACTTATCTTGAATACTAATACAGCAGAGGTAAATATTTATATGTATGAGATCTTACCTCTGAACAAACCAGCTTTACAGTTAGCAAGACATGTCTTAGTGAAGCAATAGTTCCTATGATCTTAGCTGTTCAAATTCAGCACATGTAAATGATAAATTCCTACAGTCTATTCCCCTTCTGCCCTTTGGTAAATGTATGAATTGTACCAAGAAGCAGAATGAAGACTCAGTTCATGTTGTCAGAGTACTGGCAAGCTCTGAGACTCTGTTATACAGCATATGACACTATTGGAGGTACAACATCAGGCTTGCTTACAGCCAGCTGACCCAGAGGAGAACCTGCTTTCTCTTCCTTATAGCACCCCCCCCACCCCAGAATGCTCCAAAGCAAGTAAGCCTCAGTGCCCTCCTTATGGTAAAACCAAGAGTACAACAGCCTATTTGAACTTTCCATCCTTTAATCAGTCTACTGTCTTATTTATTAAAAAATATTTAAAAGCCTCCTGACCAACTTAGCTCCAAAGGCAAATAATTGTCACGAACCCCAGGAGACAGCGCAGTCGCAGGCCCCTCCTCGATATCCAAGTCCAGTGACTACCGACACTCAGCACTTCACCAGAAAGTTGGTTTATTGAAAGACAGGATGCAGAGACAGTAACTCAGCCAAGGCAACATGTAATACAGGAAAATTGACTGTGACATTGCTCTTTGATCGGACCCAGGCTTTTATAGGCATATGAGTAGACCCTACCCTCCCTCCACAGGAGAGCCAAGAAACGACCCTTTCCGGAGAGTTTGAAGCCAGCGGGGTGTGAAACTGCTGGATCCAGCAGGCTAGATGGTTTTGCACCTGTTTTTTCCATTTCAAAGGGGAGCACCGGATCCCACTGCCTGGAGAGGGGAAAGGAAGGCAAGAATCAGAACGGGGGGTGGGGGGAACCAGTGATCAGAGCGATGATGGTATTGCTTTTTGTGTGCACACAAACAGGAGTGAATTATGTCATGTAGATCAAAATGCCCCCAAAACCTTCAAATGTGATTATGCTGCTATTATTTAAACATGTGGATAAAACCACATGTACATTATTTTGTTAGACTGAAAGTTTTCTTCTCCACTGCAAGGTTCATTGGAAGGAGTATCAAGGCCTTTCAAAAATCCATTTGGATTTCAATCATTCCGTGAAGGTGCTTATCAGCTTCCATCAGGTTACTGCTAGTCTTCAATTAATAAAGTCTGACATTTCCCTGGAATCATAACATAAAAGAACATGCCACCAGCATTCTAATAAGAGTAAACGTTGTGCAAGCAATCATATATTTTGTACCTGTCTGCTTGCTGTATGTCATATTTCTATTTTACCAGTTTATGATCTGTGTATGAAATCAGCATGTTGGAAACTGAATGTGCAGAAACTGCTTACTACCCACAAACTGGAAGGTCGCAGATTTTATACTGAAATTTAAACTCAAAAAGTTCCACTGGAATGCAGGAAAAATGGTTGCACTTTGTTAATGTTCATGTACTCCAAATTCTTATTTCCTCAAGTTCTTCCCCAAAATTCATATTATTCCCTTCCAATGAATAATACTAAACTGTAGTAAGCTTGCTTTATGCCTGTCTTTTGCTTGGAATTCTGGAATTGTCTCTCTTCAATATGCTTTACATCTCTCTGACCACATTTTGGCAATGACGGAGAGGTCTTGAGCCACTGCATGTCTGCTGTGGTTAAATGATTAAAAGTGAACTAATGGGGAAACTAAAAACTGACAAGATGTTTGTCAAGAAAACGGAGGTCTTGATAGACTCACTTTTGACGGGGTTTCAGCTGACCCTTGCTGACTCAGTCTAGGGGATACACTGGATCCAGCAAGTTAATTCCGCTGCCAAAAAGTGCTTCTAAGCCTGGAAGATGGCTGCTAACCTTCATATGGCCACCTAAACCCATGATATGGTAACATCAAAACTTCTCAATTTTGATGTTCTGTCTATGGGTCTGCCCTTGAAATAAGTTCAGAGACTAGGTGGTGCAGGAGGGTGGTATATAAAAATAATAATAAATAATAAATAAATAAAAAGTATCAAGAGCTTGCTGGAGCTTTTATTTCTAATGATTTTTAAAATTTGTAACAGAACCATTTCCTGGTTCTAGCTTTCTTGCTGAGACTCAAGGTGGATTACATAATGTAAGTCAATACAATCAAGAGGATGAGAAATCTGATAACCCAGGAGTCTGCAACCTTTTAAAGGCTGTGGACCAGCTGCTGTGGGGAGGGCGATCTCTCGGCCGTGCATGCGCATTGCGCATGCTTGGCCCTGTTTCCCTCCCCCCCCCCAACAAAAAGAAGCTTGCCGGGCCGCAAGTTAATCGGCCGCTTTTGCAGCCGATTTGCTTGCGGCCTGGGAAGTTTCTTACTGCGGGGGGGGGGGGCGGGGAGAGGGAGCCGCGGCCCGGTGCCAGGGCTTTCGCTGCATGGCACCGGGCCACGGCCCGGTGGTTGGGGACCACCGTGATAACCAATATAGGATAACCAAGTCTAGGATTGCAGCAGTCTGAAACACAGTGTGCTCTGAATATAAAGATATGATGAGCTTTACAATGCAGAATGTATCAAAACAATACAGCGACAGTGGGATAATAAGTGCAGCAAAAACGCAATACCTATTATACACAGTGGTATCATTTGCTTTACATATTTGGCTTCTTTCTATCTCTTCAGGGGGATATATTGAGCATTATGTATCCTGTTGAGCAGCACTGGTCATTGCTCAATACTGGGGCTTGCTTTAAAGAACTAGTGAAAAACCTAAGCCTGAGAATGAGAGATATTGGAAGGAAGGCTCAGGATGCTTTGCTAGAGAGTAGCCTGAATTGGAACATGAGTCTTACTCATAAAGACTTAAGTCTAATCTCTTCAACCATGGTAACAGGAATCCAAATGAGATGTTACCTTTTTGTAAAGAGTCAAACCTAATCCATGGAAATCAAAGGCTTACCAGGTATGGTTGCCACTACCTGGTGAAAAATGTCCTGTCACTTTAATAAAGGGTTATTAGGATATTGTTTACTTCCATGCCATGAATAGCATCAGTGTTTTCTATCCACTTATTAAGTCTCTCTTTAAAGGAAATGTTCCCCCTCTCCACATGTATCTTGGTAACTCTGTTCACAGATCTGTATGAAATATACAGCTACTAAGCGGACAATGTGAATTCTTCACTCCTTCGAGTTGGGAAATTTCTGGAGATTGGGGTGAAGCCTTGGGAAGTCAGGGTTTGCGAGGGGACAGCAGGGTACAATGTCACTCTCCCATGCAGCCACTTTCTCTAGAAGTGATGGTTGTAGTCTGGGGATAGCAATTCTGGAAGCACCAGCTCGCACTGGAGGATTGGCAACTCTACCCCTATACGTTCCTATAAAGCCTGATCAGGAGAAGCCTTGAGCTCTTAAGAAACTAGAAGTCAAAATGTGCAGAATACTTTTTAGAGGAATTCGAAACAGGCCTACCCAGAATCCTACTTATGTCTATTCACTGGGTTTTATACTAGGACAGTGTTCTTAAAATTGCACAGCATGCCATATACTTCTGACAATCTTGATGTTGTTTTGTACTATATCTACTCTATTCTTGCCCTTCCCAAACCACCAGAGTTAAGCTGGTGACAAGAAAAGTTGACAAAACTTGTCTAAAACTAATCTACAGCTATAACTAAGCTGTGTAATGACAAGGATCAGCTAGAAGTAGAGGAGACGTTTTTTCATAGCCTCTGATCCCATTCAAAATGAAAGTAAATCTTGCATGCAGTTTCTTATTCTCCAGATACCATCTAAGATCATCTATTTTAATATAAATATGTAGTGACAGAAGGGAAAGAAAAGCGTAGATTAATGACAAGGCTCTACTTTAAAAGGTTGCTCAGCCATTCCTATTTGTACATGTCTCGAGAACCTTCTGAACAGAAAATATCCTTGCCTTATGAAATAATTTATTACTTTTATAAATAAGATAAATAGAAAGAAAACAAAGTAATATTGGATTATATTTTATCTTAAGTAATATGAGTCCAACATTGGAAAGCAAGCACGTAGCATGCATGGCATACACAGTAAGTGGCAGAATGGGAGAATGATGATTCTTAATAAATGGGCAGTCATTGCCCATGATAGAATCTTTCTGTGCTTTATTAATATCCTACTTGCCAGCCAATGAATCTTCTCAATTCTATCACATCATGGAAGACGTTGCAGTAAATAACCAGCTCAGGAGCCTAATACTTAGTAATAACTGCCCATGATTAATAAATATCCCATTTTAGTTTGTGTTGTTTATTTTAACCCAATGTAGAAAAAACAACTTGAAAATTTCATTCTTGGAAGCAGGCTCTTTAACTCACAGAGAAGCCAAATAAGAGCATGAACTCCAAGATATTATTATATACTCCATATAAGAAATTCTAGAAAAAGTTCATCTTCTAGATGCTGATTTCTACCTAAACATAACTTGCTATCATATTCATAAATAGATTATGAATAACTTCAGACTAACATAATGGTGCATAACTAATGAGCAAGAAAAATCATGCCTTCAGAACAAGCTGGAAAAAAATGTAGGTATAAGACTCCAAGGATGTCCTCTGATTAGTAATGACTAGCCTGTAAATTTCATAAATGTGTAATGGGAAGGAAGTTCCAAATTTTATGTTATTTATATTCTAAGCAATTGGTTGAGCAGTGGTAGATTTTCGCTAATGGAAAGGGATAATTATGCCAATTCTCCCTTACCACTGTAGACCATCAATTTGTCCCTTATGTTTTCTTTAAGGTCCTTTCTTACCAGGAGTTGCATTTCAGTGAGTTGGGACTCTTCTTTTGATGATGGAAATTCATTGTTAGTGGAAATTATTGCTGGATCCATGCTATCATTGATAAGGTTGCCAGCTCCAGATTGGGAAATACCTGTAGCTTTTGGGGGTGGAGCATGATGAGGGCAGAGTTTGGGAATGTCAGAAATTTCAATGGGCATAATGCCAGAGTTTATCTTCCAAAGTGGCCATTTTTTCCATGTGATCTGATCTCTGTCACCTGGAGATCAGTTACAAACTCATGTGATATCCAGCCACCATCTGGAGTTTCTGGTAAAGAGACATCCAAGTGTCTCTCTTCAAGTTTTACCGCCTGGAGATTAGCAACTCTACTCTATCTATCTATCTATCTATCTATCTATCTATCTATCTATCTATCTATCTATCTATCTATCTATCTATCTATCTATCTATCTATCTATCTATCTATCTATCTATCTATCTATCTATCTATCTATCTATCTATCTATCTATCTATCTACCTACCTACCTACCTACCTACCTACCTACCTACCTACCTACCTACCTACTTACTTACTTACCGCCCTCCCCGGAGGCGGTTTACATAGAACATAAGAACAATACATGAAACAGTCTATAACATATGAATAACCATACAATATTAATAACTAACTGTATAACAATATAACAGTATAAACAACAGGGCAAACAGGTCCAGAGCACTCTGGTGAAGTTCTGAGAGGGAGGGGGGAGCAGGGGCCCTTCAGTCGCTGTTGGTTATGCCTGGTCTCAACCAAATTCCTGGTGGAAGAGCTCCTTTTTGCAGGCCCTGTGGAACTGTTTAAGCTCCATCAGGGCCCTGATCTCTTCCAGAAACTCATTCCACCAGGTGGGGGCCAGAATTGAGTCCAACATTGGAATGCTCTTGTCCTGGTCAAGACTAGGCGGACTTCTTTAGGGCCAGAGACCATTAGCCGGTTGGTAGGGGCATAGGCAGGGAGGCGGTCCCTCAGGTACACTGGGCCCTGACTGCCTATGGCCTTGAAGGTTTAGTCTGATCTGGAATTCAACTGGCAACCATTGTAGTTGGTGGAGAATGGGGTGAATGTGTTGCTGTGAGGATCCTGGCTGCTGCGTTTTGGACCAGCTGTAGTTTCCAGGTCAAGGCTAACGGCAGGCCTGCTGGCTAATGCTTCTAGGGGAGAGTCAGAGCGGCCATCCACCAGGAGAAAGAGCTGGGTGTTATTTGCATATTGATGGCAACCCAGCCGAAACTTCCGTACCAGTTGTGCAAGAGGGCGCATGAAGATGTTGAATAGGAGAGGAGGGAGGACTGCTCCCTGTGGGACTCCACAAGTAAGTTGTTGGTGGTCTGATGTTCACTCTCCTATTGCAACTCTCTGTCCACAATCCACACACATTATCTCACCATGAATGAAACAAATAAATGTAGACCTAACATATAGCAGCCCTGGGGGTTTTTGGTAAAAAAAACAGAGGTCATAACAAAACATGAGGTCATAACAAAACTACAAGTACAATGATATAGTCTAGATATCAGGAAAAAAATTTATCAGGAAAAAGTTTTTCACAGTCAGAGTAGTTCAGCAGTGCAATAGGCTTCCTAAGGAGGTGGTGAACTCCCCCTCACTGGCAGTCTTCAAGCAAAGGTTGGATACACACTTTTCTTGGATGTTTTAGGATGATTTTGGCTGATCCTGCATTGATCAGGGGGTTGGACTAGATGGCCTGTATGGCCCCTTCCAACTCTATGATTCTATGATGCCAAATTAGAGGGATTTTACTGCAAAAAGCAAGCCTGTATACTGACCTCATAATATGTACAGAAGAAAATGCAAGATGAGAACACATTGTACATTTCTCGACTTTCTCATACTGATTCTGATAATAATGTAGGATGGGGACAGAGAATTGCACTACTTAGCTCACCTTTTCTAGACCACGTTACAGAGAAAGGAGAAAGAAGTAAAGACTGAGTTGCTAGCTTTGATGACAACTCTATAATTTCCATCATATTCCAACCTGAATTATTAACAGAGTAATCCTGAATAAAGCTAATTTTATAAATCTAATGATGTTAGTGGGTTTAGAAGGGGGTAAATCTGCTCCTGACTGCACTGTAAAACAACTGCAACCCAACATGCTTCATTGGAATAAATCTGCTAAAAGTTTAAGGCTTTTGCCCTCAGAATATCCATCTGTATCTCAGGGAATCTAGCAATAATGCTGATTAATACAGAAGTTCTCTCTTAAACCCACTTTGTGGTCCTGTTCCCAGTGAATTTGCTCCACCAACTCAGTCCAAAGGAAGAAAGAAGGAGGGAAGCCCTTTGTGTATCTTTAAAAATCCATATCTTTCTATTAACTAAAGCCTTGGAATTGATTACTTATGCAGATGGTGCTGCTATTTGTCAAACAACAGGATTACTCAAATCCAAAATAATACATTCAGAACACTCTTGAGTCAATGCCACTGAAAATAAGGTAAACAAATGGCAAGTAAACATAATGGACTCTGGAGGATACAAAGAAGAGCTACAGCCTTCTCCTGGTGGAAAAATGTTCCAACAATTTAATGCTAGATTTAAATGGAGCTGGATGTTAGCAGATTTTGCTCCTTCTGGGATTAACAATCCCAGGAGAATCAATGTACTCTTTATTAAATCAATAATGAAATAAATAAACTCAACTGCCACAAGCTGGTTACAGAGTTAATAGTAGTTATCTCTGTCTCTCACACTCACCAACAGTAGTTACATTCCACAAAACTATGTACCTCAATATTATCCTAAGAAATTCCATCTAAAACATTTTTCTCAGTCATGGAGTTGTTTCTGGTCATCAAACATATTACATAAGAACAACATTTTTGCAGTATTTTTGCAGTATCTCATTTTATGTAATACAGGTTTACTATTTATGACTCTAGTTGTAAAAACAGTAAGAAAGAAGAATCTCTAACTATGTAAACTGTAAGAATTCCCTGTAAGAGGGAGAAATGCAGTATAGCCTGGGCAGCTGTGTCCCACCCTTGCACCCACCCTCACCTCTCCATTTGCACCATCTCACTGCCCAAGAGCCTTCTCTCGTGTCACACCCCCTCCCCTTCTGCTCCTCTTCACCCCCTGCTGGTCCGCCTGCCCACTGCCTCCCCCACAAGCACACACATACACAAGGCAGAAGACGTTTCCCCATGAGGCCTCACATCTTCTGCTGGCGAGCGGGTAAGTGTTTGTGTGTGCATGCTGGGGAGGTGGCAGTGGTGGCTCAGCCCCTGCTTCAGAAGTTCTTGGGGAGAAAGAGGGTAGGAGTCCAAGGCTTTAAAAAATCCTCAAATTGATATTGACATACATAATTCCCTGCATGTGGAAACTTGTACAGCAGGGATCGGCTGGACCTTTCTCTTTGGTAAGCTAATTTTCTTACATGCGAGCATGGAGAGGCTTTTCTGCCATTTTCTGAATGGCAGGCAGTTGGACCAGCAAGGAGGGGTGGGAGATGAGGAGCAGACAGGAGTGTGACACACAAGAAGCCAGTAGGCCTTGTTTGGATTTCTCTTTTTTTTTTTTGGTGCTCTATCTTCTGTGGCAACACGTATGCAAATCAATGAGTATGCATTGCCATGCATTGGTTTCAATTTTTTTAAAATCACGCTTGGGGGATCTTTGGAGACAAACCTATACTTGGTTGCCTCCATTGATTGATAGGCCAAGGAGCACTGAGTAAAATAGTGCATTGCTCTTTCTTGCGCTAGTGAGGAGGAGAAAATGCAGGATGCAGCGGCAGAGGGTGGAGGGAAGAAATAGCACCATTTACTATCCCGCAATTGTGGGCAGGACACAAAGTGCAACTTGGCACTCTGTGTGGAAATTGCTTAAATATTCTATGACTGCATCATGGCACTGAACTTTAGCTCCCAGAATTTTGTTCCTCTCTCAGGCTGTTTATGCACTGGGAACTTCACTGTCCCAGCTCTCATGCAGGAGTACAAATCAGGGGCAGATGATGTACACTGGGTCAAATGCTCCCCTGTGTGGGTGCAGGAAGAGGTGGGGCAACCTGCCACGACTAGAACTCCATCCTTCAGCCCAGCATGAAATCTCCAGTGCATAAATGGTCTCAGTGAGTCCTTGTAGATACCCAGCTTGCTTTGTATATATTAACAATGCTTCCATTCCCAGTAACTTTTCATCTGGTGTACCATGTGACTTCTTCATGATCCTGGATATCTTTTAAAATTATTTTTCAACTTGGTTTAAGCAAATTAAATTGTTCCTTATACGCTGCCTGTAGGCCATTTAGCAGATGTGACTCAACATAACTGAAAACAAAGCTGTGTACAGAAATGAACAGAAATCAAAACAAAGAAATACATGTTCTGTGGGTTTGAATTATAAATACAGTATTTGGCTTTGTCAGCACCCAGATAACCTTACTTTAAAAGAAACATATCAAAAGTGCTGTTCAGTTGCTATTCATCTAGCAAGCAGCCCCTTATTGAAGCATGCATGTAGCCTTTAACAGTGAGAGAACCATTTCACATCTGTAAACAGACACTTTTGTCTCCTTCTGCACTTCGTATAACCTCTGCTTTCCTACAGTTCTGCTTGGCCTGACTTGTCACATGTTCTGACATCTGCCAGTTCTGCTGTAGTCAGTACCATTATGAAGTCTAAGTTTAAACCACTACCTCCACTGGGAATATCCTGAAAAGAAATTTCCCTGACACTTTGAAAAACCCATATTCTCTAGTGAAATCTTATACACAGTACACAAAGTATGGTCTTCAGCTTAGGTTTTCAGGTCACTTATTCTCATTTAGCTCATGGAGACAGTCTTTTATTGCAGCAATTTCTCTGCATCCAGAGATGCTTGCTTACTTTCTGACCTGTGCCAAACATCATGTTCCTGATAAGAATAAGCTAAGAAGGGCTACAGCCAACTCTTAAAATTACCCACCCTTATTTACATTTCCACTGATCATTTCTTTTTAAGAAAGCCCCTGAGAAACCAAGCTGAAATGTATTGGCATCAGTTTAGGACACAAAATGTAAAGATGCCCATATTTTAACTACGTATCACTTTAATATATCCTCAAACTGTTACATTTATATAAGCACAAATGATAATGCATATGGTTACCTGGTAATATTTTAAATGAGATATTCTGGTAGCCAGAGATTGCACAAAACTGAAAAATGTTACAATAACAGCACCAAATGACAGTCACACCTAGTGGTTTCAACCACACCTAGTGCTCAGGATATATCACGCAAATACAAAGGTCCATTCCGCACATGTTTAATGTAGCAGGAGTGTGGCAAATTGTAATTGCTACTAATATGTAGTTATGCACAACGTCGTACACAATCTGCCACACTCCTGAAACCGATCAGCAAAAAGCGCTTCGTTGTAGCGCTTCCAGGGAAATCCCAAAAAGTGGATTCACCCTCTGGAAAGCGCTACATTCTTGCAAACAATCTGAAACAGTTTCGAAAAAGTTCTGTGCGTTGCCATTGTTACGGTTTCAGCAAAGTCCCTCCCCTGGCTCTCTCCTCTGAACTGTTTGTGAAGCGATTGCCATTTTTTTTCTTGGAGCGAGCGGAGAGCAACGAACCAGTGAGCCTTCATTCAACCAGCAAGGCTTCCCCGGCTGCAGTCCCTCCACAGAGCTGTTTTAAGTCACCAAGCACCACACAGCCCCGTTTGCTGGTTCCCTTTATTTTCGGGCATAAATCGCACCCGTGCACAGGGGGGGGTTCACTCGGGGGAGCGTGGCAACAATGAATCGGCAGCTCACAGGCCAGCTGCCAGCTAGATGGGTCTCTACGTTAGGAGGAAGCAAGGAATCGAGGAATCAAGGCATATTCGTTGCAAGCCCCTGGCTTTTCCGGAGCATGGTAACAACTGCCCATTGGCTGCTCGCTTGAGACGGCCAGGGGCGGGACAAAGCACAGCAATAATCGCTTCCTTTCTAGTGATTTTTGACGAGACCATAAACCTGTGGGAAACTATTGAAACGCTACTGGATTCCACTGCAAAGGCAGGTATGCGTTACGCCGAATTCCACTATTTAAAATTGCGTTTTTTCTTTCCAAAAACAATTTGCCACATTGAACCTGGTGCGGAATGGGCCAAAGTATTCAATATTTTTTCCCATATCTTAAATACAAAGTTTATTGTGATCATATCAAAGGACGGGGACAACAGAAGACAAAGATGAAAGCTTTTCTAATTATTACTGTATCACTAAGTTTATTTAAATGTTCACCTGTGGAAAATGTACACTGAAGTAGCAGTGAAGGGAAGTAGATTTAACTCTCTTTTTATTTTTGAATAGAAGATAGAAGTATGCTGTTGGGTTTAATCTAACAATCTTAAAAAAAGGAATAGCTGCTGTGTGTTATATATATTACCAAAGAGATGCAATTTGTGAATGGGAGCACAACGTTGTCTAGAGAGGACAGTTTAATTTAAGGAAGAAAAATCTTTAAATATCTAATCATTGTAATGATGTTATTTACTAAAACAGTTCCTTATGGCCTTCATCAGCATGCAGCTGGTGAATTCCACCACATCCTCCCCACAAAGGCAGCAACCAGGTATGTATTAATAGAGCTACCTGTTGAGACTCCAAAACTTACCCAATGCTAGCCAGGCCAGCCTTCCCAGCATTTTTCATAGTTTTGGGGGGAGGTTGTATATCCTTGGGAGTGGTTTGCCTTAGTACTAAGGGAATGAGTGAGAGCCTTTGAAGTTGTTCTGGCTGGACTCTGCTGTAGTGATTTGATGTGTTTGTGCTCTGTTTTGCCAAATGTTTCAATATGTTCTGTTTTAGTGGTATAAGATGAATTGTATTTTTAATTGTATGTTTTATGTTGATTGATATGTGGAATGAAGCCTTTAAAGATGTGCCTGTTAACTGTTGACTGCAGCCTAGGGCAGGGTCTAGATTCAAGCTGGCTAGCTTTACAAAGGAAAAGGCAACCCATAGAGGAAAGATTGCCCATTGTGGCCCATTGAAGAGGCCTGATGTGAAATTTTAGACAGACATACTCATGCTGTAGTGTCACCTTTTGTCTGCTTATCAATATAAAGCCTTACCGAGAATCTCCAGTTCTCACTTGGAGGATCATGCCGGTAGAATTCTGGAAACTTCTGAATTCCCTTGTAATTCCCATAGCCCTTCACTATGGTTTACAACTAGGGTCCATTCTGCACAACTTAAATGTAGCTGAATTGTAACACTTTGTAAATGCTACATTTTTGACATTATGCACGACAAACTGCAGCACTCCAGCAACACTCCTGCAACATGTTTTATAGCGCTTCGGGGGGAATTGTAAAAAGTGGATTCCCCCTTTAAAAAGTGTTTCACTCTTGAGGACAACCCGCAACACATCAGCAAAATACATGTGCATTCTCAAAATAGCATTAGGAAGAAGGTCCCTCCTCCACTCCTGCCCCCAAGCTTCCGGGAGATCGGAATGCCTTCCCCCCCCTACAAACCTTATAAAGCAACAAACAAGCGAGCACGATTTTCGTTCGACATGAGGTTTTAAACTTTAAACTTTCAAAGTGAGCACCATAATGTCACACAGTTCCTTGCTCACCATGTGCCCGAATGTTGCCCTGCCTGCACTAACATGCATTGAATGTTATTTTTTCTTGGAGATGCGTGTCAACGATTACACGCATGTCCACCAACAGACTGTATTAATTAGCATGGATGGAGGAACTTTGAAAGCTCCCTTAGCAGGTTTTTTTCCATCTCCAATTAATACCTCCCCCCGGGTTTAGCCTCGTGTAAAAAGCCATTTGAGGGGGGGGGAATTACAATTAAATACAGTTCCATGTGAAGCAAAGAAGCAATGAATTAACACATATTCGTTGCCACGTGTATTTTCCGATTTTTTAAAAATAAAATTTAAAGGAAAAGGGGTATTTCAGAGCTGCGAGGGTGATCCGTTTTACTGGCTCTTCAGTTTGATTGATGGGCTGAGGCAGGCAGAAGTGCCACAAACTTAGTGCACCTTGTTTGCAATTCCTGCAAGACCGGAAACATGTGCGTTACCAAAAAAGCGCTATGGGTGCATGAATATTGCACTACAATTTGCACTGTGTGAAATGTCAAAATTCCATTACCAATTATAGTGGTTCGGGCTGCCATGGACATCCAGCACCATTGACAGATGTGCGGAATGGACCTAAGTTTTATGTATAGTTTTAAAAGTTATTTTCCATTCCTCAATGTCTGACTTGCTTGCTGAAGATTAAAGTCATGTTTATGCTATGGGATTAGTCTGCTTGCATTGGAAATGCAGTTCTTATATGGAAAGAAGGCTATGGTTCTCAGACTGTTTGGCTTTGGGAGTCATTATATAACAAAATTATAGATTGTTTCTTAAGAGAACCAAAATGTTTGCCTAGATGGTATGAAGCATTTAGGCACACCCTAGTCCTGCCTATTTTGCCATGTCTCTCTGATCTATTTGCCGGTCATTTTACACATTGTATGGGAGGAGTTTGGGTAGTATAAAATCTTGGATATGTTTATAGAACAATGACTTCATTATCCTAAGCCTTTAATTAAATCTATTTGTATTTCCCAATAAATTTACAACTGCACGATGCATAGTGGAATCATTTCTTGCATTGTGCAGTGGGACAGAGTGAATATTCCCAACTACAGCCAAATGACAACATTGCTTTCATTTTGCAGTTGTCACAGAAGTTTTGTTATGGCTCAGTATAGAATGATAGAATGATAGAATGATAGAATGATAGAATCATAGAGTTAGAAGGGGCCATACAGGCCATCTAGTCCAACCCCCTGCTCAATGCAGGATCAGCCCAAAGCATCCTAAAGCATCCAAGAAAAGTGTGTATCCAACCTTTGCTTGAAGACTACCAGTGAGGGGGAGCCACCTCCTTAGGCAGCCTATTCCACTGCTGAACTACTCTGACTGCGAAATTTTCCCCCCTGATATCTAGCCTATATCGTTGTACTTGTAGTTTAAACCCATTACTGCGTGTCCTTTCCTCTGCAGCCAATGGGAACAGCATCCTGCCCTCTTCCAAATGACAAACTTTCAAATACTTAAAGAGGGCTATCGTGTCCCCTCTCAACTGCCTTTTCTCCAGGCTGAACATTCCCAAGTCCCTCAACCTATCTTCATAGGGCTTGGTCCCTTGGCCCCAGATCATCCTCGTTGCTCTCCTCTGTACCCTTTCAATTTTATCTACATCCTTCTTGAAGTGAGGCTTCCAGACCTGCACACAGTACTCCAGGTGTGGTCTGACCAGTGCTGTATACAATGGGACTATGACATCTTGTGATTTTGATGTGATGCCCCTGTTGATACAGCCCAAAATGGCATTCACCTTTTTTTACCGCTGCATCACACTGCCTTCTCATGTTTAATTTACAATCTACAAGTACCCCAAGGCCTCGTTCACACACAGTGTTACCTAGAAGTGTATCCCCCATCCAGTAGGCATGCTTTTCATTTTTTCTGATCCAGATGCAGAACTTTACACTTATCTTTATTAAATTGCATCTTGTTCTCATTTGCCCATTTTTCCATTGTATTCCGATCTCGTTGAACTCTGTCTCTATCTTCTGGAGTATTTGCCAGTCCTCCCAATTTTGTGTCATCTGCAAACCTGATGAGTAGTCCTTCCACCCCCTCATCTAGATCATTAACAAATATGTTAAAAAGTACCGGACCGAGCACCGAGCCCTTAGGTACCCCGCCACTCACCTCCCTCCAGTCTGATGAAACACCATTGACAACAACTTTTTGAATGCGGTTCTCTAACCAATTCCCTATACACCTAACTATCTGAAAATCCAGATTGCAGTCCTTCAATTTATCCATCAGAACATCATGGGAAACCTTATCAAAAGCGTTACTAAAATACAAGTAAATGACATCAACCGAATTTCCATGATCCAGCAAACCTGTCACTTGGTCAAAAAAGCAAACCAGGTTGGTCTGACAGGACCTGTTGGAGACAAATCCATGCTGACTTCCTTGGATCACCAAATTGTCCTCCAGATGTTTGCAGATCGCTCCCTTTAATATCTGCTCCATTATCTTACCCACAACAGAGGTCAGACTCACTGGTCTGTTGTTTCCCGGGTCATCCTTCCTCCCTTTTTTGAAGATCGGAATAACGTTTGCTCACTTCCAGTTCTCCGGGACATCTCCAGTCCTTAAAGAGGTCCCGAAGATGATGGACAAGGGTTCTGCAAGTTCTCCGGAAAGTTCTTTGAGCGCTCTCAGGTGCATTTCATCCGGCCTAGGGGATCTGAACTAATCCAGTGCCTCTCAACAACCTCTCTGTCCATGTCAACCTGCCACCCAGACACTATCTCTTGGCTACTGCCATCTCTAGATGTGCCTAAACCCATTATTATAAAGTATAATAATGTTTCAGTTACCAGTTGGGTAGACCCAGATCTCTTCTTCAGCTTGTATGCACTAGTAAAGCATGTCACCACTTCTTTTGGCTGGCAGAGATCAGAGGCCAGCAATGAAGGTATATGCGGGCTAATGCTGGTGGGGTAGCCAATATACTCTCACACCCACTGAAATCACGAGGGAATGTCTTGAATAAAGGGCCCCCCAAATTTATGTGCATGCCAAGTTATGGTAGAAAGGACCAGCCCATTCTGGCTTCCAGAAAAGTAAGCCTTTCCCCTCTTACATTTCAATTTTTGATTGCAAACACTGTTCATACAGATTTTAAAGAACACAGGGGTACTACCAAACAAAGCACTTGCAGTCTGATCACTTATGTCTAAAAAGAAAATGTTTACTTGGTGGGCTTGTAGTTGTGAGTGTCCTACATAGTGCAGGGAGTTGGACTAGATGACCCTGGAGATATCTTGCATCTCTATGATTCTACGACTTTTAAAATTATGTTTATAGAATATAGCACTTTATTTTAACTTTTTTTTGGGGGGGGAGACTTTAAAAGAATAAATCTGAAGGAAGAAGACATCTTGCTTCTAGTTTTAACCATACACTGTGATGTTTCTTTAAGTTGCTTCTAGTTTTAAGCATAAACTGTGATATTATATATAATAGTCCATCCACTGAATATTCTTCCTAGTATTATATCAACTCAAGATTACTGGCACACTTCTTTGCCATTACTTTGAAATATTCTAATAACTAGTAAAAAAAGCCCATTTGTAAAAATGGGCTTTGAAAGGGGAGTATGGGCAAGGGAGACAGGCGGGCACAGGAAGCCACCCATCCCGATCAATGAGAGGCACCCTGGGGGGAGTGGTCTGGGCGGGCCTGGTAAGGAAGGGTAGGCGAAAGGCGGCAGCGACTGACCTTGCAGGGACCCTGGGTGCTGAGGCCGGCGCGGCAGGCGGGCAAGTCGCGATTGCAGGCGGGCAAGTCTCGGCGTCGGGTGTGGTCCGGTGTCCATGGCGGGCCTGGGGGAGGCAGTAGCGAGGCTGAGGGGTGGTGGGCAGCGAGGCGACGGGGAGGGCGGCGCGGTAGCGGGATGGCGCGCGTGCGTGTTAGAGGGGTGGGGCAGGGCTGCGTTGGGGAAGGGAACCAGGCATGCGCCGGAGTCCGCGCATGCCTGGTTCAGTCTAGTGCTGTGGCGGCGGCCGTGAAGGACGCGCGGCCTAGCCACAGCGCTATCGCCAAGGCAGAAAAGGGTGTTGGAGGGGCAGGAGGAAGGTAAGGACGGGTGGAGCGAGTGTGTTTCGGCCGGGGAAAGGGACGGGCGGGGTGGGGGTGGGAAAGGCGGGGATGGCTTACCTTTGAGAGGGCTGTAGCGACGGCGGGCAGCTCCTTGGGCGTGTTGTTCGCGGCGGGCGGGTCCTTCGGCGGGCAGCTGTTTCGCGGCGTGCGGCTCCGGAGGCTCCTTTGCGGCGGGCAGGGTGTCTTGTTCGCGGCGGTTCTCTCCCCGTTTTTTTTTTTTTTTTGAGTCTGGGAGTCCCCCTGCGGCGGGCCGAGCGGCGGTTCTCGCGGTTTTTTTTGTCTTTGAGTCCGGGAGTTCCCCCAGGCGGCGGTCGGAGCGGCGCGTCTCTGTTTGTGTTTTTTTTGGTGTCCGGGAGTCCCCCTGCGGCGGGCCGAGCGGCGGTTCTCCCCCCGGTTTTTTTTTTTTGAGTCTGGGAGTCCCCCTGCGGCGGGCCGAGCGGCGGTTCTCGCTGTTTTTTTTTTCTTTGAGTCCGGGATTCCCCCAGGCTGCGGCCCGAGCGGCGGGTCTTTTTTTTTCTTCAAGGCATCGGTGGGTTCCCCCAGGCGGCGGCCTGACGCGGCGGGAGGCGCTTCGCGCCTCTCGCCGCGTCAGGCCGCCGGACAGGGAGCCCCCGGCAGCCGCGCTCCGCGCGACTGCCGGGGGCTCCCTCAGGCAGCGGCCTGACGCGGCAAGAGGCGCTTCGCGCCTCTCGCCGCGTCAGGCCGCCGGGGGCTCCATCAGGCAGTGGCCTGACGCGGCAAGAGGCGCTTCGCGCCTCTAGCCGCGTCAGGCCGGGAGCAACTGCGAGCCGCGCTGCGCGCGGCTCGCAGTTCCTGGGGCTGGGAATCGGAGGGACCAATCGGCAGGCGCTTCGCGCCTGCCGATTGGTCCCTCCGATTGTCTGTCATGAGGAAGGGTCCAATCTGGACCCTTCCTCATCCCGGACTCATCCCGCCCCAGGACCCCTTACTGCTTTATTTAGTCCGTGGCGCCCGCGGCGCCACGGGCGGTTTACAGATATTCCAATAAATACTAGTATTTTTCAACATTCATCTGCTCTATTTCAGTATGACAGTTTATTGATACAAAGGAGAAAGATAGAGCTCATTTGCAACCTAAAAAATAATGTAATTATAAAGTTATCCACTACACCTGAACAATAACATATGTGAACTGTTGTAAAGTACCAAGTATGGCTCCAAAATGTGCAGGAAGAAAGTCCTTCATGGGAAATGGTTATGATTTAGACGGAATTCAGCAAAAGTCTAAAACCACTTGATGTAAAACAGTCATGAGAATGATGTAGGGACTAGGGAACAATTCTGCCAAGCAGAGAAAATTGAAGTGAACCGGAGGTCTGTGTACTAAAACAGGTTTCAAAGCATTCCATTCATCTCATTTTTTTGCTTTTGCCAAAACAAGTCCCTACATCATCTCCAATGATCAGAATGCTGCTCATGTAGATAAACTTTTTTGTGTCTTTTTATGAACCAGCTTTTCTTTTTATTAAAAATAAAGACTTTCCAAATAAAACACTCAAATGTGACACACCACTGGTCTGATACATCAAACTATATTGTAAAAAATTCTACAATACCAAATCTTCCAGTTTCAGAAAAGGGTTTAAGGCTTTACAAATCCATTCATGCTCATAAAATATGGGCACTATGAGTTAAGGCTCTTGCCTTTTACCTGCTGTGCCATGTAAGCAGTAAAGAGGTTATACAGCCTGTTTGCAATTTAACAGGCTCCATGTCCTAGGATGAGATAGAATTTTTCATGCCAGTTGTTTCAATACCAAATCCCTTCCTGATTTTGTTTCTTCTTTGTATGAATTGAATCTTTATGTCATTTTCTGTTTCTTTGCATTCCTCTCATAAAATGTGCATATTTTTCAATATTATTTGTGTATCCATTAACTGGTGTTCTTTATTATTTGTATGGTATATGTATAAATTATATACAAAAGTAGAGAACCAAAAATATCAAAACATATATATTAATGAATATTCTCAGAACAGTGCTATGTATCCACATTTTGTGTTGGTCTTCCAGCTCCAACCATTTATCCTTAAACCAGAAGGAAAGGTGGGAGACAATAGAGTATGAGTCGAAAGAATGGTGCTTTCAGTGTGAATGGAAAGCTCACAATATTTACATATGCAGGACATAGAAAGGAATGTAACAGTGATAGTAGCCTTACAGTGGGGCAAGGCACTTCTTTCATCACAAGGAACCAGCAATGTGTGATATGCATTCAGGACAAAGATGACAGAGACCTACCATGGGGGGAGGATCCCCTACTCCCAGACCCCAGCTCTCTGTCATCAATCAGCAGGAAAAAAGGGAGTCTCACCTGATGTTTTAGTAATGTCCCTGGCATGACTTTAAGATAACCTGGAAGTGACATAGGCATGTCAGAGTGACGCTCTGGTTTGGGGACAAAAACTCTACAGTAAAAGCTAATTTTACCATAGAATTTTTGCTCCCAAACCAGAGTGTAACTAACATTACTGATGTACCTAAGTCACTTCCATATCACATTGAAAGTCACACTGGGGATGTTGCAGAAATGTCAGGTGAGGCTCAGGTGAGCCCACTCCCACCAGCTGCCCAGAGGGACCTGACAACCCAATCAGGAATAACACTGCAAGGCAAAGGTAAGGATACTGTTTACTTCAATTTTGCCACAGAACACAGGTGCTGTGGGACAAGGCTGAGTGATATATTGTGTATATTCAGCTATGAAATCTGAAAGCTAACATTTGGAGGCATTCTTTGCATGAGAAATTGGTACAAAGGTGCCATTAAAGCAGGCTTTCTTAAATTTTTAACTGTTGAGAAACCCCTGAAACATTTTTCATGCTTCATGAAATTCAAGAAATGGCACAATCATGCAGAATATAGTTCGCTCCAGGCCCATCATTGGTCGGGGGGACTCGGGAGGGGGCCAGGAATGCTTCTGCACAGCTGCCCCACGCTGTCCCCACCCATGCTCTAGCCTTGTGATGTCGCCCGGGGGGGGGGGACAGCCATCTAGCGCCCATTTTATTCCTATATAAAATGGGCTTTTAATCTAATCATCCTATAATAGACAGAGTGAATGCCAAATAGCAGCTGAGTCTAGACCTTATTCTGAGGACTAGAAGACTAACCAGTTCTAAAAATCTCAATTAGACAAATAAAAGTATTTAAAAAAAAACCTGAAGATGTTTGCACACTGTTTAATTTAAGCCCCTAGTTTCTTGGTCTGAAAATGAAGCATTGTTACAAAGGATCATAGTTGATGTATATCTGGGATATGATGACAATAGCAAATGCTGCATTATGTGATTGGCAAAGGAAGGAGAAATTCTCCTCACATTATATTTGGTTGGAAAAAGGTGTGTGGAAAAGCCAACTTCTAAAGTGGATGAAGGCTAATAAATTTAAGCTTAATCCCAACATCATGGAAGTGCTACTGATGAGCTGAAGGCCAGATCTGGGACTTAAACAGTTACCCATTGTGAGTACTATTTCACTCCCCTTGATGGAATTGGTCAGTAGTTTGGGAGTGCCCTTAGACCTGGGTCTATTACCAGAAAAGTAGGTGGCAGCTGTGGCCAAAAATGTGTTATACCAGATTCAATGTTAGCCAGTTGTGGCCTTTCCAAGACAAAAAAGATCTGGCCGCTGTGCCACATGCCCGGTTACCTGCAGCTGTAGAGAAATGGAGCTGTCCTTGAACTGTATTGACTGGAGTGGATTGTAGGACCATATCACACCAGTTTTGACCCATCTGCTTTGACTCCATATCTATTTTGGGGTATAATTATGGTGCCGTTGTTAAACAAAACTGGTGCATGCCTAGAGGGGCACTTAAGATTGCCCACCTCCAAGTGATAGATAGAAATTGGCTTGATATTACAACATATTTCCAGGCAACAGAGATAAGTTTACCTGGAAAAAATGGCCACACTGGATGATAGACTTTATACACTACTAGGAATCAAGCTCGCTGTGGTTAAAATACAGCGGGCGCTAGGTGCAGGTGGGTATGGTGGTGGGCGGCAGGGTGGGTGGGCATTGGTGGGGGGCAGTGGCATGTCGGTCTGGGCCCCCTCCCTGGTGGGCGAGACTCACCGTGGCGGCAGGGCAGTGGGTGGCAGCGCGGCAGGGCAATGGCTGGGAGCTTGCGGTGACGGCTCGTGTCTGCGCAGGCATGTCAGCAGCTTGCCAGCGATCTCTGGGTGGCGGCAGCCATGTTGTTGCCGGGACACGAGGGCTGTGCGGGCCGCTGGCAGCGGAGCGGCTCAGCTGCAGCATCCTCTTCTCGGCATGGATGGTGTGAAGTAAGCGGCAAGGCGGCTTGGAGGAGGCGGCGACGGGTGGAGTTGCGGTCAGCGGGTGCGGCGGTCGGCGGGTGGGGTTGGCCATTTTCGGGGCAGCGAGGGTTGGGCGGTCCGCTTGGTTGGGGATGGCTCGGGTTGCGGCGGGCGGCTGGCTGTGTTCGCGGCAGCTCCACGGGGGTCTTCTGGTGGCGGCGGCCATTTTGAGGTGGGGCGGCAAATGCTAGGTGCGTCGGAGTGCTGGCAGCGTCCGTGGAGCGTTGCGAGGCCATCGGCGGGGAAGGCTGAGGAGAGGCGGAGAAGCGGCGAGCGGCGAGCGGCAAGTTTGGGGGGTTGGGAAGGGGCTGGCGGGGTCGGCTTGGGATGGACGTTTGGTGTGGGGGAGGGAAGGGGGCGTGTGGCGGTGGGCTGGGAGGTGTTAAAGGCACGGAAGGGCAGTCATTGGGCAGAGGGGAAATGCTTTTCCCCAAGGGCCGCAGCGTGGTGTGAGCCTCCTCCATGGCAGCCATCCGTGTAGGATGGCGGCTCGGGAGGACTGGAGGCTGTGGTGTGGCGTCCAGAAGACGGGCCAAGTGTCCAACAGGGAGGCGTGCTTTGCGCGTCTCCCAATTGGACATTTGGCCCTGGAGTGCCACTCAGAGGAGCGAATCAGGAGACGCTTTGCGGCTCCTGATTCACTCCTCCGAATTTTTATCCCGGACAGAGCCCGCCCTAACTCCTCCCCACCAGCCCTTACTTTTTTATTTAGTCCGTGGCGCCCGCGGCGCCATGGGCGGTTTAAAGATTGTAGTCCCTGCTCTTCCCAAACCCTGCCTTCCCCAGTCTCCACCCTCATCATCTCCAGGTATTTCCCAACTTGGACCTAGGAACCCTAGAAGCACTTCTTTTGTTAATTACAACTCCTGGATAACAAATCCTGTAATGTTGCATTCTATTTTACTTCCAATGAAGTACTACAAATTAAAACAAAAACACATTATCTATAGCAATAGAGAGGAGCCAGAAAAACCTGCAAAACTCAGATTATGAGAAAAAGTATTGCTAAGCTATTTAAAAAAATGTAAGGAAAAAATGATCTTGGGAGTACACAATCAATAGACACACTCTAGCTATAACTTCCAAATTAAGAACGTTTTTCCTGGTTGTATCATATTTTTGATAAATGTGCTGTACTTTCACCCAGAAAGATGGAAATACTTTCCTTCTCCTGCAATATATATTTTGCATTAATATTCAAAATGTATGTGCTGTAATGATTCTGTAGTTCCATGCTATAAAGAATCAATCAAAAGTTCACATACAGCAATGATTTTTTCCTGCATTTTAAACACTTAAATTCACAAGTAAAATATCCACATAAGACTAATAATACAAATAAAGTTATCATGAACTAATTATTCTGGAAATCCATTTCCTTGTTTCCCTGTTTCAGAAGGATGCTGGAACAGAATATGTTGAGGGAGGAAGCAATCATAAAGGGGCACTCGTATAAAGCAATGTCAGGGATTCAAGGAACCATTCTGCTAATTGTGTTTGCATTTTGGGCCAATTTTCTTTCCTCCACCCAAGTATTTTTGCACTGTATTACACCGGTCACCTTACTGTTTTCATATCTCCAGACAACCGCTAAATCTAAATTTGTCAGCGACACAAGGGAAATTCCAGTTATGATCAAAGCCTTTGATAGGTTTCTTGCCTACTGCAAATCTGACAGAAGATATTTCACAACTGTTGATGTTCTGTTTTAGAGACCAACACATTTAGCAATGTTCATTTCCTGATACAATTTTGTAACACTTATCCTACATCATATCTTTCTGAAAGAAAGTAGAAATGATGTTCACACAAAGGAGTAAGGTTAATGTGTGTCAAAATGTTCATCTTGTCAACAGCATAACAACTCTAGAGTTCAACTGACCCATAGATGACAAAATTGTGAACATTTCATGACTATGTTCCTTAAGCAGTTATAAAACTCCTAAACAGCTTTTTAAACATAATTTGCTATTAGCCAACATGTAGTCCAGCTAAAGCTCAGTATGCTGTATTTGGGATTGGGTCAACTGATTACTTTGACCTCAAATAATCTTCTGCCAGTTCTATGGAATGCTGGCAGAGTGCCAATAATAGGTAAAGATGGAAGAGAGCATGCAGTCCTCTTAGGTTAATCTAAATTCCTTTGCTATAGAAAGAGAGGTAAACGATGAGTTACCAGTGCTGGAAACCTACTTGGCACAGTGTTTTACCACAGGGACTTTCATCAGCACCTAGTTTGGTGTAGTGGTTAGGAGTGCAGACTTCTAATCTGGTATGCCAGGTTCGATTCTGCACTCCCCCACATGCAGCCAGCTGGGTGACCTTGGGCTCGCCACGGCACTGATAAAACTGTTCTGACCGAGCAGTGATATCAGGGCTCTCTCAGCCTCACCCACTCCATAGGGTGTCTGTTGTGGGGAGAGGAATGGGAAGGCGACTGTAAGCCGCTTTGAGCCTCCTTCGGGTAGGGAAAAGTGGCATATAAGAACCAGCTCTTCTCCTTCTTCTTCTATCATCATACTTCCATAGACAAAGTTTGATATCACTATTTTTTATCAAAGAAGATATCGAATGAATAGTTGGAAAAGCAGCACTACACACATTTAACCAGCACATTCTAAATGGAGATAGTTTAACAGTCAAGTGTTCTTTTTATCATAGTAATGAAACCTTCCATTGCTAACTGTGTATGTAAAATCAGTCATTTATTTTAAAATCAGAAAGATTTGATCTATGCAAGCACTTTTCCACAAATAAAACCCTCATAGTTCACAACATTTTCCTTCAAGAGCAGCTTGGATTCACCCAGGCAGCTTTTGCGGCCGTGGGAGATGTGCATCATGTGAGCTGGGAGAGCCCAACCATTGCATCCCCCTTTTCAGTGGGCAGTGGACAGGCATGGGGGAAGTGGGCGTTTCCCTTTATAAGGTAGTACAGTGATCTGCCTCTCCCCCCCCCTTTTCAGTAGCATCCCACCCTTAGTTAGAGGTTATTATTATTGTAATGGAATGTTGGTTGCATGTTGCATTTTATTGTCACAGCTTGCAGGATTAAGCATCAGGAGGACTGTCTGGAGGCTTCCGTAAGGGACCGTAAGGGGCCATGTGGATGTGAAGCCAAAAGGCGTTCTCACAAGTGGTGAGAGGACCATTATGTGGCTTGGGAATCTGATAGAGGCTGATGCCCAGTGGGCTCCACTAGTAGTCACCTCCCATGAGACAGTAGGCCTTTGCTGGGGCCCTGAGTGACTGGCGGGCCCATTAGGAGAACTGAGGCAGTGATCTGCTATCTTATACTGCCTTTGTGGTTGGCTGGCCACAAGATGGCGAATGTCGACCCCATGCAACGCCACATTCAGCTATAAATAAAAGCTGTGGCCAAGTTTTTGTTAAATATAAAAGTGTAAGTGTCCTTGTTACGATGCGAACAATATTCCCCTGCCTAAGCAATATCCAGTGGCTGCATATAATCACAAACTGCTTCACATGAAAGGAGGAAAAGGAAGCAGGTTTATAACTTCTTTTGAACACCTGAATTTCCTGTACTCTTGACAAGCTTTCTCTCCAGATCAGAGGCCTGTTTCTCAGATGCTGAATATTCAGTTACTGTGATTACATTTTAATCTTTTTTTCCAGGGATTTTGTTTCAATTCCAAAACCTGTAAACAGTAATTTAAAACAAAAATATTTACATTTCTTTGCTTGCAGTTCCATAAATATTCAAAGATCTGAGTAATTAAAAGATGTTTTGATGATACCAATATTCTTCCTTGAAACTACCAGTTATTCATACTAAAGGTGCAGCTTTTCATATATGATGCATATACTTATAGAAGCAATTTGTTGATGTAATTGAACCCTGCAGTGCATTGGGTTACAAACTGAGGCATAGGTAATACCTGAAGCAGTGCTTGGGGAGGAGACAGAGCCCAGCAGGGATGTTATACAACTGAATAGGTTCTCCATAACAGCCATATCCTCAAGGGAACTGATATCTATAGTCTGGGAACCAGTTACAATTCCAGGAAAACTCTAGGCCCCACTTTGGGATTTAGTAACCCTAGCAATGTAAGTAATGTCAGCATAACTTTTCTGATTCCCTGTCAAAGGGTTCCAAGCAAGTGTCAGAATCCCTTTGGAATTGCTGCCATATTGATTGTGATGGATTCTCAAAGCTGCCATATATGCCTCCCTGCTTTCCCTCCATGCACTTTTGTAGTTAGATTACAACAATGTATGGTATTCCTTTGAAATGTAGGAGGGGGGAAAGAGGAGGGTACTGGTGTTTCATATGTATAGCCTCATGCATGTAACCCCAGTTCTGTCTATACCTTGAATGGATGTCTTTGTTCCTGATTAAAGAAACTTTCTGAAACAGAAGTTTGCTTATCTGGTAATCAAGCACTCTGACAGCAAGGAGTGGACCCATGTTAGGCAGAGAGGAGTTGCTGCCCCCCACCAAGAACACCTGCTGCTACCACCAAAAACTGGCAGCCCAATCTTGGACTGGATGGGAGCAAGCCACTGAGCCAGCTATCTGAGCCACAGATAAGGTGGGCAGCCGGCTCAACGTTGACTTAGCCTTCCATCCTTCCGAGGTCGGTAAAATGAGTACCCAGCTTGCTGCTGGGGGGTAAACGGTAATGACTGGGGAAGGCACTGGCAAACCACCCTGTATTGAGTCTGCCATGAAAACGCTAGAGGGCATTACCCCAAGGGTCAGACATGACTCAGTGTTTGCACAGGGGATACCTTTACCTTTTTTACCTAATATTATTAACCCATATATTGTATCATGTAGATGTTGACATCAACACCTTGATACCTTGATATTAACAGCAATGACATTTCCCAATAGACAGGGGGGAAATTTTCAGCACAATCAGTACAGTTCTGAAAGATGGAAATGGATACAACCTAGGCAGTATGATAAATGCATGGTTTTAGATATGGAAGTAAGAGATAGGACTGGATTAAGGTAAAGGTAAAGGTAAAGGACTGGATTAAAGGAAGGATCAAAAGATCTATCTGACAAAATGTGAAAAATAGCCAGGCTCAGTTACAGATTTATTTCCAACAGTAGCAACACATTCAAAAAATAAAAGTTCACTTTCTGTAAGTCTTTTTTTCAGCCTTTCCTCAGTTACATAGAATTCTTTTCAGTTAGCTAATAAATGGAGTTCTGTAAAGACTGAATAGGGCAAACAGGCTAATAGCTTAATGTGAGCAAATACGTGTTGCAATTCCCAAGTGCTTGTAAATGGTTCACAAATATGCATATTATAATCAAAGCTTAATTACAACCATACACCAGATGGCAGTGGTTCTTGAACTTTATAATACTGTATTATTTTGAACTTATTTGATCTCCAATTCCTGCAACTTAAATATTTTATAGACATATCTCATAGAGATTTTACATGCATCTTACCTGTTCTATCACTTAATTCCTACACATACATATGCAGCTTTCCCATTATTCCCATAGATTTTTTTTCCTACTACCTCATATCTGGTCTAGAATGTGACACCATTATACATCATCTATACATTGAGAAGTCTTAGAACATGCTTCTCATTGCCAATAAGACATAAAATTGTTCGATTCCATTTGTCCACATATAACTCCCATGTTATTTTCCTGGGCTCCAAGATCACTGCAGATGGGGACTGCAGCAAAGAAATTAAAAAATGCTTCCTCCTGGGGAGGAAAGCTATGGCAAATCTAGACAACATCCTAAAAAGCAGAGACATCACCCTGCCAACAAAAGTGCGTTTAGTCAAGGCTATGGTATTCCCAGTTGCAATGTATGGCTGTGAAAGTTGGACCATAAGGAAGACCAAGCTCAAAGAATTGAGCTTTTGAACTCTGGTGCTGGAGAAGACTCTTGCGAGTCTCTTGAACTGCAAGGCGAACAAACCGGTCAGTCCTAGAGGAGATCAGCCCTGACTGCTCCTTAGAAGGCCAGATCCTGAAGATGAAACTCAAATACTTTGGCCACCTCATGAGAAGGAAGGACTCCCTGGAGAAGAGCCTAATGCTGGGAGCAATCGAGGGCAAAAGAAGAAGGGGACGGCAGAGAATGAGGTGGCTGGATGGAGTCACTGAAGCAGTAGGTGCGAACCTAAATGGACTCCAGGGAATGGTAAAGGACAGGAAGGCCTGGAGGATCATTGTCCATGGGGTCGCAATGGGTCGTACACGACTTCACACCTAACAACAACAACAACAAACTTCCCATGTTTGAAAAAACAAAACCTAACATCCATGTGCTATGCCAAAACATACCAACCCATTTACTAAGTATTACCATGGGTGATTCCAGAGTATGAGCTCATACCTTATATAAAACTTTGTTGGTCTTAGAGGTGCGACTGGACTCTAAATTTGTTCTGCCGCTTCAGACCAAAAAGGCTAACCACTTGAATATAGCAACATGACTGCAACACTAGAATGTCTACACTGCTTCCAGAAACTGACATGTATCCCATGAATCTCTTAAACTGATGTTCAAAAGCCCAGCTGATGTTCTTCATGCAAACAATGAACTTTGGAATGCAGTATCACAAGATGTAGTGATGACTTCTGTTCTCAGCTGGCTTTAAAAGGGAATTTTAAAAGGTAAAGGTATCCCCTGTGCAAGCACTGAGTCATGTCTGACCCTTGGGGTGACGCCCTCTAGCGTTTTCATGGCAGACTCAATACGGGGTGGTTTGCCAGTGCCTTCCCCAAAAGGGAATTAGACAATTTTATGAAAGATACTTCTATCGAATGACAAATAAATGGATCCTCCATGTTCAAGGACACCAGTCTTCAGACCTTGGTTACCGTGAGCTCCTTATTAGACTCTCAAAAGCACTAGTTTGTTTCTGTAAAGCAAATGCTTGATCAGGTGATATATTGGTCCCAGGTCTACTCTTATATTCTCTCATAGGATACCATTTCTAGTAAAATAAAGGCTGTTTGGGGGAATTTGTGATGGCAGTCCAGGGGTGGATGGTAAAGACATGATGGCTGCCCAGTGGTACTACTGAGGTCTATGTTGTTCATTTATAAGAAGCTTTAATTAATGGATTTGTAGGGAATTTTTCAGTAGACACTGCAAATTTGTGATGCCAAAATAAATAACTGCAGATGAATGCAGAAAATTGAGTTGTGATGATTGTTATACACTGTGAAATGTATTAAGAAAGGATAAACTCAGTAAGAACTGCACAAGTTTAGTGGAATCTAGAGGCACCCAGCTGCCAACATGTCATTTCTCTTCAAAACAGCTATGATTTTCTCCACCTTGTTTTCCAGTTCACTGCTATATATAGTCTAAGTGTGTTCAATCCCATTCCTAATACTCTGCAGCATAACATTTACCTTTTTAATTTTAGTCACATACTGAGTCCACATTTTCAGTGAGTTATCTGCCATGACTCCAAGATCTCTCCCATGATCAGGACTTCAAAAACATATATTTATGATTAGGATTTTTGGCTCCAAAGTGCATTACTTTGCAACTTGCCCATGTTGAACCCCATTTGCCACATTGATATTCACTCGTTCAGCCTCAACAGATCCTTCTGGGACACCTCATACCCCTCCCTAGTTCTGTCGCAGTGTCATCCACAAACCTAGCCGCTTCACTGCTTACTTCCAACTCTAAACCATTAATGAACAAGTTAAAAAGCACTGGATCTAGTACAAAACTTTGTGGTATCCAACTGCCTACCACCTTCCATTGTGACAACTGCCCATTTACACTCACTCTCTATTTCCTGTCAATCAAACAGATGTTAATCCACATTAGGACTAGTCCTCTTACCCCATGACTGCTGAGTTTCCTTAGGAGTCTTTGATTAGGAACTTTATCAAAAGCTTTCTAGAAGTCTAGGTAAACAACAACAGATAAGAAAAAGTCTTCCACAACTGCCAATCAGAGACCCTCCTCCAAATTTCAGCTTGGCCCCAAAGGCAACTGGCTAATATTGCAATGTTAAAGAGAGGGAGAATAGGTCAACAACCAACAGAAAACCCTGCCAAGTGTAAACAAAGCCAGAATATATGTGGCAACACTGCACCCCCTCATCTCCAAGGGACAGCTGTGGCAAACCAATCCCTGTCATTAATGCCATGAATTCCACTCCTGGATGCAGGCATCTTGGTGAAACAGATTTGTTTACTCGAGGCACATTGGATTTCTAAATTGGAATAACCGTATAAGTCACTGAGGCATATATGTTTGACATAATGAAATGGAACTTGATCATGCTAGAAAGGGTTCGATCATATGCTGATTGCTAGAAAGGGAGGGAAGCAAGGGAAGTGATGAGCATCTACCAGTGCTGCAGCAAAGTATGGCCATTTCCACATGGGTTTGCTGCCACTAATTCAATGCAGTTGGGAAATGGCTTGTTTGTTTTTAAATTATCACTACATTGTGGTACATTTGTACTCCTAGGTTTTCCCTGACTTTTCTCCATTTTTTTTTTCAAATCTGTTTTACTTTGAATGGGAAAAATCACGTATAGCATGTGTGGCTGTGTGCAGCAACATTAAGATTTCTTCATTTCATCTGATTTTGTCCCTCTGGCAGATATTTCCCCCCCCCCCGCCTCCAGGGAGAATTTTAAATCAGCACCAGCAACAGAGAAACTACACATCTCTCCCTGTGTGAAAACCTGTGTGCTCTTACCTGATGGGAGCTTATTCGCAGCTTGTTGCCCTGCCTGAGCTACAGAAAGAATGGGGAAGAGCAAAAAGGTTGCCCACTCAACTACACTTCTCCTAGAACATCCTACTTACCTGTGAACTTAGGCAGATTGTAAGTGGGTGGGTATAAAGGATGTTGGTGCTCTTGTGGCCCTTTCTTACATGCCCAAGGAAATGCCAATAGCCACTTTGGGTCAGAAGGTGAATTCCTTCCAGGCCAGACTGGCCAGGGATTCTGGATTTGGGGGAACCATCATGTGGGCATGGAACTGTAGTCACTGTGGTGGGCAGATAGTTGTAAATTTCCTGCATTTTGCAGGGGGCTGGACTAGATGACCCTGTAGACCCTTCCAACTCTTTTATTCTGCCTACATAGCAACCTACCTACTGCATGCCAGAAAGTTTTGCTAATAGACAGTAATGACATTACAGTAAAAGTAGAGCCATTCAAACAAGGCATAGCTATACATCTGAAGGGAAGTTCTGCAAATGTACTCTGGTTTCTCTTCAGATCGCATAAATTGTATGCAATTTGTTCAATAACTGATAAAACAAAATCTTCCATATTCACGGACATTGTTTGCTGAAATGATTAAGAAATTACCAGAAATTACCAACACGATCTGCCCCAAACCAATGCCATTATTCACAACAGACATCTTTAACAATAACAAAAAACTTTCACCTAATCCTAAATATAGACAGACTCATAGAAACAGAAAAGACCAGTATCACACGAATTCTAAATTTCAATTGTTCAGTTGAAAAACCCAAGTGTTCTTATTGCCCATTTCTCTTTCCATGCTTAAACCCTCTATATTTTTAATAAAACAAAAAGTATTTTAATTGTATACTAGAAGTAAATATGATGATTGAATCGGGCTGTACTTCTTTCATATCAATTAGAACTGAACGTGTGGGTTGGAATCCCACAACATATGCACCAAAGGACTCTGGATCTTTTGCATCT